>NC_141535.1:88295000-88602500 GCF_021556685.1 Rattus norvegicus
CTCATAGCTCTGAGTGATTCAAAAAAGAAACTGAAGATAGCATACACTAGCAGCTTGATAGTACTAGTGGTCTAGAACAAAAAGAAGCAAATACCCTCCAGTGGAGTAGAAGGCAGGAAATAATGAAACTCAGGGCTAAAATAATCCAAGTGGAAACAAACAAATCATACAAAGAATCAACCAAACTAGGAGCTGTTTCTTTGAGAATATCAACAAGATAGATAAACCCTTAGCGAGATTAACCAGGGGGTACAGAATGTATCCAAATTAACTAAATCAGAAATGAAAAGAGACATAACAACAGAATTCGAGGAAATTTAAAAAAATCAGATCCTACTACAAAGACCCATTTCAACACAACTGGAAAATCTGAATGAAATTAACAATTTTATAGACAGATACTAGGTACCAAAGTTAAATCAGGATCAGATAAATCATCTAAACAGTCCCAAAGTCCTAAATAAATAGAAGCAGTTATTAAAAGTCTCCCAACCAAAACAATCCCAGGAACAGATGGGTTTAGTGAAGAATTCTATCAGACCTTCAAAGAAGACCTAATACCAATACTGTCCAAACTATTCCACAAAATGGATACAGAAGAAACACTACCCAATTCCTTTTTGAATCCATAATTATGCTTATACATAACCATACAAAAACCAAACAAAGAGAGACCAATTTCCCTTATGAATATGCAAAAGTACTCAATAAAGTTCTCACAAACTAAATCCAAGAACACATCAAAACAATTATCTATCGTGATCATGTAGGCTTCATCCCAGTGATGCAGAGATGGTGCAATATACGGAAAACCATCCACATCATCTGCTATATAAACACACTCTAAGGAAAAACACCACATGATCATCTCATTAGATGCTGAGAAAGCATTTGACAAAATGTAACACCCCTTCATGTTAAAAGTATTTCAAAAATCAGTAATTCAATGCCCACACCTAAACAGAGTGAAAGCATTATACAGCAAACTAATAGCAACATTAAACTAAATGGAGAGAAATTTGAAGCAATTCCACTAAAGTCAGGGACTAGACAAGGCTGGCCACTCTCTCCCTACTTATTCAATATAATACTTGAAGTTCTAGCCAGAGCAATCACACAACAAAAGGAGGTCAAATGGATACAAATTGGAAAGGAAGAGGTCAAAATATCACTATTTAAAGATGATATGATAGTATATTTATGTGACTCCAAAGTTCCACCAGAGAACAAATGAGGCCTGATAAGCAACTTCAGCAAAGTGGCTGGATATAAAGTTAATTCAAACAAACCAGTAGTTTCCTTCTAGTCAAAGGATAAACAGGCTGAAAAAGAAATTAGGGAAACAACACCCTTCACAATAGTCACAAATAATAAAAAATTACCTCAGTGTGACTCTAACCTAACAAGTGAAAGATCTGTATGACAAGAGCTTCAAGTCTCTGAAGAAATAAGTTGAAGATCACAGAAGATGGAAAGATTTCCCATGTTCATGGTTAGCAGGATTAATATAGTAATAGTTGCCATTTTGTCAAAAGCCATTTACAGATTCATTTCAATCCCCATCAAAATTCCAACTCAATTCTTCATAGAAGTAGAAAGAGCTATATGGAAATTCATTTGGAATAACAAAAACAAACAAAAACTGGATAGCACAATCTATCCTCAACAATAAAATAAATTCTGGGGGAATCACTATCCCTGACCTCAGGCAGTATTGCGGAACAATAGTGATAAAAACTGCATGGTATTAGTACAGAGACAGGCATGTCGACCAATGGAATAGATTTGAATACTCAGAAATGAACTCACATACCTATGGTCACTTGATATTTGACAAAGCAGCTAAAACCTCAAGTGAAAAAAGGTAGCATTTTCAACAAATGGTGCTGATTCTAATGGAGGTCAGCATGTAGAAGAATGCACATCACTCCATTCTCATCACCCTGTACAAAGCTTAAGTCCATATTAATCAAGGACCTTTACATCAAACTAGATACACTCAAACTAATAGAAGAAAAAGTGGGGAAGAGCTTCATACACATGGACACTGGAGAAAATTTTCTGAACAAAACACCAATGGCTTAAGCTCTACGATCAAGAACTGACAAATGTGACCTCATAAAATTGCAAAGCTTCTGTAAGGCAAAGGACACTGTCATTAGGAAAAAACAGCAACCAACAGATCTTTACCAATCCTATATCCAATAGAGGACTAATAGCTAATATAGTCAGAGAACTGAAGAAGTTACGACTACAGAGAGTCAAAAAACCATATTTAAAAATGTGGTAAAGATCTAAACAGTGAATCCTCAATTGAAGAATATTGAATGACTGAGAAGCGCCTAAAGAAATGTTCAACATACTTAATCATCAGAGAAATTCAAATCGAATCAACACTGAGACCCGCCCCCCACACCAGTCAGAATGGCTAAGATAAAAATTTAGGTGACAACAGATGCTGGCAAGGATGTGGAGAAAGAGGAACACTTCTCCATTGTTGGTGGGATTGCTACCACAGAGTGGGTACAACAACTCTGGAAATCAGTCTTGAGGTTCCTCTGAAAATTCAACATCATACTACCTGAGGACCTAGCTATACCATTCCTGGTCATATACCCAAATGATGCTCCAACATGCAACAAAGGCACATGTTCCACTATGTTCATAGTAATCTTATTTATAATAGCCAGAAGCTGGAAAGAGCCCAGATGTCCTTCAACAGAGGAATGGATACAGAAAACATGGTACATTTAGAGAATGGAGTACTACTCAGCTAGTAAAACAAAGACTTCATGAAATTCATAGGCAAATGAATGGAACTAGAAAATATCATCTTGATGAATGCGGTAACCCAGTCACAAAAACACACATGTGGTATGTACTTACTGATAAGTGGAAAATATCCTAAAATCTCGAATTAACCAAGATAGAATCCATAAACCACATGAAGCTCAAGAAGAAAGATGACCAAAGTGCTTCAGTCTTTCTTAAAATCGGGGAACAACAATATTCATAGGAGGAGATTTGAAGACAAATTTCGAGCAGAGACTGAAGGAATGCCCATTCCGAGCCTTCCCCTACTGAGTATCCAGTCCGTATACATACAGACACCAAACCCAGACTATATTCATGATGCCAGGAAGTGCACGCTTACAGAAGACCGATATAGCTGTCTCCTGAGAGGCTCTGCCAAAGCATGCCAAATACATAGGTGAATGCTGGCAGCCAACCATTGATCTGAGAATGGTGTCCCCATTGGTGGAGTTAGAGAAAGGATTGAAGGAACTGAATGGATTTGCAACCCTGTAAGAACAACAATACCAACCAACCAGAGTTCCCAGGACTAAACCATTACCCAAAGAGTACACATTGACAGACCCATGGCTCCAGCTGCATGTGTAGTAGAGGATGGCCTTGATTGGTACCAAAGGGAGAAGAAACCCTTGGTCTTGCCAATATTGGAACCTCCAGTATAGGTGAATGTCAGGGCAGGGAGGCAGGTAGGGGTGAATAGTTGTGGAGGGGGAACACCCTCATAGAAGAATGGAGAGTAGGGATGGGACAGTGGGCTTGTGGATGGGAAACTGGGAAAGGGGATAACATTTGAAATGTAAACAACAAATCCAATAAAAAAGAAATACTCTTCATCATGTACTATGACCAATGCTCAGGAAAAATACAGAAAATTAATAAACAGGAATTTGTGGTGCCTTGTGCTGGTACCTAAAAAAATGACTTAATTAATTTGTGTTTTTTTTCAGATTTTTTTTGTTTTAAAATGACATCTATGGGATGGAGAGATGGCTCAGCCATTAATAGCACTGGCTGCTCTTCCAGAGTCCTGAGTTCAGTTCCCAGCAACCACATGGAGGCTCCCAACCATTTGTAATGGGACCTGATGCACTCTTCTGATGTGTCTGATGACAGCTATGGTGAACTCATATACATAAAATAATTAAATAAGTCTTTAAAATGGCATCTAATTTGATTTTGATATTTAAAGTTTATAAGCCAGAATCACATTCACTAAATTGTGCTCAACAAAATATTTCTATATTGTCCTTGAATGACATATATAATGTTCTCTTTTTACTTTGATATAGTAAGACTAAATAAATTAAGATGAAAAATATGTTTATCCTAATAAGATGGATATTACCCTAAACACACAAAAGTACAGAATACCCAAGATACAGTCCACGGAACTCAAAATGTCAAGAAGCTGAAGGGCCCAAGTGAGACTGCCTCAATCCCACTTGGAGGGAGAAGAAAGCAACCCCAATGAGGGAGCCAGTGACAGGGGATGGAAAAGGGATGGAGTTGGGGGGAACATGACCTGGTATTGGTTGCGGGAAAAGGACTGAAGCCCTGGGTGGCAGCAGAAAGAATAGAAACAGGCAACCTGGAGAGGAAAGAAGTTGGGAGGACTCTCTCGAATGTACCAGAGACTTGGGAGGTGAGAAACTCTCAGGACTAAAAGAGGGTGACCCTAGATGACATGCCCTCCAGTGGGGAGAGGGAACTTATTGAACCCACCTCCAGCAGAAAGACAGGGCATCAATTGAATGATAGGGTTGCTATCCCACAGTCAAAGCTCTGACCCATAATTCTTGTCTCAACGGATGCAGGGATGGAAATAGAGAGGAGCCTGAGGAAAAGAAGGTTCAGCAACAGGCCTAAAGTGGGATCCAGCTCATGGGGTGGCTGTAAGACCCAACAACATTACTGAGGCTATGGGGCATTCACAAAAAGAGACCTATCATCTGCCCTCAAAAAGGAGTTCAGAGTCAGATGCATATATGTGTTCCCAGCCAATGAACAGAAGCTACTGACCCTGCTGGTTGAATTAGGGAAAAATGGAGGAAGCTGAGGAAGAAAGGCAACCCTGTAGGATGACCAGCAGTCTTAATTAACCTGGACCCTTGTGAGATCCCTCAGACCCTGGATCCCCAACCTGACAGTGTACGGCAGTTGAGATGAGGCCTCCAACATATATACAGCAGAGGACTCTGAGGTCTGGGTTCAGTCAAAGAAGATGCACCTAACTCTCAAGAGACAGGAGGCTCCAAAAAGTTACAGGCCTGGTAGGGTGGGGACATGTATGTGGAGACTGGGGGGTGGTGGGAAGGAGGTATGGAGTGTGAAACAGTCCAGGGGGTAGGCCGGGAGGGGAATAAATTCTGGAGTGTAAAAGTAAATAAAAATATTTTAAAAAAGAAAAAATATGTTTATACCCACTTATATAAGCAACTTTGATTCACCAAATGTAATTGTCTCAGAACCTCACTTTTAATAAGCTCATCTTTTCTAGCTCTTTCTGAACTCTGGCTACATAGTTCAACCCAACCATTTTGTCTCAAAAACCACTTTAAGCTGACTGATTTAATATGACTTTGATAGGCTTCTCATTGAATTTCTTTGCCTGGCTCCAAACTAATTTGGTCAAATTATTCCTATCTCCTGTCTCCTTATTCTCTGACTTTACCCATTTATTGAATTGTGTACATGAATGTCTGAAATATAGCAGGTATATACAACATATCTAAGATATCATTTGCCCTTGTTAATATAGGATACACTTGAAGAAGAAATGATTAAAAAAAAAGAAAAATGTGGAATCTGGTATAGATTGACATTTTTCAAAATATGTTCAGTGATCCACTATTTGTAAGAATTCCAAGATGACTGATATTAGCATACATTCCAGTGGGCCGATAGAGACCAAATGAATCAGAACCCTAGGCGAAAAATCTGTGAATATGGGTTTTATTATCAATACTCAAGTGTTTACTTAATTTGCTTACGGTAATAATATTTGGAGTCTTTATATTTTAATATTATCTCAGCAACCATGAGCTGACTCTGAGATGATAATTATATTGTAAATAAAAGCTCAAATCTTGATTACTTTTATGGGAATACTGAGATGGAAAACAAAGATGATGGAACATCCTTAGATTTATGTTTAATCAATGTGTGACTTATACATTACAAACAAGACATAAATGTAACTCATTTGATTAGTCTTAAAAACCTTGATTTAAAGTATCAATTAAGGAAATAAGCAAGAAGAGGAAACTACTTCTACTATGTTATTAAGGTATTATTATTATGATGTGAGTTCATTTGATCATGATCATGGAAGCTACTGTTTTCTCCTTTGTTTTCGTTTTTTTTTTTTTTTTTTTGGTTTCTTTGTTTTTTTTTTTTTTTTTTTTTTTTTTGTTTTCAACAAGATAAGGATGACATCTGTCTTCCCTGAAGTGTATCAGTTTTCACATTTCTCACAATAAAAAGCAATCCTAAAACATCTCATATCTCAAAATCTGGAAAGGAAGACATAGGGCAGTTGCGTGGTTTGCAACTGATTAGAACAATATCACAGAACTTGAATAAGGTGACATTCGACACTGGCATTTACATGTTGACTTACCTTATAAGGTCTTGGTAGGTCAGGGTTCTGGTACCTTAGTTTAAGCAACCCAATCATATTCAGCAAATTTAAACACCATGCTCCTAGACCAACATATTTTACTAAATAGATCATATTTGAAGATATTATTCCAACAGAAGATAAAATAACAGCTTGTATGTCAGCTACTACTGGAGAGTGATGGTCATTAAGCATTGAGTAGATGAAAGGAAACTGTCCATCTTGACTTGCGACAAAGAACATTCTTGATGCTGAAACTATTCCACAAGAAACGGAGCCAAATAGGAAAGCTGAGGTCAACAAAGAAATTATCCATTGCATCGAAGGAAAGACTCTGTTCATCCATGTCACAGCAACAGAATCTACAAAAGTTGAATGAGAATTCAGAACGTCAAAGTTACTTTTGGTTTAAAAGAAAGTAGAAGAGCATTTTTTTCCTGCAACCATATATTTTGTAATGTGATTTGGCAAATTCATTCTAGGAGGAGTCTTTTAATGCTTGAATATGTTGTGTCTTGTGATTGTTTTTGTCCAGTAGAGCACATTAGATACAGATATTTGTGAACTGCAAGACAACTTAGTGGCAGAAAAATGCATTCTTGCTCTCCTGATTGTTATGGTACCTATCTTATATATTAGCAAAGCCCACTTGTTTGTCAGTGATAATTCAGAAAAAAAAAGATATCCTATCTGTGGAGTTCTGGCATTTCATGATTCATGATAGAGTTATCCTACTACAAATGGTCTAAAACTTAGCCACTATACTTTTGAATGAGTTGTAAAATTGTGCAATGTCATGCCTCCCTCAGATAACTACTCCCTTTAAAGTCCCTGTGTTGCAGATATACTTGTAAATACTCCAATCCAATGTCTTTTTTCAGTATACATTCCCTGCTAAATCTTACTTATGCATCTATGTCATTTTATAGCCACCTATATAAGAATGAAACTATCCTAAAGAAAAATATGTGTGCCCCTCCCTTTGATTAGCATACTATTTAAAATCAATTACCCTCCCGTGGAATTGAAATTTACCCAATAATTTTATGGAAGGAAAAACTGAAGCTCTGGTTCCAACCAGAAGAGGCATTTACTTCTCAGGAAAGGATTTTATAGTTTTCTGACAACTTATCAGGATAAACAAAGCCTAGACAATGATCAATGAGGGATGAGGGGTCTCCACTCTTAGTGGGATTGTGATGACTATTTTTTGAAGAGCAAATCATAAAAATTCCTGTTCATATTTACTTTATTTACTGCTCATATTAACAAGATACTGCACCATATCATGTGCTACAATGTGGAGAATGAGTTTGAGAACTGGCTGTGACACACTTGTCTGTGCAGTTACAGATGGATGTAAAGGACAGCTTTACCTAACTTCTTGCCACTAGTTTCAGCATCTAAGAAACTGAGAAGTTATTCTCTATTTGGACAGCTGAATTTATTGTAAAGATGTAAGTGTATTATTGAAGATAAAGAATCTATGTATAGTATCTATTCTTTGTGTTCTTGCTTTGCTCATATATCTTCTTTTTCTTTACTCATGTCCTCTTCTTTTTCTTTATTTTAGCTTTGGTTGCTACATGTACTACTTCTTCTATAATTTTATTGTTAAAATGTGATTGATTATATTAATAGACAATTTGTGTAATTGTGTTTCTCTTAGATTCCTTGAAATGTCCAAAACAAATAAACATTTTCGTATCATGTATACCAAACATGTATACAGCTCATAAACTTCACTCATGTTGGATACAGTTCAATGGTTCCATATGAAAATGCTGAATGCTTGTGGGAAAACTTCAAGAAAATAAGCATCCTGTGACCTCAGTTTTTTTCAAAACACAGAATTGTTCTTGGAATGTGCTTTTTTTTACTTATGTTATTCTTCTTAATTCCCAGAGTATAAATTGCCTGATATTTTGAACAAAGGTTGCTACTATATGAGAATTTAGATCTACATCAATTTTAGGTCCAACTGTCTCAGGTACATGCTGCCTACAAAAGCATTAAAATCATCAATGTTTTTGCCCCTGAGCACAGAGAAGCATTTATTTCCTATTAAATTTACTTCATACCTGAAGAGATGATTTCCTCAGATGTCAAAACTGCCACGAATGATACATTAGTCAGTAAGTATAACATAGTCACAACAGATAGACCATAAATTATTGATTTTGGAATTGTTTCAGCAGGCCTTTTTATTTCTCCTAAGAAAAAGAAATAAACACATTAGAAAAAGATGCACTAAGCATGTGAAGTTGTCAAAGTCCCATGTCATGGAGATAGTGATATTAGGTCTTTGATAAAGTAATTATTTTTGTCAGTAGGGATTTTCTATTGTCTTTTTTTTATTGAGACAGAAGCATTGATGGCTTAGATATCCAACACATGTACTCATATATTTAATGAGTCTAAAAAATGTAAGATAGTACGTGGTTATCTTCAATGCTTCCTCAACACAAGTGTCTAGACATATGCACTGGGTTTCAGATACATATTGTAGGACAAAATGTCTGACAAGACAATCTGAAAGACACTGTTTTGTTCATTCAAAATAACCAATCTTATCTAAGACTCTAACTCTATAATTTTCCTATAATAAATTTGTAAATTACATTATGTAGTGTGGTCTCTGATACTCACTGTCATTTAGGCAGTGTTCTTGAAGCTCTGAAGAAGGCTTTATTGAGAAATTGCCAATAACAAAAGGTTTTTTGGATATGCAATGCCAAATGTTAATTCAAAATCAAACACATAACAAACAGGAGGTGTTTATCATTAGTGGTCAAGTGTGTTGGATAATGCACCTTTACAACAGCCATGTATGAAGGCATAACACAAGCATATTGTACAGTACTGCAGAGTATCATCAACAAATGCTACTTATAATACCTCAACTCACCCTTTCTAGTTTTTTTGTAAGTTCTGGCTGTGCAAGTTTGTACTCCCACCAGCAACAGATGAGTCTTCCCCTTGCTGCCCATCCTCACCAGCATGAGCTGCACTTGAGTCATAGCCATTCAGACAAGTGTAAGATTGAATCTCAAAGTAACTTTGGTTTGCGTTTCTCTAAGGACTAAAGATGTTGAACACATTTTTAAGTATTCTCAGCCAAATGAGTTTCTTCTATTGAGAATTATGTGTTTACATCTGTATTATACTTTTTGTTGCATTATTTGATTTTTTAAATATCATGTTTCTTCAGTTCTTCATACATTTTTGATATTATCCTTCAATTGGATATAAAGTTAGAGAAAAACTTTTCCCATTGTGTAATTACCAGTTTCTCTAAATGATGGTGTCCTTCACCTTACAGAAGCTTTTTAGCTTTATGAGGTCTCATATATTAATTGTTGCTCTTAGTGCCTGAGCTAATGGTGTTCTATTCAGAAATGCATCTTTTTGGCAAGATAGGACACTACATCCTATCACAAGGGCTCTTGCTTCACCATGTTTATTTCTTCTCTAGTCATATTAGTCCCAAAATGGAAAGATCTGGTATTTCCTTCAACAGAAGAATAACAATAATGTGGTGAGGTAACTCAGGTACAGAAGGATGAATATGGTTGTATTTCATTATATGTGGATATTAACCATTACATAAATGATAAGCAAACTACAGTCTGTTGACCCATAGAGGTTATTTGTAAAGGGTGGGACTGAGAGAAACATGTATTTCCCCAAGATGGGGGAAATAGAATAGATTTTTCAGGTTGACTGGGATCAGAAAACAGGATAAAATCAGAAGGATCAGACAGGGAAGGGAATAGGTGTGGTTGAAGGAGGGATTGTGGAAAGAGACATCTAGAATTGTGGAACATTATGAAAACCTAGTGCAGTGGAAACATAAAAAAATTAAGCCAATTCTAATAAAATCTCCAAATAATGAGGAAGATATAGCCTTGACTGGCCATATTTTGTTACCAAATGAATCTTCCAGTACTAGGTTGCATCCGATTTATATTGGCCAAAGGCATCCCATGGAAAGTACTAAACAACCCTGATTATTGAAAACCCAATAGTGTGCTCTACACAAATAAATAGCAAAGGCTGGAGAAAATACCCCCAGAACTCATTGTACATGAAGGGGTTCACCTGGTGCCTATATAAAACACCCACATCTAATGACTTTGATATGAGAAAGGTCTTTTCAGATAATGAAAAGTGAAATGTAAACTCCAACTCAGACACAAAAAATTTTGTCTACAATCTGTCCTGTTTGAAAAAATTCTCAGATGAATGATGGCACAAAGCTGGTGGGAATAACCAACTAATATCTAATTTGATTTAAAACTTACTCCATTAGAACAAACTTATACACAACGCTGTCCTTAAAATTCTTTAAAACAAACATTCCCAGGACCAGATGCTTTAGTCTAGAATTCTATCTGACCTACAAAGAAGACCTAATACCAATGCTCTTCAAACTATTCCACAAAATAGAAACACAAGGAACACTAATTAATACATTCTATGAAGCCGTAGTTACGCTGATACATAAACCACACACAGACCCAACAAAGAAAGAGAATAGTAGAAATGCAAACAATACTGAGACCACAGGGAAGACTGCCACTTCTACCAACTTCTGTCCACATCCCTGTCCAAGAGGAAGCTGCATAGTGTCTCTGGATACAGGATTATAGGAGCAGTCATCAGCAGAAACCTGCTGGTTCCTGCCTGCTCCCAGAACTGAACTGAACTGAACTGGTCACACAGCTCCCTGCACCCAAATACTGTGGGGGAGAGAGCTGGACTCTCAGAAATGTAGACACTCCTGAGAAATCAGAGAAAACTACTCTCTCCCAACTCAGGAGGAAAACACCTAGTGCCATCTGTGCCCCTAAGTAACCTAGGAGCAGTCAGGGGCAGGACCCTTCCGGTTCCTACCTGCACCAAAAGCTGAAATCCAGCCTCCAGGAGTGACTACACAGTTGAGAGAAGAACACTCTGTTCTCAGAACTGGCTGAGAGAAAACAGGACAACAGGTCTATAGGAGTGGTAACACTCAGGCCTACAGGAGTCAGAGATAGCAAGACAGGCTAACACGAGAGACAACCTGATGGTGATATACAAATACACCAGAAAGCAAGATTCAGATTTAAAAATCACATCTCATGATGATAACAGAGGACTTTTAGAAGGACATAAATAACACCCTTAAAGAAATACGGGACAATAGAGGCAAACAAGTAGAAGTCTTTAAAGAGGAAAGACAAAAATCCCTTAAAGAATTACAGGAAAACATAAGCAAACAGGTGAAGGAATTGAACAAAACCATCCAGAATTTAAAAATGGCAATAGAAACAATAAAGAAGTCACAAAGATATATAAACCTGGGGATAGAAAACCTAGGAAAGAAATCAAGAGTCATAAACGCAAGCATCACCAACAAAGTATAGGTGATAGAGAGAGAATCTCAGGGGTAGAAGATACCATAGAAAACATTGACACAACTGTCAAAGAAAATGTAAAACTCAAAAAACTCCTAACTCAAAACATCTAAGAAATCCAGGGCACAATGAGAAGATCAAACCTAACGTTAATAGGTATAGAAGACAGCAAAGACTCCAGCCTATAAATATCTTCAACAAACTTATAGAAGAAAACTCCCTAACCTAAAAAAAGGGATGCCCATAAACATACAAGAATCCAAATGGATTAGACCAGAAAATAAATTCCTCCTAACACTTAATAGTCAATAAACCAAATGCACAAAACAAAGAAAAAATATTAAAAGCAGTAAGGGAAAAAGGTCAAGTAACATATAAGGGCAGACCTACCAGAATTATACCAGATGTCCCACCAGAGACTATGAATGCCAGAAGATCCTGGGAAGATATTATACAGACCCAAAGAGAACATAAATGCCAGCCCAGGCTACTATATCCAGCAGCACTCTCAAGTAACATAAATGGAAAAACCAGGATATTCCATGACAAACCCAAATTTACATAATATCTTTCCACAAATCCAGCCCTACAAAGGATAACAGATGGAAAACTCCAACAAAAGGAGGGACACTACACCCTTTAAGAACCAAGAAAGTAATCTTCTTGCAACAAAACAAAGAGAAGAGAGCTACACAAATTCCACCTCTACCAACAAAAATAAAATTAAACACCAATCACTATTCCTTAATGTCTCTTGAAATCAATGGACTGAATGCTCCAATAAAAACACATAGACTAACAAACTGGATGCAGAAAGAGGACCAAGCATTTTGCTGCATACAGGAAACACACCTCAGTGACAAAGACAGACACTGCCTCAGAGTAAAAGACTGGAAAACAATTTTCCAAGCAAATTATCCCAAGAAACAAGCTGGAGTAGCCATTCTAATATTGAATAAAATAGACTTTCAAACAAAAGTTATCAAAAAACCTGAAGAAGAACACTTCATGTTCATCAAAGGAAAAAACCACCAAGATAAACTCTCAATCTTGAATATCTATGCTCTAAATGCCAGGGCACCTATCTTCATAAAAGAAACCTTACTAAAACTCAAAGCACACACTGCATCTCACACACTAATAGTGGGAGATTTTAACATCCATCATTCATATAATAATGAATAGTGCAAATAATAAAAACAGAAACTAAACAGAGACATAGAGAAACTAATAAAAGCTATCAACCAAATGGATTTAACAGACATTTATAGAATATTTCATCCTAAAACAAAACAATATACCCTATTCTTAGCAACTCATCATACTTTCTCCAAAATTGACCACATAATCAGATTTAAGACTAGCAGAAGGCAGGAAATAATCAAACTTAGGTCTGAAATCAACCAAGGATAAAGAAAAAGAACTATACAAAGAATCAACAAAACAGGAGCTAGTTCTTCGTGAAAACCAACAAGATAGGGGAACCCTTACCCAAACTAACAAGAGGACACAGAGAGTATACAAATTAACTAAATCAGAAATGAAAAGGGAGACATAACAACAGAATCTGAGGAAATCCAAAAAATATCTCATGCTACAATAAAAACCTATATTCAACTAAACTGGAAATTCTGAATGAAATGGACAATTTCCTAGACAGATACTAGGTATCAAAGTTAAACCAGGATCAAGTAAATCATTTAAACAGTCCTAAACTCCTAAAGAAATAGAAGCAGTTATTAAAAGTCTCCCAAGCCAAAATTCCCAGAACCAGATGAGTTTAGTGCAGAATTCTATCAGACCTTCAAAGAAGACCTAATAATGTTCAAACTATTCCACAAAATTGATACAGAAGGAACACTACCCAATTCTATCTTTGAATCCACAATTATGCTTATACCTAAACCACACAAAATCCAAAGATCAATTTCTCTTAAGAATATTGAGGAAAATTACTCGATAAATTTCTTGCAAACCAAATCCAAGAACACAACCAAATGATCATCCATCAAGATCAAGTAGGCTTCTCTTCAGAGATGCAAGGATGGTTCAGTGTCCAGAAATCCATCAATGTTATCCACTATATAAACAAACACGAATTAAAAACCACGTAATCATCTCAGTAGATGCTGAGAAAGCATTTGAGAACATTCAATATGCTAAAAGTCATGGAAAGATCAGGATTAAGGCCCCCATATCTAAACATAGTAAAAGCAATATACAGCAAACCAGTAGCTAACATTAAACTAAATGGAAAGAAACTAAATCAGGGACTAGACATGTCTGCCCACTCTCTCCCTACTTATTTAATATAGTACTCGATGTCTTAGCCAGAGCAATCAGACAACGAAAGAGGTCAAAGGGATACAAACTGGAAAGGAAGAAGTCAAAATATCACTATTTGTACATGATATGATAGTATACTTAAGTGTCCCCAAAATTTCCACCATAGAACTACTAATCCTAATAAACAACATCAGCAAAGTGGCTGGATATAAAATTACCTCAGACAAATCAGTAGCCTTCCTATACTCCAAGGATAAGCAGTCTGAGAAAGAAACTAGGGAAATGACACCCTTCACAACAGTCCCAAATAATATAAAATACCTTGATGTGACTCTAACCAGTCAAGTGAAAGATCTGTATAACTTCATGTCTCTGAAGATAGAAATTGAAGGAGATCTCAGAAGATAGAAAGCCCCTACCCATGCTCATGAATTGGAAGGATTAATATAGTAATAATGTCCATTTTGCCAAAAGCAACCTACAGATTCAATGCAATACCCATCAAAATCCCAACTCAGTTCTTCATAGAGTTAGAAAGAGCAATTTGCAAAAATCATTTGGAATACCAAAAAACCTAGGATACCTAAAACTATCCTTAACAATAAAAGAACTTCTGGGGGAATCACCATCCTTGACCTCAATCTGTATTACAGAGCAAAAGTGATAAAAACTGTATGGTATTGGTACAGAGACAGGCAGGCAGAGCAGTGGAATAGAATTTAAGACCCGGAAATGAACTGGACACCTATAATCACTTTTTCTTTGACAAAAGAATCAAAACCATTCATTGGTTAAAAGTATTTTCAACAAATGGTGCTGCTTCAATTGGAGGTCAGCACGTAGAAGAATGAAAATTGATCCATTTTTATCTCCTTGGACAAAGCTTAAGTCCAAGTGGATCAAGCACCCCCACATAAACCCAGATACACTCAAACTAATAGAAGAAAAGGTGGGGAAGAGCCTTGAACACATTGGCACTTGGGAAAATTTCCTGAAGAGATTACCAACAGCTTATGCTCTAAGATCAAGAATCGACAAATGGGACCTCATAAAACTGCAAAGTTTCTGTAAGGGAAAGGACACTGTCATTAGGACAAAATGGCAAACATTGGATTGACAAAAAATCTTTACCAATCCTATATTCAATAGAGTACTAATATCCAATATATACATAGAACCCAAGAATTTAGATTCCAGACAGCCAAATAACGCTATTAAAAATGGGGTACTGAGGTAAACAAAGAATTTTCAGATGAGGAATATCGAATGGCTTGAGCAATACCTAAAGAATTGCTCAACACCTTTTGTCATCAGTGAAGTGCAAATTAAATCAACCCTGAGATTCCACCTCACACCAGTCAGAATGGCTAAGATCAAAAACTCCAGTCATAATAGATGCTGATGAAGAGGTAGAGAAAGAGGAACACTCCTCCATTGTTGGTTAGAGTCCAAGCTGGTACAACCACTTTGGAAATCAGTCTGGAGTTTCCTCAGAAAATTATCTATATTAGTACCTGAGGACCCAAATATACCACTCCTGGACATATACCCAAATGATGATCCAACATATAACAAGGATACATGCTTCACTATGTTCATAGCAGCCTTATTTCCAGAAGCTGGAAAGAACCCATATGACCTTCAACAGAGGAATGAATATAGAATATATGGTACATCTACACAATGGAGTATTACTCAGCTATCAAAAACAATGACTTCATAGGCAAATGAATGGAACTACAAAATATTATCTTGAGTGAGGTAACCCAATCACAAAAGAACACACATGCTGTGTACTCACTAATAAGTGGATATTAGTCCAAAACCTTGGATTACCCAAGGTACAATCTACAGTCGACATGAGATTCAAGTGGAAGGATGACCAAAGTGCAGATGCACTTTGTCATTCTTAAAAGGAGGAACAAAAATATTCATAGGAGGAGATATGGAGACAAATTTTGGAGTAGAGACTGAAAGAGTACTCATTCAGAGCCTGCCCCACCTGGGGATATATACAGCCACAGAACCTGGACAATATTGTTGAAGCAAAAAGTGCATGCTGAAAGGAGCCTGATAAAACTATCTCCTGAGATGCTCAGTCAGAACATGACAAATACAGAGGCACAGGCTAGCAGCAAATGATTGATCTGAGAACGGGGTCCCTACTGAAGGAGTTAGAGAAAGGATTGAAGGAGCTGAAGTACAACAATACCAACCAATCAGAGCTCCCAGGCACTAAATCACTACTCGTAGCTACTAAGCCATACACAGACCCATGGCTCCATCTGCATATGTAGCAGAGAATGGTCTTGTTGGGCACCAATGGGAGGAGAAGTCCTTGGTCCTTCCAAGGCTGGACCCATCAGTGTAGGGGAATGTCAGGGCGGGGAGGTGGGACTGAGTTGGTGGTTGTGATTTGGGAACACCCTCATAGAAGAATGGTGTGGGGGACTGGGATTGGGGGCTTATGGATGGGAAAGCAGGAAAGGGAGTAACATTTGAAATGTCAATAAAAAATATCCAATGAAAGATAAAGAAATGAGTTCATTAACTGAAATCACCCTAGAGTTTGGCATATTTAATGTGAGGTCCAATAGATGGGTCAAACTCTGGAGTCTACTATCTTTCTTTCCCTGATGCAGAACCACAAAACTTTGAAGTCACAGAGATGTATGTAATACTCAGTACAGTGTCTATAAGTATGATGATTAATACTCATTTGTCTTGAAAGTAAGAAGGTAGATCCTTTATACTTATCTGTGTGCTGTTGTTGCTTCTTATAGACAATGCACTGGGAGACACACAAAAACTGAAATATTATCCAGTTCCTGGTATAAAATCTGAAGTCTCAGGAGAGTAATAGACCCAGAAAGAGTTACCAGCAGAGGTCTCCTTTCCACAAAACAGGACAATAAGCTGAAAATAACCAAGGAAGACAAGTAAAATCATGAAAAATAATCAAGGAAATAAGAGAACCAAGTAAATCTGTGGTACACCATGAGCAGACCAAATTTATAAATTATGGCCACAAATGAAGAACCTTTGAAAATGTTTTTGATGCAATTATCCCGGAAAAATTTCTAACACCTAGGGAAAAAAGATGAGATTCCAAGTGCAAACATGTAACACATCAAATTCAGATTACTGAAAGAAATTTTCCATGACATTTCATAATTAAGACACTAAGTATACAGAATAAAGAAGATATATTGAAAGCTTCAAGAGAGAAACTCCAAGTCAACTATTAAAAAAATCCTCCCCTATCAGAATGACAGCTGATTTCCCAACAAAACTGAAAAAGTTCAAAGAAAGACCATCTTTGCCCACACAGACTCTGATATCCACCACAACCATTTGTTATAGTAAAGAAAAAAATATTATGGAAACATGCTTAAAGAATTAATGGTCACTAGATTTATGATCACTGTAAGCCCTTCTAGGAATAAACTCATCCAAGGAAGTAAAACACCTGTATATAAAAACTTTAGATTACTGAAGAAACAAATTAATCAGAAAGGTACAAGATATAGAAAAACAATTTTAGGGTTGGGGATTTAGCTCAGTGGTAGAGCACTTGCCTAGGAATCTCAAGGCCCTGGGTTCGGTCCCCAGCTCCGAAAAAAAGAACCAAAAAAAAAAAAAAAAAGAAAAGAAAAACAATTTTAATGCTAGTTTCAGAGAAATTATATAAAAATTAAAGTTTATATTGAAAAAAATAAGCAATTAGACAAAATAAATTCAAACAATGAAAACATTGCTGATAGCCTCTGCAATTCGCTTTTCACATTATTTTATAGAACCATGGTGATAAAAACAACATGGTGCTGCAAAAATCTCACTAAACCCAAAACAACCACCAAAAAAACACTAGAAGTATTTATAAGATAAGTAGAATAGGGCTGGAGAGCTGGCTCAGAGGTTAAGAGCACTAACTGCTCTTCCAGAGGTCCTGAGTTCAATTCCAAGCAACCACATAGTGGCTCACAACCATCTGTAATGCTCTCTTCTGGTGTGTCTGAAGACAGCGACAGTGTACTCATATACATGAAATAAATAAATCTTTTTTAAAAAGATAAATAGCATAAGGATCCAGATATAAGCTTACACCCTACAAACACACGATTTTTGACAAAGAATGCAAAAGAAATCACATATTGAATAAAATGTAACATCTTTAAGAAATGGTTTTGGAAGTCTACATGTAGAAGGATTAAATTAGACCCCCATCTTTCACAGTAAACAAAACTGAAGTCTACATGAATCAAGAAGTTCAACATGAGACCTCACATTCTGAATATGTTGGATGACAAAGTAAAGTTTATACTTCATCTGGTAGACAAGGGTAAAGACTTTCTGAATATAACAGAATTCTGGCAGTAGAGGAACTAAGACCTACAACTGATGAACAGGACCACGTGAATTAAAAACAAACCTCCAAAACTTCTCAGAGCCCTGCCCGCAGCTCACTGCTCCCGAACCCTGTGGGAGAGAGAGCTCACTGCCCGGACAGGTGGGCACTCCTGAGACTGCAGAGCGGGAGAGATCACCAATACTGCCCACCCCTGCACACATCCCTGGCCCAAGAGGAAACTGTATACGGCCTCTGGGAAATGGTAGATAGGTGCACTGGAGCTGCAGACCCCCTGTGCCCGAGACACCTCTGGAACCTTAAGGGACTGGATTAACAGCTCTCTGCACCCAAATCCTGTGGGAGGGAGAGCTAAACCTTCAGAGAGGCAGACAAGCCTGGGAAGCCAGAAGAGACTACAATTGGCCCACATTTCTGACTCACAGGAACACACAGAAACTCTTCAGGCCCACAGGAACAGCTGAAGACCTGTAGACAGGTAAAACTACACACCCGAAAGCAGAACACTCTGTTCCCATAACTGGCTGAAAGAAAACAGGAAAACAGATCTACAAAACTCCTGTCATACAGGCTTATAGGACAGTCTAGCCACTATCAGAAAGAGCAGAAAAAAGTAACACTAGAGATAATCTGATGGTGAGGGGCAAGCACAGGAACCAAGGCAACATAAACTAAGACTACATGGCATCATTGGACCCCAATTCTCCCACCAAAGCAAACACTGATTATCCAAACACACCAGAAAAGCAAGATCTAGATTTAAAATCACATTTGATCATGATGATGGTGGACTTCAAGAAAGAAAAAGAAGAAGTCCCTTACAGAAACACAGTAAAACATGAATAAACAAGTAGAAGCCTATAGAGATGAATCACAAAAATCCCTGAAAGAATTCCAGGAAAACATAAATAAACAAGTAGAAGCCTATAGAGAGGAATCACAAAAACCCTGAAAGAATTCCAGGAAAACACAATCAAACAAGTGAAGGAATTAAAAATGGAAATAGAAGCAATCAAGAAAGAACACAGGGAAACAACCCTGGATATAGAAAACCAAAGGAAGAGACAAGGAGCCATAGATACAAGCATCACCAACAGAATACAAGAGATAGAAGAGAGAATCTCAGGAGCAGAAGATTCCATAGAAATCATTGACAAAACTGTCAAAGATAATGTAAAGCAGAAAAAGCTACTGGTTCAAAACATGCAGGAAATCCAGGACTCAATGAGAAGACCAAACCTAAGGATAATAGGTATAGAAGAGAGTGAAGACCCCCAGCTCAAAGGACCAGTAAATATCTTCAACAAAATCATAGAAGAAAACTTCCCTAACCTAAAGAAAGAGATGCCCATAAGCATACAAGAAGCCTACAGAACTCCAAATAGATTGGACCAGAAAAGAAACACCTCCCGTCACATAATAGTCAAAACACAAAATGCACGAAATAAAGAAAGTATATTAAAAGCAGTAAGGGAAAAAGGTCAAGTAACATATAAAGGCAGACCTATCAGAATTAAACCAGACTTCTGGCCAGAGACTGCGAAAGCCAGAAGATCCTGGACAGATGTCATACAGACCCTAAGAGAACAAAAATGCCATCCCAGGTTACTGCATCCTGCAAAACTCTCAATTAACATAGATGGAGAAACCAAGATATTCCATGACAAAACCAAATTTACACAATATCTTTCTACAAATCCAGTGCTACAAAGGATAATAAATGGTAAAGCCCAACATAAGGAGGCAAGCTACACCCTAGAAAAAGCAAGAAACTAAACGTCTTGGCAACAAAACAAGGAGAAGAAAAGCACACAAACATAACCTCACATCCAAATATGAATGTAACAGGAAGCAATAAACACTATTCCTTAATATCTCTCAACATCAATGGTCTCAACTCCCCAATAAAAAGACATAGATTAGCAAACTGGATACCCAATGAGGACCCTGCATTCTGCTGCCTACAGGAAACACACCTCAGAGACAAAGAAATACACTACCTCAGAGTAAAAGGCTGGAAAACAGCTTCCAAGCACATGGTCGGAAGAAGCAAGCTGGAGTAGCCATTCTAATATAGAACAAAATCAATTTTCAACTAAAAGTCATTAAAAAAGATAAGGAAGGACACTTCATATTCATCAAAGGAAAAATCCACCAAGATGAACTCTCAGTCCTAAACATTATGCTCCAAATACCAGGGCACCTACCTACGCAAAGGAAACCTTACTAAAGCTCAAAGCACCCATTGCACCTCACACAATAATAGTAGGAGATTTCAACACCCCACTCTCATCAATGGACAGGTCATGGAAACAGAAATTAAACTGAGACTTAGACAGACTAAGGGAAGTCATCAACCAAATGGACTTAACAGATATTTATAGCACATTCTATCCTAAAGCAAAAGGATATACATTCTTCTCAACACGTCATGGTACTTTCTCCAAAATTGACCATATAATTGGTCAAAAAACAGGCCTCAACAGATATAGAGAGATAGAAATAATCCCATGCGTCCTATCAGACCACCATGGCGTAAAGCTGGTCTTCAATAACAATAAGGGAAGAACACCCACATATATGTTGAAGCTGAAAAATGCTCTACTCAATGATAACCTGGTCAAGGAAGAAATAAAGAAAGAAATTGAAGACTTCCTGGAATTTAATGAAAATGAAGGTACAACATATCCAAACTTATGGGACACAATGAAAGCAGTGCTAAGAGGAAAACTCATAGCTCTGAGTGCCTGCAGAAAGAAACAGGAGAGAGCATACGTCACCAGCTTGAGAGCACACCTAAAAGCTCTAGAGCAAAAAGAAGCAAATACACCAAGGAAGAGTAGAAGTCAGGAAATAATCAAATTGAAAGCTGAAATCAAACAAGTAGAAACAAAAAGGACCATAGAAAGAATGAACAGAACCAAAAGTTGGTTCTTTGAGAAAATCAACAAGATAGATAAACCCTTAGCCAGACTAACACTAGGACACAGAGAGTGTGTTCAAGTTAACAAAATCAGAAATGAAAAGGGAGACATAACTACAGAAACAGAGAAAATTTAAAAAATCATCAGATCCTACGACAAAAACCTATATTCAACAAAATTGGAAAATCTGGAGGAAATGGACAATTTCCTATACAGATACCAGTTACCGAAGCTAACTCAGGAACATATAAACCATTTAAACAACCCCATAACTCCTAACGAAATAGAAGCAGTCATTAAAGGTCTCCCAACCAAAAAGAGCCCAGGTCCAGACAGGTTTAGTGCAGAATTCTATCAGACCTTCATAGAAGACCTCATACCAATACTATCCAAACTATTCCACAAAATTGAAACAGATGGAGCACTACTGAATTCCTTCTACGAAGCCACAATTACTCTTATACCTAAACCACACAAAGACCCAACAAAGAAAGAGAAGTTCAGACCAATTTCCCTTATGAATATTGACGCAAAAATACTCAATAAAATTCTGGCAAACTGAATCCAAGAACACATCAAAACACATCCGCCATAATCAAGTAGGCTTCATTCCAGGCATGCAGGGATGGTTTAATATAAGGAAAACCATCAACGTGACCATTGTATAAACAAACTGAACGAACAAACCACATAATCATTTCATTTGATGCTGAGAAAGCATTTAACAATATTCAACACCCCTTCATGATAAAAGTCCTGGAAAGAATAGGAATTCAAGGACCATATGTAAACATAGTAAAACCATATATAGCAAACCAGCCACTAAGATTAAACTAAATGGAGAAAAACTTGAAGCAATCCCACAAAAATCAGGGACTAGACAAGGCTGCCCACTCTCTCCCTACTTATTCAATATAGTTCTTAAAGTTCTAGTCAGAGAAATCAGACAACAAAAGGAGATCAAGGGGATACAGATTGGAAATGAAGAAGTCAAAATATCACTATTTGCAGATGATATGATAGTATATTTAAGTGATCCCAAAAGTTCCACCAGAGAACTACTAAAGCTGATAAACAACTTCAGCAAAGTGGCTGGGTATAAAATTAACTCAAATAAATCAGTAGCTTTCCTCTACACAAAAGAGAAACAAGCCGAGAATGAAATTAGGGAAACGACACCCTTCATAATAGTCCCAAATAATGTAAAGTACCTTGCAGTGACTTTAACCGAGCAAGGAAAAGATCTCTACAATAAGAACTTCAAGCCTCTGAAGTAAGAAATTGAAGAAGACCTCAGAAGATGGAAAGATCTCCCATGCTCATGGATTGGCAGGATTAATATAGTAAAAATGACCATTTTACCAAAAGCGATCTAAGATTCAATGGAATCCCCATCAAAATACCAATCCAATTCTTCAAACAGTTAGATAGAACAATTTACAAATTCATCTGGAATAACAAAAAACTCAGGATAGCTAAAAGTATCCTCAACAATAAAAGGACTTCTGGGGGAATCACTCTCCCTGAACTCAAGCAGTATTACAAAGCAATAGAGATAAAAACTGCATGGTATTGGTACAGAGACAGACAGATAGACAAATGGAAGAGAACTGAAGACTCAGAAATGAACCCACACACCTATGATCACTTGATTTTTGACAAAGGAGCCAAAACCATCCAATGGAATAAAGATAGCATTTTCAGCAAATGGTGCTGGTTCAACTGGAGGTCAACATGTAGAAAAATGCAGATAGATCCATGCTTATCACCCTGTACAAAGCTTAAGTCCAAGTTGATCAAGGACCTCCACATCAAACCAGATACACTCAACTAATAGAAGAAAATGTGGGGAAGCAACTCGAACACTTGGGCACTGGAAAAAATTTCCTGAAGAAAACACCAATGGCTTATGCTCTAAGATCAAGAATCAACAAATGGGATCTCATAAAACTGCAAAGCTTCTGTAAAGCAAAGGGCACTGTTGTTAGGACAAAAAGGCAACCAACAGTTTGGGAAAGATCTTTACCAATCCTACAACAGATAGAGGCCTTATATCCAAAATATACAAAGAACTCAAGAATTTAGATCGCAGGGAGTCAAATAACCCTATTAAAAGATGGAGTTCAGAGCTAAAGAAAGAATTCACAGCTGAGGAATGTCTAATGGCTCAGAAACACCTAAAGAAATGTTGAACATCTTTAGTCATAAGGGAAATGCAAATCAAAGCAACCCTGAGATTTCACCTCACACCAGTGAGAATGGCTAAGATCAAAAACTCAGGTGACAGCAAATGCTGGCGAGGATGTGGAGATAGAGGAACATTCCTCCATTGTTGGTGGGATTGCAGACTGGTCCAACCATTCTGGAAATCAGTCTGGAGGTTCCTCAGAAAATTGGACATTGAACTACCTGAGCACCCACTATACCTCTCTTGGGCATATACCGAAAAGATGCCCCAACATATAAAAAAGACACATGCTCCACAATGTTCATAACAGCCTTATGTATAATAGCCAGAAGCTGGAAAGAACCCAGATGCCCTTCAATAGAGGAATGGACACAGAAAATGTGGTACATCTACACAATGGAATATTACTCAGCTATCAAAAACAATGACTTTATGAAATTCACAGGCAAGTGGATCGATCTGGAAAATATCATCCTGAGTGAGGTAACCCAATCACAGAAGAACACACATGGTATGCACTCATTGATAAGTGGCTATTAGCCCAAATGCTTGAATTGCCCTAGATGGCTAGAACACATGAAACTCAAGACGGATGATCAAAATGTGAATGCTTCACTCCTTCTTTAGAAGGGGAACAAGAATACCCTTGGCAGGGAATAGAGAGGCAAGGATTAAAACAGAGGCAGAAGGAACACCCATTCAGAGCCTGCCCCACACGTGGCCCATACATATACAGCCACCCAATTAGACAAGATGGATGAAGCAAAGAAGTGCAGGTGGACAGGAGCCGGATGTAGATCGCTCCTGAGAGACACAGCCAGAATACAGCAAACACAGAGGCGAATGCCAGCAGCAAACCACTGAACTGAGAATGGGACCCCCGTTGAAGGAATCAGAAGGACTGAAAGAGCTTGAAGGGGTTCAAGACCCCATACGAACAACAATGCCAACCAACCAGAGCTTCCAGTGACTAAGCCAGTACCCAAAGACTATACAGGGACTGACCCTGGGCTCCAACCTCATAGGTAGTAATGAATGGCCCAGTAAGAGCACCAGTGGAAGGGGAAGCCCATATAGAGGGGGAGGGGGGGTTAGGGGAATGTTTTCTTGGAAACCAGGAAAGGGAATAACATTAGAAATGTAAATTAGAAACACTCAAGTTAATAAAAAAAAAAAACAAACCTCCAAGCATCAAACAAACAAAACTATTTATACAGCAAAGAAAACTATCAAAACAATGAAAATGAAGCCTACAAAATTGAAAAAAAAAACCTTAATTACCTTTATGTCTGACAGAATAGTGATGTTTAGAGTATACCTAAAAACTTAAAACGTTAGAATAGAGTAACAGAAAAGGAAGTTTTAAACCATGGCGAAGGACAGGATAGATGAGGGAGTTCTAGGAGAAATAGCACTAAAGACTTCTAAAAAAGGCTGCATGAACACGTATGACCGTAGAAGCTTTCTATTATAGCAATATATTCACACACACACACACACACACACACACACACACACACACACACACGATGTGAGAGAGAGAGAGAGAGAGAGAGAGAGAGAGAGAGAGAGAGAGAGAGAGAGAGAGAGAGGTATTACACGATTATTAAGTACTAGGGAGGATAAACAAAAATTTCCAGTGCCAATAATGGGTGAATTTTTGTTTTTGGACCTCTCAGTCAGCAAGTTTCCTTAATATTCCCCACCCCACACCTGCAAAAAACATTTACTAGCTATTGCAATGCTATTATTGGAGATACCACACACTTGAGTCATAAAACATGAAGACAAGAAACAAGTTTAAAGGATAGTTTTCATGGTTCTCAAAGGATCTCTGACAGGCCATCAGAGGAAAAAATATAATTACATTTTTTTTACCATGCTGTTCAACCGGTAAGCAACTAGAAAAACTTGCCTGACAAGAGTTCCCATTGGTACAGTAGTGCCACAAACATCATAAATGTAACCAACCACTTTTTGCTGATTGAAATACCTTTGCAATGATGAAACCTATACCTGGCACCAGTATCTAGCTAAGAATCTATAACTATAGAAGTATTAGGCCCTAAGGGGGAACTTACTACTATTATTTTGATGAATGAATGATAGAAGATCCTGCTATTTGAAAGTCATAGTCTATCATGTCTGGATAGTGCCCCTGAGTTTTATGCAAAATGGAGGACTCTTTTTCCCAAAACAGCTTCTACTTCTCTACCTTGTCCACACTCTACCTGAGGCAAAAATATAGGTTAAACTTCCTGGAATGTCTCTTCATGCTAATGAGGTATCCCTAGTACCTCAGCCAATGAAACTTCACTATGATCTAAGTCTATGATCTAAGAGAGCTGCTTTCTAAAGGAGCTGTAACATTGAAGAGCTGTTTAACCTAAAAATCTTTGGAGGTGATCTCCCTCAAGTAACCTGGATCCTGAGGACCTACCTCTTCCGGACTCGGCTTCATCTCTTCCCAATCAGTGAACACTGGTGAACAGATACTCCAAGAGAAGTGGACCTCTGAACTTGGCTTTGATCCATCATGCCCCACCTGATATACACCTGCCCAATGAGCATTGCGATGAATACCCCAAGGGAAGACACAAACTGTAGAATGTGGCTCTACTCCATCCTTCTCTGCCTGGAGTGCACAAATGCCTGGACACCTCAAGAGAAGAATAATAAAAAATGGAACCACAAATGGATGTATATTAAACCAAAGCCCAATGACTTATTGTTATACACGGCTTAACATATCTCTCAACACCTATCAGGGAAGTTTCTGTTTTCCACAGATGGCCATTAACACAGAGATTCAAAATTGGTCAAGGTGTAGAGATTAAAAGACTTTGGAATTTCATGTGCTTAATGGAATATTTGTATTATGCCCCTTCTGCCAAAGATCAGGGAGTGGATGACTACAAACAAACTATGTTTTCTTAAAACAGCTAAGCAGTTGTACATATGAACTTGTAACAACCTGACAGCATGCACAATAATTGTACAAGGTCAAGACAGACAAATTCTAGCATGGAGAGAGGTGAGCATGAAGTTTTATTCCTAGTCAAGGAAGTGTGGAAATTGATAGCTTTAAGAGGGAGTTTTCTTAAGTGTATATCCCCTGATAGGTTAACTACAATACAGTGGAAGGCTACATATCCAGAAATAGGTAGAATACAAAGTTTGACTTCATGGATTAAAAAAAAAAAGAGGATACAGAGTCGAGTTGGTTATTATCTAGGGAAGAGTTGCTAGAGGGAGGATCAATACTACTAAAACAAATTGTATGAAGATCTTGAAGAAAAGAAACACAGAAAACAAAGGAAGGGAAAATAACTGAATTCCAAGAAAGCAATAACCTAATTGCTCTAGTCACAGTAGCCAGGAAAACAGCTAGACATCTGTAAACTACTACAAATAATTAAAATGTGTTACTTATACAGTGAAATTTTATTCAGCTGAAAATAAAATTAATTAAAAAGTTTTCAGAGAAACAATCATTCTGAGTAAGGTAACTGAGAACCAGAAAAATGTTCTCTCTCACATATGTATCTTAAGTATGGCTATCTAAATGGGAGTACCCATAGAAATCAGGAAAGTAGGTGGGGGATAAGAGAGGAGTACAACTTCAAGGCAAAGGGAATAGTAGAAAGTAGGTGGTATAAGAGTAAAATCAGCATGAATAATGGATCCGAGAAGATAAAGTTGTGTAGAAGAAGACTGAAAAAAATAATGGAGGGAAAGAGACAGGAACGATGACTTACACAAAGAACTTTGAAAAAAAAGTATATTTAACATATTCACATGTTTTAAAGTCATTAATACAATTCAAATGAAAAAGTGTTTTAGTGGAGTTACCCTGCTCAGGGGGATAATGCCATTCCTATATGTCATAGACTATGAGACCAAATGTTTTGTTCCAGGTGCAGAATGGTTTCTTTAAAATTCTTAATCACTGAGTTCTCCTAATGTCAGCAAACAATACAGGGTACTGTTATTACTCTTGGTTACCCTCTGGTACTTTGTTGTAAGATAGCACTGGTAAAGACAGGATATACTTGAGTCATGGAGAAATTAAGTTGGTATTTGGCTGGAAAGCTTTATTCTTACTGACTGTGCTTTCTATAGTGCAGAAGATGCTACACATGCTGCACCAGAGGACAAAAGTAGCATCAATCTGATGTGAACCCTGCCAACTAAAATAACAACCGGCTAGGAGAGGTTCATTAATACAATAGTGGCATAAAAGTTTTGTGAGCCACCAAATGTTTAATATTGCATTTAAGCTCCACTCTCTAAGATAGAACTAGTGCCTGGTACTGTTAAATGTGTCAAAAATCTATGAGTAGGTACATCATAGACCTTAGGTAAGAACTCATTATTATTCAGATATTTAGACATAGTGTAACGGTATGTCCTAAATACCTATCTTTATACCAGTTGATTAGTGTCACTCTCAATCATCATACGGAGAATTGTGTTGCAATAGATGGTGTTTACTATCGTGATCCACAACTGGTCAAAGTGCTGAGTAAGAGATTGTGGAGAGTTCATCCATAAAAAAAAGACTTTTACATCAGACCCCTTCCCTCTAAGTTTCAGGGATCATCATGGAAGGGGGGGGGGGGGCAGAAAGAAAGACTCTAAGAAACAGAAGCAGTGAAAGAAACTGTTTTCCAGTCATGACAGGCACCACGTAAACTTAGCCACTGTGTCTGCAGGTACAAGCTCTATAGATACAATGTGCATGCATCATGAACATGTGAAGGGCTCAGGCAGTAGTGCCTCTAAGTGAGGAGCTATTAACAATTAATGGTTTCTAGGGGAAGAATAGTCACTTCCTGATAGGCTTCCAATGTTCCATTATAGGCCCATATGCATATGCTGTAGCACTACTAAGTAGACTCAATGGGTTTAAAAATGGATTACATGAAGCTGTGAGGGGAAACATTTGTTACGATATGGGATGAGTTTGAGAAAGAGTTGGAGTAGACTTGATTAACACGTATATATTCATTTGTATGAATCGTATAAATTATCGTCTTCTAACAAAAAAGCCCACAACTAAATGGATTCATTGACCATTTCAATTGGACCTTTAAAATAGGTGTTAACACTGACAGTCTTCACAATGTTTCATAAATTATACACTCAAAATATCTATTCCAGAGGTGGGCACTCCTGAGGCTGCAGAGCGGAAGAGACCACCAACACTACCCACCCCTGCCCACATCCCTGGCCCAAGAGGAAACTGTATACGGCATCTGGGTTCCCGTTGGGGAGGGCTCAAGAGCAGCAGGACCACTGTGTCTGAGACACTGACAGAACCTGAAGGGATATACTGGATAAACAGTTCTCAGCACCCAAATCCCGTGGGAGGGAGAGCTAAACCTTCAGAGAGGCAGACACGCCTGGAAAACCAGAAGAGACTGCACTCTGCACATATCTCTGATGCCAGAAGAAAACACCAAACGCCATCTTGAACCATGGTGAACGAAGGCTCCTGGAAAGAGTGGCGCAGATCTTCCTGGTTGCTGCCACCATGGAGAGCTCGTAGTCAGCACCCCGTGAGCTAACTTGAGCCTCGGGACCACAGGTAAGACCAACTTTTCTGCTGCAAGAGACCTGCCTGGTGAACTCGGGACACACAGAGGCAGAATTCCTCTAGGACCGGGCACCTCCTGTGTTTACCGGGAGTCCCACACCCGCGGATCCCGGCCCACAGCAGCTCCCTGCTCCCAGACCCCGTGGGAGAGAGACCCCACACCCTGGTCAGGTGGGCACTCCTGAGGCTGCAGAGCAGAAGAGATCACCAACACTGCCCACCCCTGCCCACATCCCTGGCCCAAGAGGAAACTGTATAAGGCCTCTGGGTTCCCGTGGGGGAGGGCCCAGGAGCGGCAGGACCGCTGCGTCTGAGACACCGCTGGAACCTGAAGGAAACAGACCGGATAAACAGTTCTCTGCACCCAAATCCCGTGGGAGGGAGAGCTAAACCTTCAGAGAGGCAGACACGCCTGGGAAACCAGAAGAGACTGCACTCTGCACACACATCTCAGACGCCAGAGGAAAACACCAAATGCCATCTGGAACCCTGGTGCACTGAAGCTCCCGGAAAGGGCGGCGCAGATCTTCCTGGTTGCTGCCGTCTCAGAGAGCTAGTGGGCAGCACACCGCGAGCGAACTTGAGCCTCGGGACCACAGGTAAGACCAACTTTTCTGCTGCAAGAGACCTGCCTGGTGAACTCAAGACACAGGCCCACAGGCACAGCTGAAGACCTGTAGAGAGGAAAAACTACACGCCCGAAAGCAGAACACTCTGTCCCCATAACAGGCTGAAAGAAAACAGGAAAACAGGTCTACAGCACTCCTGACACAGAGGCTTATAGGGCAGTCTAGCCACTGTCAGAAATAGCAGAACAAAGTAACACTGGAGATAATCTGATGGCGAGAGGCAAGCACAGGAACCCAAGCAACAGAAACCAAGACTAAATGGCACCATCGGAGCCCAATTCTCCCATCAAAACAAACATGGAATATCCAAACACACCAGAAAAGCAAGATCTAGAGTCAAAATCATATTTGATCATGATGCTGGAGGACTTCAAGAAAGACATGAAGAACTCCCTTAGAGAAACACAGGAAAACATTAATAAACAAGTAGAAGCCTAAACAGAAGAATCGTAAAAATGCCTGAAAGAATTCCAGGAAAACATAAATAACCAAGAAGAAGCCCATAGAGAGGAGACACAAAAATCCCTGAAAGAATTCCAGGAAAACACAATCAAACAGTTGAAGGAATTAAAAATGGAAATAGAAGCAATCAAGAAAGAACACATGGAAACAACCCTAGATATAGAAAACCAAAAGAAGAGACAAGGAGCTGTAGATACAAGCTTCACCAACAGAATACAAGAGATGGAAGAGAGAATCTCAGGAGCAGAAGATTCCATAGAAATCATTGACTCAACTGTCAAAGATAATGTAAAGCGAAAAAAGCTACTGGTCCAAAACATACAGGAAATACAGGACTCAATGAGGAGATCAAACTTAAGGATAATAGGTATAGAAGAGAGTGAAGACTCCCAGCTCAAAGGACCAGTAAATATCTTCAACAAAATCATAGAAGAAAACTTCCCTAACCTAAAGAAAGAGATACCCATAGACATACAAGAAGCCTACAGAACTCCAAATAGATTGGACCAGAAAAGAAACACCTCCCATCACATAATAGTCAAAACACAAAACGCACAAAATAAAGAAAGAATATTAAAAGCAGTAAGGGAAAAAGGTCAAGTAACATATAAAGGCAGACCTATCAGAATCACACCAGACTTCTCGCCAGAAACTATGAAGGCCAGAAGATCCTGGACTGATGTCATACAGACCCTAAGAGAACACAAATGCCAGCCCAGGTTACTGTATCCTGCAAAACTCTCAATTAACATAGATGGAGAAACCAAGATATTCCATGACAAAACCAAATTTACACAATATCTTTCTACAAATCCAGCACTACAAAGGATAATAAATGGTAAAGCCCAACATAAGGAGGCAAGCTATACCCTAGAAGAAGCAAGAAACTAATCGTCTTGGCAACAAAACAAAGAGAATGAAAGCACACAAACATAACCTCACATCCAAATATGAATATAACGGGAAGCAATAATGACTATTCCTTAATATCTCTCAACATCAATGGCCTCAACTCCCCAATAAAAAGACATAGATTAAGAAACTGGATACGCAACGAGGACCATGCATTCTGCTGCCTACAGGAAACACACCTCAGAGACAAAGACAGACACTACCTCAGAGTGAAAGGCTGGAAAACAACTTTCCAAGCAAATGGTCGGAAGAAGCAAGCTGGAGTAGCCATTCTAATAGCAGATAAAATCAATTTTGAACTAAAAGTCATCAAAAAAGAGAAGGAAGGACACTTCATATTAATCAAAGGAAAAATCCACCAAGATGAACTATCAATCCTAAATATCTATGCCCCAAATACAAGGGCACCTACATACGTAAAAGAAACCTTACTAAAGCTCAAAACACACATTGCACCTCACACAATAATAGTGGGAGATTTCAACACCCCACTCTCATCAATGGACAGATCATGGAAACAGAAATTAAACCGAGATGTAGAATAAGAGAAGTCATGAGCCAAATGGACTTAACGGATATTTATAGAACATTCTATCCTAAAGCAAAAGGATATACCTTCTTCTCAGCTCCTCATGGTATTTTCTCCAAAATTGACCATATAATTGGTCAAAAATGGGCCTCAACAGGTACAGAAAGATAGAAATAATCCCATGCGTGCTATCGGACCACCACGGCCTAAAACTGGTCTTCAATAAAAATAAGGGAAGAATGCCCACATATACGTGGAAATTGAACAATGCTCTACTCAATGATAACCTGGTCAAGGAAGAAATAAAGAAAGAAATTAAAAACTTTTTAGAATTTAATGAAAATGAAGATACAACATACCCAAACTTATGGGACACAATGAAAGCTGTGCTAAGAGGAAAACTCATAGCGCTGAGTGCCTGCAGAAAGAAACAGGAAAGAGCATATGTCAGCAGCTTGACAGCACACCTAAAAGCTCTAGAACAAAAAGAAGCAAATACACCCAGGAGGAGTAGAAGGCAGGAAATAATCAAACTCAGAGCTGAAATCAACCAAGTAGAAACAAAAAGGACCACAGAAAGAATCAACAGAACCAAAAGTTGGTTCTTTGAGAAAATCAACAAGATAGATAAACCCTTAGCCAGACTAATGAGAGGACACAGAGAGTGTGTCCAAATTAACAAAATCAGAAATGAAAAGGGAGACATAACTACAGATTCAGAGGAAATTCAAAAAATCATCAGATCTTACTATAAAAACCTATATTCAACAAAATTTGAAAATCTGTAGGAAATGGACAATTTCCTAGACAGATACCAGGTACCGAAGTTAAATCAGGAACAGATAAACCAGTTAAACAACCCCATAACTCCTAAGGAAATAGAAGCAGGCATTAAAGGTCTCCCAACCAAAAAGAGCCCAGGTCCAGATGGGTTTAGTGCAGAATTCTATCAAACCTTCATAGAAGACCTCATACCAATATTATCCAAACTATTCCACAAAATTGAAACAGATGGAGCACTACCGAATTCCTTCTATGAAGCCACAATTACTCTTATACCTAAACCACACAAAGACCCAACAAAGAAAGAGAACTTCAGACCAATTTCCCTTATGAATATCGATGCAAAAATTCTCAATAAAATTCTGGCAAACCGAATCCAAGAGCACATCAAAACAATCGTCCACCATGATCAAGTAGGCTTCATCTCAGGCATGCAGGGATGGTTTAATATACGGAAAACCATCAACGTGATCCATTATATAAACAAACTGAAAGAACAAAACCACATGATCTTTTCATTAGATGCTGAGAAAGCATTTGACAAAATTCAACACCCCTTCATGATAAAAGTCCTGGAAAGAATAGGAATTCAAGGCCCATACCTGAACATAGTAAAAGCCATATACAGCAAACCAGTTGCTAACATTAAACTAAATGGAGAGAAACTTGAAGCAATCCCACTAAAATCAGGGACTAGACAAGGCTGCCCACTCTCTCCCTACTTATTCAATATAGTTCTTGAAGTTCTAGCCAGAGCAATCAGACAACAAAAGGAGGTCAAGGGGATACAGATCGGAAAAGAAGAATTCAAAATATCACTATTTGCAGACGATATGATAGTATATTTAAGTGATCCCAAAAGTTCCACCAGAGAACTATTAAAGCTGATAAACAACTTCAGCAAAGTGGCTGGGTATAAAATTAACTCAAATAAATCAGTAGCCTTCCTCTACACAAAAGAGAAACAAACCGAGAAAGAAATTAGGGAAACGACACCCTTCATAATAGACCCTTATGGGGAACACCCATAAGGAAGGGGAGGGGGGAGGGGGATGTTTTCCCGGAAACCGGGAAAGGGAATAACACTCGAAATGTATATAAGAAATACTCAAGTTAATAATAAAAAAAAAGATATCCAAAAGAAAATATCTATTCCAGTCTTACTCCACTAAGAGAATTTTCTATAGATTTTTGGGTGAGGTGGGAATACTGTATTAACTATGACTTGAAGACTGATAAACAGCAATAAAACAAAAGAAAGAAATAAAAGAGATATAGCTAGACAAAAGAAAATCAAATATGAAGATAACAGTAAAAGATAAAAATATCACACATGCTTATAGATTAGAAATATCAATATTAAACAAATAATACCAGAAAACTGGACTTCTAATGTAGCAAATGCAAAATAAATCAAAGACATTTTGATACCTATTTTAATCAATTGTTCCATTGCTGTGAGGAGACACGATGACTATGGTAAATCATATAAAGGGAAATATTTAATTTGGACTTGCTTACAGCTTTAAGAGTTTACTTCCTTATCAGCATGGCAGGAAGCATAACATCATAGTGCTGGAGAAGCTGAGAGTTCTACATCTAGATCAGCAGGCAGCAGGAAGACAGATTAATTGAACCTGGCTTCAGATTTTGAAACCTTAAAGCCAAGCCCAGTGACACAGTTCTTTCAGGCAGGCCACATCTATTGCAAGAAGGTCACATCTCCTAATCCCTGAGAAGATGCTCCATTCCCTAATGACCAAGGATTCAAATATAGGAGCCTATGGGGGCCATTTTTACTCAATCCATCACAGAACCCTAAGTGAAATGTTAGAGGAAAGCACATATAAAACTCTTCAAGATACAGTTATAGACAAGAACTCTTTGAAAGAATCCTGGTACTATAGTAAATAATATCAAGAGTTGACAAATCTGAGTATATGTAATCCAAAAGCTTATGTATAGCAAACGGAATTCTCACAAATGTGAGGAGGAAGCACACCAATGGAACAAAAATTTCAGCAGCCATGTAGATAAAGTGTTAGAACCTAAGATATATGAAGAACAGCAACAATTGAGCATCCAAACGCCAAATTTAATAATAAACAGGCTAATGAACTGAATAAGATGTTCTCAAAAAATACATTAAAAGTTTGGAAGAGTTTTCATATACTTAGCCCTACGAAAAATATGAATCAAAAGTATTTTGAAATTTTACCTCATACCAAAGAGAATGACTATCACCAAGAAAACAAGTGACCACATTTTACTTTTCTATTTATATGTTAAAGGCAATTTATGTTATTTCCATTTACTTGCTATTATGAAGAGGGTAGCCTCAAACAATGCTGAGCAAACACCATGAAGTAAGATCTCTTGTCCTTTGGACATATGCCAACAAATGTAATAGCTGGGTCATATACTAGATTTAATTTTAGATTTTTGTAGATTTTCCATGCTGTTTTCTATGTGAAATCTAATTTGCACACCCACAAAGGTGATCTATAGGTCAGCTTTCTACACAACCTCACCAGAATTTTTTGTCAGTTGTTTTGTTAAACTTGCCCATTTTCACTGGGGTGAGATGAAATTTCAAAGTGTTAAAATTTGCATTTCCTTAATTGCTAAGGATGATAAAAGATTTTTGAGATTTTCCTAGCCATTTTTATTTCTTTTTCTTTTCTTTACTTTTCTTTTCTTTTTCTTTCATTCTTTCTTTTTTTTTTTTTTTTGAGCTGAGGACCAAACCCGGGGCCTTTTGCTTGCTAGACAAGCGCTCTACCACTGAGCTAAATCCCCAACACCTTTTATTTCTTTTATTACTCTCCTTTTAGATTCTTATCTTATTTTTAATTAGGTCCTTTGGGTCCTTGACTTTATTCCTTGAGCCCTTTGGTATTGTGGATATTAATCCTCTGTCAGATGTAGATTAGCAAAATTTTCTCACATTCTGTGAGTTTATTCCAAGCTTGGTTGATTGTTTTTTTAGGTGTAAAGAAAATAATTTAGTTTTCTGAGGCCCCAGCTATTTATGGTGGCAATTAAGTCCTTAACAAGTAAAGTCCACCTGTATATTTTAGAGTACAGCCTACATTTTCTACTAGAAGTTTGATGTTTACATTTTCAAACTGAGGCCTTTAATCCACTTGGATCTCTCATTTATTTATTTATTTATTTATTTATTTATTTATTTATTTATTTATTTATTTTTTGGTGCAGGGGGATGAATATTGTTCTAATTCAATTCTTCTGCCCGAATATAACCATTTTCAGTGCCCTTCAGTAGACAAATGGATAATGAAATATGGTAGTCTAAACAGTGGGATACTATTCCCATGTAAGTAAAAGTGAAATCACAAAAATTTTAGGTAAATCAATGGACCTAGAAAAGATTATACCGAGTAAGGTAACAAGGATCCCAAGAGAGAAGCATCACTGCATGTTATCTCTCGCCTATGTTTCTTAGATCCATAAACCAGGAAAATATAAAGTGACCATATTGGAAAGGAGGTTGAGAGGGAAATAGCATGATATAGTGATAGGAAATAGCAAATACAATAACTGAAAGGGTACTCTGAATAGGGAGAAGAGAAGGAAGTCAATATAGAGGTATAGAAGGGAAACATGACAAGGTAGTTTGATAAAGTTTCAAGGAATCATATTACTTCAGATTTTTCTAACATTATATGTAATAGATATATATTAGATATATTTTATTTTATTTTTTTTTATTAACTTGAGTATTTCTTATATACATTTCAAGTGTTATTCCCTTTCCCGGTTTCCGGACAAACATCACCCTCCCCCCTCCCCTTCCTTATGGGTGTTCCCCTCCCAAACCTCCCCCCATTGCCACCCTCCCCGCATAGTCTAGTTCACTGGGGTTTCACTCTTAGCAGGACCCAGGTCTTCCCCTTCCACTGGTGCTCTTACTAGGATATTCATTGCTACCTATGGGGACAGAGTCCAGGGTCAGTCCATGTATAGTCTTTAGGTAGTGGCTTAGTCCCTGGAAGCTCTGGTTGCTTGACATTGTTGTACTTTTGGGGTCTCGAGCACCTTCAAGCTCTTCCAGTTCTTTCTCTGATTCCTTCAACGGGGGACCTATTCTCAGTTCAGTGGTTTGCTGCTGGCATTCGCCTCTGTATTTGCTGTATTCTGGCTGTGTCTCTCAGGAGCGATCTACATCCGGCTCCTGACGGTCTGCACTTCTTTGCTTCATCCATCTTGTCTAATTGGGTGGCTGTATATGTATGGGCCACCTGTGGGGCAGGCTCTGAATGGGTGTTCCTTCAGTCTCTGTTTTAATCTTTGCCTCTCCCTTCCCTGCCAAGGGTATTCTTTTTCCTCATTTAAAGAAGGAGTGAAGCATTCACATTTTGATCATCCGTCTTGAGTTTCCTTTGTTCTAGGGATCTAGGGTAATTCAAGCATTTGGGCTAATAGCCACTTATCAATGAGTGCATACCATGTATGTCTTTCTGTGAGTGGGTTAGCTCACTCAGGATGATATTTTCCAGTTCCAACCATTTGCCTACGAATTTCATAAACTCGTTGTTTTTGATAGCTGAGTAATATTCCATTGTGTAGATGTACCACATTTTCTGTATCCATTCCTCTGTTGAAGGGCATCTGGGTTCTTTCCAGTTTCTGGCTATTATAAATAAGGCTGCGATGAACATAGTGGAGCACGTGTCTCTTTTATATGTTGAGGCATCTTTTGGGTATATGCCCAAGAGAGGTATGGCTGGATCCTCAGGCAGTTCAATGTCCAATTTTCTGAGGAACCTCCAGACTGATTTCCAGAATGGTTTTACCAGTCTGCAATCCTACCAACAATGGAGGAGTGTTCCTCTTTCTCCACATCCTCGCCAGCATCTGCTGTCACCTGAGTTTTTGATCTTAGCCATTCTCACTGGTGTGAGGTGAAATCTCAGGGTTGTTTTGATTTGCATTTCCCTTATGACTAAAGATGTTGAACATTTCTTTAGGTGTTTCTCAGCCATTCGGCATTCCTCAGGTGTGAATTCTTTGTTTAGCTCTGAACCCCATTTTTTAATAGGGTTATTTGTTTCCCTGCGGTCTAACTTCTTGAGTTCTTTGTATATTTTGGATATAAGGCCTCTATCTGTTATACGATTGGTAAAGATCTTTTCCCAATCTGTTGGTTGCCGTTTTGTCCTAACCACAGTGTCCTTTGCCTTACAGAAGCTTTGCAGTTTTATGAGATCCCATTTGTCGATTCTTGATCTTAGAGCATAAGCCATTGGTGTTTTGTTCAGGAAATTTTTTCCAGTGCCCATGTGTTCCAGATGCTTCCCTAGTTTTTCTTCTATTAGTTTGAGTGTGTCTGGTTTGATGTGGAGGTCCTTGATCCACTTGGACTTAAGCTTTGTACAGGGTGATAAGCATGGATCGATCTGCATTCTTCTACATGTTGCCCTCCAGTTGAACCAGCACCATTTGCTGAAAATGCTATCTTTTTTCCATTGGATGGTTTTGGCTCCTTTGTCAAAAATCAAGTGACCATAGGTGTGTGGGTTCATTTCTGGGTCTTCAATTCTATTCCATTGGTCTATCTGTCTGTCTCTGTACCAATACCATGCAGTTTTTATCACTATTGCTCTGTAATACTGCTTGAGTTCAGGGATAGTGATTCCCCCTGAAGTCCTTTTATTGTTGAGGATAGTTTTAGCTATCCTGGGTTTTTTGTTATTCCAGATGAATTTGCAAATTGTTCTGTCTAACTCTTTGAAGAATTGGATTGGTATTTTGATGGGGATTGCATTGAATCTGTAGATTGCTTTTGGTAAAATGGCCATTTTTACTATATTAATCCTGCCAATCCATGAGCATGGGAGATCTTTCCATCTTCTGAGGTCTTCTTCAATTTCTTTCCTCAGTGTCTTGAAGTTCTTATTGTACAGATCTTTTACTTGCTTGGTTAAAGTCACACCGAGGTACTTTATATTATTTGGGTCTATTATGAAGGGTGTCGTTTCCCTAATTTCTTTCTCGGCTTGTTTCTCTTTTGTATAGAGGAAGGCAACTGATTTATTTGAGTTAATTTTATACCCAGCCACTTTGCTGAAGTTGTTTATCAGCTTTAGTAGTTCTCTGGTGGAACTTTTGGGATCACTTAAATATACTATCATGTCGTCTGCAAATAGTGATATTTTGACCTCTTCTTTTCCGATCTGTATCCCCTTGATCTCCTTTTGTTGTCTGATTGCTCTGGCTAGAACTTCAAGAACTATATTGAATAAGTAGGGAGAGAGTGGGCAGCCTTGTCTAGTCCCTGATTTTAGTGGGATTGCTTCAAGTTTCTCTCCATTTAGTTTAATGTTAGCAACTGGTTTGCTGTATATGGCTTTTACTATGTTTAGGTATGGGCCTTGAATACCTATTCTTTCCAGGACTTTTATCATGAAGGGGTGTTGAATTTTGTCAAATGCTTTCTCAGCATCTAATGAAATGATCATGTGGTTCTGTTCTTTCAGTTTGTTTATATGATGTATCACGTTGATGGTTTTCCTTATATTAAACCATCCCTGCATGCCTGGGATGAAGCCTACTTGATCATGGTGGATGATTGTTTTGATGTGCTCTTGAATTCGGTTTGCCAGAATTTTATTGAGTATTTTTGCGTCGATATTCATAAGGGAAATTGGTCTGAAGTTCTCTTTGTTGGGTCTTTGTGTGGTTTAGGTATAAGAGTAATTGTGGCTTCATAGAATGAATTCGGTAGGGCTCCATCTGTTTCAATTTTGTGGAATAGTTTGGATAATATTGGTATAAGGTCTTCTATGAAGGTTTGATAGAATTCTGCACTAAACCTGTCTGGACCTGGGCTCTTTTTGGTTGGGAGACCTTTAATGATTGCTTCTATTTCCTTAGGAGTTATGGGGTTGTTTAACTCGTTTATCTGGTCCTGATTTAACTTCGATACCTGGTATCTGTCTAGGAAATTGTCCATTTCCTGAAGATTTTCAAGTTTTGTTGAATATAGGTTTTTATAGTAAGATCTGATGATTTTTTGAATTTCCTCTGAATCTGTAGTTATGTCTCCCTTTTCATTTCTGATTTTGTTAATTTGGACACACTCTCTGTGTCCTCTCGTTAGTCTGGCTAAGGGTTTATCTATCTTGTTGATTTTCTCAAAGAACCAACTTTTGGTTCTGTTGATTCTTTCTATGGTCCTTTTTGTTTCTACTTGGTTGATTTCAGCTCTGAGTTTGATTATTTCCTGCCTTCTACTCCTCCTGGGTGTATTTGCTTCTTTTTGTTCTAGAGCTTTTAGGTGTGCTGTCAAGCTGCTGACATATGCTCTTTCCTGTTTCTTTCTGCAGGCACTCAGCGCTATGAGTTTTCCTCTTAGCACAGCTTTCATTGTGTCCCATAAGTTTGGCTATGTTGTACCTTCATTTTCATTAAATTCTAAAAAGTTTTTAATTTCTTTCTTTATTTCTTCCTTGACCAGGTTATCATTGAGTAGAGCATTGTTCAATTTCCACGTATATGTGGGCATTCTTCCCTTATTGTTATTGAAGACCAGTTTTAGGCCGTGGTGGTCCGATAGCACGCATGGGATTATTTCTATCTTTCTGTACCTCTTGAGGCCCGTTTTTTGACCAATTTTATGGTCAATTTTGGAGAAAGTACCATGAGGGGCTGAGAAGAAGGTATATCCTTTTGCTTTAGGATAGAATGTTCTATAAATATCCGTTAAGTCCATTTGGCTCATGACTTCTCTTAGTCTGTCTACATCTCGGTTTAATTTCTGTTTCCACGATCTGTCCATTGATGAGAGTGGGGTGTTGAAATCTCCCACTATTATTGTGTGAGGTGCAATGTGTGTTTTGAGCTTTAGTAAGGTTTCTTTTACATATGTAGGTGCCCTTGTATTTGGGGCATAGATATTTAGGATTGAGACTTCATCTTGGTGGATTTTTCCTTTGATGAATATGAAGTGTCCTTCCTTATCTTTTTTGATGACTTTTAGTTGAAAATTGATTTTATTTGATATTAGAATGGCTACTCCAGCTTTCTTCTTCTGACCATTTGCTTGGAAAATTGTTTTCCAGCCTTTCACTCTGAGGTAATATCTGTCTTTGTCTCTGAGGTGTGTTTCCTGTAGGCAGCAGAATGCAGGGTCCTCGTTGCGTATCCAGTTTGTTAATCTATGTCTTTTTATTGGGGAGTTGAGGCCATTGATATTGAGAGATATTAAGGAATAGTGATTATTGCTTCCCGTTATATTCATATTTGGAAGTGAGGTTATGATTGTGTGCTTTCATTCTCTTTGTTTTGTTGCCAAGATGATTAGTTTCTTGCTTCTAGGGTATAGCTTGCCTCCTTATGTTGGGCTTTACCCTTTATTATCCTTTGTAGTGCTGGATTTGTAGAAAGATATTGTGTAAATTTGGTTTTGTCATGGAATATCTTGGTTTCTCCATCTATGTTAATTGAGAGTTTTGCCGGATACAGTAACCTGGGCTGGCATTTGTGTTCTCTTAGGGTCTGTATGACATCTGTCCAGGATCTTCTGGCCTTCATAGTTTCTGGCCAAAAGTCTGGTGTGATTCTGATAGGTCTGCCTTTATATGTTACTTGACCTTTTTCCCTTACTGCTTTTAATATTCTTTCTTTATTTTGTGCGTTTGTTGTTTTGACAATTATGTGACGGGAGGTGTTTCTTTTCTGGTCCAATCTATTTGGAGTTCTGTAGGCTTCTTGTATGCCTATGGGTATCTCTTTTTTTAGGTTAGGGAAGTTTTCTTCTATGATTTTGTTGAAGATATTTACTGGTCCTTTGAGCTGGGAGTCTTCACTCTCTTCTATACCTATTATCCTTAGGTTTGATCTTCTCATTGAGTCCTGGATTTCCTGTATGTTTTGGACCAGTAGCTTTTTCCGCTTTACATTATCTTTGACAGTTGAGTCAATGACTTCTATGGAATCTTCTGCTCCCGAGATTCTCTCTTCCATCTCTTGAATTCTGTTGGTGAAGCTTGTATCTACAGCTCCTTGTCTTTTCTTTTGATTTTCTATGTCCAGGGTTGTTTCCATGTGTTCTTTCTTGATTGCTTCTATTTCCATTTTTAATTCCTTCAACTGTTTGATTGTGTTTTCCTGGAATTCTTTCAGGGATTTTTGCCATTCCTCTCTGTAGGCTTCTACTTGTTCTCTAAGGGAGTTCTTTATGTCTTTCTTGAAGTCCTCCAGCATCATGATCAAATATGATTTTGAAACTAGGTCTTGCTTTTCTGGTGTGTTTGGATATTCCGTGTTTGCTTTGGTGGGAGAATTGGGCTCCGATGATGCCATGTAGTCTTGGTTTCTGTTGCTTGGGTTCCTGTGCTTGCCTCTCGCCATCAGATTATCTCTAGTGTTACTTTGTTCTGCTATTTCTGACTGTGGCTAGACTGTCCTATAACCTGTGTGTCAGGAGTGCTGTAGACCTGTTTTCCTGTTTTCTTTCAGCCAGTTATGGGGACAGAGTGTTCTGCTTTCGGGCGTGTAGTTTTTCCTCTGTACAGGTCTTCAGCTGTTCCTGTGGGCCTGAAGAGTTTCTGTGTGTTCCTGTGAGTCAGAAATGTGGGCCAATTGTAGTCTCTTCTGGCTTCCCAGGCTTGTCTGCCTCTCTGAAGGTTTAGCTCTCCCTCCCACGGGATTTGGGTGCAGAGAACTGTTTATCCGGTCTGTTTCCTTCAGGTTCCGGCAGTGTCTCAGGTGCAGGGGTCCTGCCGCTCCCGGGCCCTCCCCTACGGGAACCCAGAGGCCTTATACAGTTGCCTCTTGGGCCAGGGATGTGGGCAGGGGTGGGCAGTGTTGGTGATCTCTTCTGCTCTGCAGCCTCAGGAGTGCCCACCTGATCAGGCGGTGGGGTCTCTCTCCCACGGGGTTTGGGAGCAGAGAGCTGCTGCGGTCCGGGATCCGTCGGTGTGGGACTTCCGATAAACACAGGAAGTGCCCGGCCTTAGAGGAATTTTGCCTCTGTGTGTCCTGAGTTCACCAGGCAGGTTTCTTGCAAGGGAAAAGTTGGTCCTACCTGCAGTTCCAAGGCTCAAGTTTGCTCGTGGGGTACTGCCTAAGTCCTCTCCGCTGTGGCAGCAACCGGGAAGATCTGCGCCGCTCTTTCCGGGAGCCTCCGTGCACCAGGGTTCCAGATGGCGTTTGGTGTTTTCCTCTGGCGCCTGGATGTGCACAGAGTGCAGTCTCTTCTGGTTTCCCAGGCGTGTCCGCCTCTCTGAAGGTTCAGCTCTCCCTCCCTCGGGATTTGGGTGCAGAGAACTGTTTATCCGGTCTGTTTCCTTCAGGTTCCGGCAGTGTCTCAGGCGCAGGGGTCCTGCCGCTCCCGGGCCCTCCCCTACGGCAACCCAGAGGCCTTATACAGTTGCCTGTTGGGCCAGGGATTTGGGCAGGGGTGGGCAGTGTTGGTGGTCTCCTCCGCTCTGCAGCCTCAGGAGTGCCCACCTGATCAGGCGGTGGGGTCTCTCTCCCACGGGGTTTGGGAGCAGAGAGCTGCTGTGGTCCGGGATCCGCCGGTGTGGGACTTCCGGTAAACACAGGAAGTGCCCGGCCTTAGAGGAATTTTGCCTCTGTGTGTCCTGAGTTCACCAGGCAGGTTTCTTGCAGGGGAAAAGTTGGTCCTACCTGCAGTTCCAAGGCTCAAGTTTGCTCGTGGGGTACTGCCTAAGTCCTCTCCGCTGTGGCAGCAACCGGGAAGATCTGCGCTGCTCTTTCCGGGAGCCTCCGTGCACCAGGGTTCCAGATGGCGTTTGGTGTTTTCCTCTGGCGCCTGGATGTGCACAGAGTGCAGTCTCTTCTGGTTTCCCAGGCGTGTCCGCCTCTCTGAAGGTTCAGCTCTCCCTCCCACGGGATTTGGGTGCAGAGAACTGTTTATCCGGTCTGTTTCCTTCAGGTTCCGGCAGTGTCTCAGGTGCAGGGGTCCTGCCGCTCCCGGGCCCTCCCCTACGGGAACCCAGAGGCCTTATACAGTTGCCTCTTGGGCCAGGGATGTGGGCAGGGGTGGGCAGGGGTGGGCAGTGTTGGTGGTCTCCTCCGCTCTGCAGCCTCAGGAGTGCCCACCTGATCAGGCGGTGGGGTCTCTCTCCCACGGGGTTTGGGAGCAGAGACTGAATTTTTAATTTGCAAACTTGAGATCTTTAAGCTGTATTTCTCTGTAGTGAAAAATTTAACCTTTCCTAATAAGGGCACAAATCAAGAGCTTTTGAGCTCAGCTTCTGACAGTAACTATGGTCTCTGCCTGCCTACAGGCCCTGAGCTAGCCATCCAGTATGTGAGTGTAGCTCTTAGATATATTTTAAAAGAAAATAAGCCACTTGGGCTGGCAGTAGTTCAACACAGGAAACAGACTACAAAAAATCCCAGTAACAGACACGGTAACCACCATTCGCGGTTCATTCAGAGTAATGCCATTGACCGCCAAACCAATATAGGTTATTGATATAGTCTTTCACTGTCTCTCAGGCATTGGGTGTGGGCCCTTATTGCAGAAGAAGATATTACAATGTACATACTTAAAACACATGTCTCAGATAATTCAAGATGGGGCTGGCCCAGAAGCCTTTGTCCTGCAGTCTATGTTCCATGATTCTAGAAAACATGGTGCAACAAACGAAGGAAGAAAGAAATTAAACATGCAACATCTACTTAATATGCCAATATCCACTAGCAGTGATACCTATAGTCAGGTCAATGGCAACAGATAATTAAAGTACAATTGGACTTAAGGGCCACTCAATAGGAAGAAGCCATTATTGGTAGCCTAAAACATTCAGGGCAGTGAATTAATGGACAGAGACAAACAGGTTATGGGGTGCTCAGGCTCAATGACTACATCTAAATTGTAGCTCCTATATCTATAGCTTGGCCAACATGGAGAAAGAGGGAACATAGAGATAGTAGAAATTAGAATAATAGGAGATGTGCTTTGAAACATTTGCTCTTAGAAATTACTGACTAAATATACTGGAACAATTATAGTCTCCATGACTATATTAAAGTGAGGTGGGTAAAATTCTCATGGTCTCCCACTAGGCAAAGAACTATAAGCAAACAATGACTGTTTGGAGAAGGAGAATTACTCTCTCAGTAATAATCTAACTTACTGGTTGTCTACTATATATTGCTTACCCTTGAACCCATATACATATAAATGATAGAAACACATTCAGCAGCTTGTACGTATATGTATGTTTGTATAAAAGATAATAATCAAAGTAAAAGGGGGTATCAATTTCAAGAGTCTGAGAAGACATTTGAGGGTTTTGGGGGAGCATATCTGGAGGAGGAAATAATAGGGAAAATTGAGATAATTCAACTTCAATTAAAACATATAAAATAAAATTATGTAATATATATGTTTCTGTAGGTCATAAAACTAGAAACATGTTCATGAGAGAAGTGGAAGCATGCCGAGGAAGGGGAATGAAAAGGGTAACAGAATACATGTTATAAGAAAACAGAAGGACAGCAGTAAAGTTGCAGGAGTCCTGAAGTCCAGACGGCACCCGGATGTGAAAGGACCCAGTAAAACAGCTCCCTGGACCCAATCCCGTGGGAGGGAGATCTAGACTTTCAGAGGGGCAATCAGGCCTGGGAAACCAGAGGAGACTACTCTCTGCCCACATTTCTGACTCTAGAGGAAAATACCTAACACAATCAGGACACCTGTGCACAGGGACCCAGAAGTAGGGGCAGGCCCTTCTGGTTGCTGCCCTCATAGAGAGCTGAAACCTTGCCCTGAGGAGCGACTTCAGGTCTGAGACCAGAAGTAAGACCAACGTTTCTGTTCCAAGTGACCTGCCTGGTAGAATCAGGACACACGCCCAGAGGAAGAGCTCAAAGTCAGTGGACAGGAATGACTACATGCCTGAAAGCAGAACACTCTGTTCCCATAACTGGTTGAAAGACAACAGGAAAGCAGGTCTACAGCTTTCCCGACACACAGGCCTATAGGATAGTCTAGCCATTGTCAGAAATAGCAAAACAAGGAAACACCAGAGACAACCTGATGGCAAGAGGCAAGCGCAGGAACCCAAGCAACAGAAACCAAGACTACATGGCATCATCAGAGCCCAATTCTCCCACCAAAGCAAACACTGAATATCCAAACACATCAGAAAAGCAAGACCTAGATTTAAAATCACATTTGATTATGATGATGGAGGACTTTAAGAAAGACATAAAGAACTCCCTTAGAGAAATACAGGAAAACCCAAGTAAACAAGTAGAAGCCCTTAGAGAGGAAACACAAAAATACCTGAAAGAATTCCAGGAAAACACAATCAAAGAGGTGAAGGAATTGAAAATGGAAATAGAAACAATAAAGAGAAGCACAAAGGAGACAACCCTGGATATAGAAAACCAAAGGAAGAGACAAGGAGCCGTAGATACAAGCATCACCAACAGAATGCAAGAGAAAGAAGAGAGATTCTCAGGAGCAGAAGATTCCATAGAAATCATCGACACAACTGTCAAAGATAATGTAAAACAGAAGAAATTAGTGGCCCAAAACATACAGAAAATCCAGGACACAATGAGAAGATCAAACCTAAAGATAATAGGTATAGAAGAGAATGAAGGCTCCCAAATCAAAGGACCAGTAAATACCTTCAACAAAATCATAGAAGAAAACTTCCCTAACCTAAAGAAAGAGATGCCCATAAACATACAAGAAGCCTACAGAACTCCAAATAGATTGGACCAGAAAAGAAACTCCTCCTATCACATAATGGTCAAAACACGAAATGCACAAAACAAAGAAAGAATATTAAAAGCATTAAGGGACCCACACCCGCGGATCCCGGCCCGCAGCAGCTCTCTGCTCCCAGACCCGGTGAGAGAGAGACCCAACCGCCTGGTCAGGTGGGCACTCCTGAGGCTGCAGAGCGGAAGAGACCACCAACACTGCTCACCCCTGCCCACATCCCTGGCCCAAGAGGAAACTGTATAAGGCCTCTGGGCTCCCGTAGGGGAGGGCCCAGGAGCGGCAGGACTTCTGCGCCTGAGACACCGCCGGAACCTGAAAGAAACAGACCGGATAAACAGTTCTCTGCACCCAAATCCCGTGGGAGGGAGAGCTAAACCTTCAGAGAGGCAGACAAGCCTGGGAAACCAGAAGAGACTGCTCCCTGCACACACATCTCGGACGCCAGAGGAAAAAGCCAAAGACCATCTGGAACCCTGGTGCACTGAAGCTCCCGGAAGGGGCGGCACAGGTCTTCCTGGTTGCTGCCGCTGCAGAGAGCCCCTGGGCAGCACCCCACGAGCGAACCTGAGCCTCGGGACCACAGGTAAGACCAAATTTTCTGCTGCAAGAAAGCTGCCTGGTGAACTCAAGACAGGCCCACAGGAACAGCTGAAGACCTGTAGAGAGGAAAAACTACACGCCGGAAAGCAGAACACACTGTCCCCATAACTGACTGAAAGAGAGGAAAACAGGTCTACAGCACTCCTGACACACAGGCTTAAGGGTCAGTCTAGCCACTGTCAGAAATAGCAGAACAAAGTAACACTAGAGATAATCTGATGGCGAGAGGCAAGCGCAGGAACCCAAGCAACAGAAACCAAGACTGCATGCCATCATCGGAGCCCAATTCTCCCGCCAAAACAAACATGGAATATCCAAACACACCAGAAAAGCAAGATCTAGTTTCAAAATCATATTTGATCATGATGCTGGAGGACTTCAAGAAAGACATGAACACACTTAGGGAAACACAGGAAATCATTAATAAACAAGTAGAGGCCTACAGAGAGGAATGGCAAAAATCCCTGAAAGAATTCCAGGAAAACACAATCAAACAGATGAAGGAATTAAAAATGGAAATAGAAGCAATCAAGAAAGAACACATGGAAACAACCCTGGATATAGAAAAGCAAAAGAAGAGACAAGGAGCTGTAGATACAAGCTTCACCAACAGAATACAAGAGATGGAAGAGAGAATCTCAGGAGCAGAAGATTCCATAGAAATCATTGACTCAACTGTCAAAGATAATGTAAAGCGGAAAAAGCTACTGGTCCAAAACATACAGGAAATCCAGGACTCAATGAGAAGATCAAACCTAAGGATAATAGGTATAGAAGAGAGTGAAGACTCCCAGCTCAAAGGACCAGTAAATATCTTCAACAAAATCATAGAAGAAAACTTCCCTAACCTAAAAAAAGAGATACCCATAGACATACAAGAAGCCTACAGAACTCCAAATAGATTGGACCAGAAAAGAAACACCTCCCGTCACATAATTGTCAAAACACCAAACGCACAAAATAAAGAAAGAATATTAAAAGCAGTAAGGGAAAAAGGTCAAGTAACATATAAAGGGAGACCTATCAGAATCACACCAGACTTCTCGCCAGAAACTATGAAGGCCAGAAGATCCTGGACTGATGTCATACAGACCCTAAGAGAACACAAATGCCAGCCCAGGTTACTGTATCCAGCAAAACTCTCAATTAACATTGATGGAGAAACCAAGATATTCCATGACAAAACCAAATTTACACAATATCTTTCTACAAATCCAGCACTACAAAGGATAATAAATGGTAAAGCCCAACATAAGGAGGCAAGCTATACCCTAGAAGAAACAAGAAACTAATCGTCTTGGCAACAAAACAAAGAGAATGAAAGCACACAAACATAACCTCACATCCAAATATGAATATAAAGGGAAACAATAATCACTATTCCTTAATATCTCTCAATATCAATGGCCTCAACTCCCCAATAAAAAGACATAGATTGACAAACTGGATACGCAACGAGGACCCTGCATTCTGCTGCCTACAGGAAACACACCTCAGAGACAAAGACAGACACTACATCAGAGTGAAAGGCTGGAAAACAATTTTCCAAGCAAATGGTCAGAAGAAGCAAGCTGGAGTAGCCATTCTAATATCAAATAAAATCAATTTCCAACTAAAAGTCATCAAAAAAGATAAGGAAGGACACTTCATATTCATCAAAGGAAAAATCCACCAAGATGAACTCTCAATCCTAAATATCTATGCCCCAAATACAAGGGCACCTACATACGTAAAAGAAACCTTACTAAAGCTCAAAACACACATTGGACCTCACACAATAATAGTGGGAGATTTCAACACCCCACTCTCATCAATGGACAGATCATGGAAACAGAAATTAAACAGTGATGTCGACAGACTAAGAGAAGTCATGAGCCAAATGGACTTAACGGATATTTATAGAACATTCTATCCTAAAGCAAAAGGATATACCTTCTTCTCAGCTCCTCATGGTACTTTCTCCAAAATTGACCATATAATTGGTCAAAAAACGGGCCTCAACAGGTACAGAAAGATAGAAATAATCCCATGCGTGCTATCGGACCACCACGGCCTAAAACTGGTCTTCAATAACAATAAGGGAAGAATGCCCACATATACGTGGAAATTGAACAATGCTCTACTCAATGATAACCTGGTCAAGGAAGAAATAAAGAAAGAAATTAAAAACTTTTTAGAATTTAATGAAAATGAAGATACAACATACTCAAACTTATGGGACACAATGAAAGCTGTGCTAAGAGGAAAACTCATAGCGCTGAGTGCCTGCAGAAAGAAACAGGAAAGAGCATATGTCAGCAGCTTGACAGCACACCTAAAAGCTCTAGAACAAAAAGAAGCAAATACACCCAGGAGGAGTAGAAGGCAGGAAATAATCAAACTCAGAGCTGAAATCAACCAAGTAGAAACAAAAAGGACCATAGAAAGAATCAACAGGACCAAAAGTTGGTTCTTTGAGAAAATCAACAAGATAGATAAACCCTTAGCCAGACTAACGAGAGGACACAGAGAGTGCGTCCAAATTAACAAAATCAGAAATGAAAAGGGAGACATAACTACAGATTCAGAGGAAATTCAAAAAATCATCAGATCTTACTATAAAAACCTATATTCAACAAAATTTGAAAATCTTCAGGAAATGGACAATTTCCTAGACAGATACCAGGTATCAAAGTTAAATCAGGAACAGATAAACCAGTTAAACAACCCCATAACTCCTAAGGAAATAGAAGCAGTCATTAAAGGTCTCCCAACCAAAAAGAGCCCAGGTCCAGATGGGTTTAGTGCAAAATTCTATCAAACCTTCATAGAAGACCTCATACCAATATTATCCAAACTATTCCACAAAATTGAAACAGATGGAGCCCTACTGAATTCCTTCTACGAATCTACAATTACTCTTATACCTAAACCACACAAAGACACAACAAAGAAAGAGAACTTCAGACCAATTTCCCTTATGAATATCGACGCAAAAATACTCAATAAAATTCTGGCAAACCGAATTCAAGAGCACATCAAAACAATCATCCACCATGATCAAGTAGGCTTCATCCCAGGCATGCAGGGATGGTTTAATATACGGAAAACCATCAACGTGATCCATTATATAAACAAACTGAAAGAACAGAACCACATGATCATTTCATTAGATGCTGAGAAAGCATTTGACAAAATTCAACACCCCTTCATGATAAAAGTCCTGGAAAGAATAGGAATTCAAGGCCCATACCTAAACATAGTAAAAGCCATATACAGCAAACCAGTTTCTAACATTAAACTAAATGGAGAGAAACTTGAAGCAATCCCACTAAAATCAGGGACTAGACAAGGCTGCCCACTCTCTCCCTACTTATTCAATATAGTTCTTGAAGTTCTAGCCAGAGCAATCAGACAACAAAAGGAGATCAAAGGGATACAGATCGGAAAAGAAGAGGTCAAAATATCACTATTTGCAGATGATATGATAGTATATTTAAGTGATCCCAAAAGTTCCACCAGAGAACTACTAAAGCTGATAAACAACTTCAGCAAAGTGGCTGGGTATAAAATTAACTCAAATAAATCAGTTGCCTTCCTCTATACAAAAGAGAAACAAGCCGAGAAAGAAATTAGGGAAACGACACCCTTCATAATAGACCCAAATAATATAAAGTACCTCGGTGTGACTTTAACCAAGCAAGTAAAAGATCTGTACAATAAGAACTTCAAGACACTGAAGAAAGAAATTGAAGAAGACCTCAGAAGATGGAAAGATCTCCCATGCTCATGGATTGGCAGGATTAATATGGTAAAAATGGCCATTTTACCAAAAGCAATCTACAGATTCAATGCAATCCCCATCAAAATACCAATCCAATTCTTCAAAGAGTTAGACAGAACAATTTGCAAATTCATCTGGAATAACAAAAAACCCAGGATAGCTAAAGCTATCCTCAACAATAAAAGGACTTCAGGGGGAATCACTATCCCTGAACTCAAGCAGTATTACAGAGCAATAGTGATAAAAACTGCATGGTATTGGTACAGAGACAGACAGATAGACCAATGGAATAGAATTGAAGACCCAGAAATGAACCCACACACCCATGGTCACTTGATTTTTGACAAAGGAGCCAAAACCATCCAATGGAAAAAAGATAGCATTTTCAGCAAATGGTGCTGGTTCAACTGGAGGGCAACATGTAGAAGAATGCAGATCGATCCATGCTTATCACCCTGTACAAAGCTTAAGTCGAAGTGGATCAAGGACCTCCACATCAAACCAGACACACTCAAACTAATAGAAGAAAAACTAGGGAAGCATCTGGAACACATGGGCACTGGAAAAAATTTCCTGAACAAAACACCAATGGCTTATGCTCTAAGATCAAGAATTGACAAATGGGATCTCATAAAACTGCAAAGCTTCTGTAAGGCAAAGGACACTGTGGTTAGGACAAAACGGCAACCAACAGATTGGGAAAAGATCTTTACCAATCCTATAACAGATAGAGGCCTTATATCCAAAATATACAAAGAACTCAAGAAGTTAGACCGCAGGGAAACAAATAACCCTATTAAAAAATGGGGTTCAGAGCTAAACAAAGAATTCACAGCTGAGGAATGCCGAATGGCTGAGAAACACCTAAAGAAATGTTCAACATCTTTAGTCATAAGGGAAATGCAAATCAAAACAACCCTGAGATTTCACCTCACACCAGTGCGATTGGCTAAGATCAAAAACTCAGGTGACAGCAGATGCTGGCGAGGTTGTGGAGAAAGAGGAACACTCCTCCATTGTTGGTGGGATTGCAGACTGGTAAAACCATTCTGGAAATCAGTCTGGAGGTTCCTCAGAAAATTGGACATTGAACTGCCTGAGGATCCAGCTATACCTCTCTTGGGCATATACCCAAAAGATGCCTCAACATATAAAAGAGACACGTGCTCCACTATGTTCATCGCAGCCTTATTTATAATAGCCAGAAAATGGAAAGAACCCAGATGCCCTTCAACAGAGGAATGGATACAGAAAATGTGGTACATCTACACAATGGAATACTACTCAGCTATCAAAAACAACGAGTTTATGAAATTCGTAGGCAAATGGTTGGAACTGGAAAATATCATCCTGAGTGAACTAACCCAATCACAGAAAGACATACATGGTATGCACTCATTGATAAATGGCTATTAGCCCAAATGCTTGAATTACCCTAGATCCCTAGAACAAACGAAACTCAAGACGGATGATCAAAATGTGAATGCTTCACTCCTTCTTTAAATGAGGAAAAAGAATACCCTTGGCAGGGAAGGGAGAGGCAAAGATTAAAACAGAGACTGAAGGAACACCCATTCAGAGCCTGTCCCACATTTGGCCCATACATATACAGCCACCCAATTGGACTAGATGGATGAAGCAAAGAAGTGCAGACCGACAGGAGTCGGATGTAGATCGCTCCTGAGAGACACAGCCAGAATACAGCAAATACAGAGGCGAATGCCAGCAGCAAACCACTGAACTGAGAATAGGTCCCCTATTGAAGGAATCAGAGAAAGAACTGGAAGAGCTTGAAGGGGCTCAAGACCCCAAAAGTACAACAATGTCAAGCAACCAGAGCTTCCAGGGACTAAGCCACTACCTAAAGACTATACATGGACTGACCCTGGACTCTGACCCCATAGGTAGCAATGAATATCCTAGTAAGAGCACCAGTGGAAGGGGAAGCCCTGGGTCCTGCTAAGACTGAACCCCCAGTGAACTAGTCTATGGGGGGAGGGCGGCAATGGTGGGAGGGTTGGGAGGGGAACACCCATAAGGAAGGGGAGGGGGGAGGGGGATGTTTGCCCGGAAACCGGGAAAGGGAATAACACTCGAAATGTATATAAGAAATACTCAAGTTAATAAAAAAAAAATCCAGCTGGCTTTGGCCAGTGCCACAAAGTACAAAATGATGATCATACATACTGCCAGCACCTGAGTTTCTCAGATGTGGTGGCAGGGACTTGCCTGGATACATACATCCATTCTTTAAAACAAGGAATCTGCACTCGAGCAATGAACACCTGCCCATATTATCACTCTGTCCAGAAGAGAATTTATTGTGAAGCTCACAAAATCTTAGCCTTAGATTCCTTCCCTTGCCTGGGTGCCAGGAGTCATGAAATGTTCAAGTGAGGTGAAGAAACGGATTACAGTCACCAAGAATTCTGGCATTTCTGGTAAGCTGCCTAATTAAATCTAAGGAGAAAATAGCCCAACTCTTCAAGATTCTGATCATCTGTTAGGACTTACTTTTTGATTCTAAATAAAACTCACATTTATACCTAAAAAAAAAAAAAAAAAAAAAAAAAGAACATGGCTGCTTTTTTGCCCTTGTCAAAAAAAAAAAAAAAAAAAAAAAAGCATTAAGGGAAAAGGTCAAGTAACATAAAGGAAGACCTATCAGAATTACACAAGACTTCTCACCATAGACTATGAAAGCTAGAAGATCCTGGACAGATGTCATACAGACCCTAAGAGAACACAAATGCCAGCACAGGTTACTGTATCCAGCAAAACTCTCAATTAACATAGTTGGATTAACCAAGATATTCCACGACAAAACCAAATTTACACAATATCTTTCTACAAATCTAGCCCTATGAAGGATAATAAATTGTAATGTCCAACAAAAGGAGGCAAGCTACACCCTAGAAAAAGCAAGAAACTAATCGTTTTGCAAGAAAACAAAGAGAACACAAGCACAAAAACATAATCTCACCTCCAAATACAAAGATAACAGGAAGCAAACATCAGTATTGCTTAATCTATCTCAACATTAATGGGCTTAATTCCCTAATAAAAGACACAGATTAACAAACTGGATATGTAATGAAGACCCAACATTTTGCAGCGTACAGGAAACTCACCTCAGAGACAAAGATAGACACTACCTCAGAGTAAAAGTCTGGAAAACAAATTTCCAAGCAAATGTCTGAAGAAGCAAGCTGGAGTAGCCACTCTAATATCAAATAAAGTCTATTTTCAACCAAAAGTCTGCAATCATGATAAGGAAGGACACTTCATATTCATCAAAGGAAAAATCCACCAAGATGAACTCTCAATCCTAAATATCTATGCTCCAAATAAAAGGGCACCTACATACATAAAAGAAACATTACTCAAGCTCAAAGCTCACATTGCACCTCACACAATAATAGTAGGAGATTTCAACACCCCACTCTCATCAATGGACAGATCATGGAAACAGAAATTAAACAGAGACATAGACAGACTAACAGAAGTTTTAAACCAAAATGATTTAACAGATATTTATAGAACATTGTATCCTAAAAGAAAAGGTTATACCTTCTTCTCACCAACTCATGGTAATTTCTCCACAATTGACCATATAATCAGGCACGAAAGAGGACTCAACAGATACAGAAAGATAGAAATAATCCCATGTGCCCTATCATATGACCACATGCTAAAACTGGTCTTCATTAACAATAAGGAAAGAAAACCCACATATACATGGAAGTTGAACAATGTGCTACTCAATGATAACCTGGTCAAGGAAGATATCAAGGAAGAAACTCAAGACTTCTTAGAATTTAATGAAGATGAAGTTACTACAACCCAAACTTATAGGAAACAATGAAAGCTGTGCTAAGAGGAAAACTCAAAGCTCTGAGTGCCTACAGAAAGAAACAGGAGAGAGTTATATCAGTAGTTTGACAGCACACCTAAAAGCTCTGGAACAAAAATAAGCAAATAGACCGAGGAGGAGTAGAAGGCAGGAAATAATCAAACGTAGAGCTGAAATCAACCAAGTAGAAACAGAAAGGACTATACAAAGAATCAACAGAAGCAACCGCTGGTTCTTTGAGAAAATCAACAGGATAGATTAACCCCTAGCCAGACAAGAGGACACAGAGAGTGTGTCCAAATTAACAAAATCAGAAATGAAAAGGGAGAGATAGCAACAGAATCAGAGGAAATTCAAAAAACCATCAGATCCTACTACAAAAACCTATGTTCAACAAAACTTGAAAATCTGGAGGAAATGGATCATTTCCTAGACAGATACCAGGTACCAAAGTTAAATCAGGGACAGATAAACCATATAAACAACACCATAACTCCTAAAGTAATTGAAGCAGTCATAAAAAGTCTCTCAGCCAAAAAGAGCCCAGGACTAGATGGGTTCAGTAAATAATTCTATCAGACCTTTATAGAAGACCTCATATCAATACTATACAAACTATTCCATAAAATTGAAACAGACAAAACACTACTGAATTCGTTCTATGAAGCCAAAATTACACTTATACCTAAACCACACAAAGACCCAAGAAAGAGTGGTAACTTCTGACCAATTTCCCTTATGAATATGATGCAAAAATACTCAATAAAATTCTTTCAAACTGAATCCAAGGATACATCAAAGTCATAATCCATCATGATCAAGTAGGCTTCATCACAGGCATGCAGGGATGGTTTAATATACGAAAAACCACCAAGGTAATCCACTATATAAACAAAGTGATATATAAAAATCACACAATCAGTTCATTAGATGCTGAGAAAGTATTTGACAAAATTCAACACCCCTTTATGATAAAAGTCCTGGAAAAAACAGGAATTCAAGGCTCATAGTTAAACATAGTAAAAGCCATATACAGCAAACCAGTAGCTAACATCAAACTAAATGGAGAGAAACTTGAAGCAAACCCACTAAAATCAGGGACTAAACATGGCTGCCCAATGTCTCCCTACTTATTCAATATAGTTCTCAAAATCCTAGACAGAGCAATCAGACAAAAAAAGGAGATCAAAGGGATACCGAGTAGAAAGGAAGAAGTCAAAATACTATGATAGTATATATATGTGATACCAAAAGTTCCACCAGAGAACCACTAAACCTGATAAACACCTTTAGCAAAGTGGCTGGGTATAAAATTAACTCGAATAAATCAGTAGCCTTCCTCTACACAAAAGAGAACCAAGCTGAGAAAGAAATTAGGGAAACGACACCCTTCATTATAGTCCCAAATAATATAAAATACCTCGGTGTGACTTTAGCCAAGCAAGTGAAAGATCTGTATGATAAGAACTTCAAGCCTCTGAAGAAAGAAATTGAAGAAGACCTCAGAAGATGGAAAGATCTCCCATACCCATTGATTGGCAGGATTAATATAATAAAAATGGCCATTTTACCAAAATCAATCAAAGATTCAATACAATCCCCACCAAAATACCAATCCAATTCTTTAGAGAGTTAGACAGAACAATTTGCAAATTCATCTGCAATAACAAAAAACCCAGGATAACTAAAACTATCCTCAACAATAAAAGGACTTCAGGGGGAATCACTATCCCTGAACTCAAGCAGTATTACAGAGCAATAGTGATAAAAACTGCATGGTATTGGTACAGAGACAGACAGATAGACCAATGGAATAGAATTGAAGACCCAGAAATGAACCCACACACCTATGGTCACTTGATTTTTGACAAAGCAGCCAAAACCATCCAGTGGAAAAAAGATAGCATTTTCAGCAAATGGTGCTGGTTCAACTGGAGGTCAACATGTAGAAGAATGCAGATGGATCCATGCTTATCACCCTGTACAAAGTTTAAGTCCAAGTGGATCAAGGACCTCCACATCAAACCAGATACACTCAAACTAACAGAAGAAAAAGTGGGGAAGCATCTCGAACACATGGGCACTGGAGAAAATTTCCTGAACAAAACACCAATGGCTTATGCTCTAAGATCAAGAATCAACAAATGTGATCTCATAAAACTGCAAAGCTTCTGTAAGGCAAAGGACACTGTTGTTAGGACAAAGCGACAACCAACAGATTGGGAAAAGATCTTTACCAATCCTACAACTGATAGAGGGCTTATATCCAAAATATACAAAGAGCTTAAGAATATAGTCTGCAGGAACACAAATAACCCTATTAAAAAATGGAGTTCAGAGCTAAAGAAAGAATTCACAGCTGAGGAATGCTGAATGGCCGAGAAACGCCTACAGATATGTTCAACATCTTTAGTCATAAGGGAAATGCAAATCAAAACAACCCTGAGATTTCACCTCACACCAGTGAGAATGGCTAAGATCAAAAACTCAGGTGACAGCAAATGCTGGCAAGGATGTGGAGAAAGAGGAACACTCCTCCATTGTTGGTGGGATTGCAGACTGGTACAACCATTCTGGAAATCAGTCTGGAGGTTCCTCAGAAATTGGACATTGAACTACCTGAGGACCCAGTTATACCTCTCTTGGGCATATACCCAAACGATGCCCCAACAGATAACAAAGGCACATGCTTCACTATGTTCATAGCAGCCTTATTTATAATAGCCAGAAGCTGGATAGAACCCCGATGCCCTTCAAGAGAGAAATGGATACAGAAAATGTGGTACACAATGGAATATTACTCAGCTATCAAAAACAATGACTTTATGAAATTCATTGGCAAATGGATGGAACTGGAAAATATCATCCTGAGTGAGCTAACCCAATCACAGAAAGACACACATGGTATGCACCCATTGATAAGTGGCTATTGGCCCAAATGCTCAATTACCCTAGATGCACAGAACACATGAAACTCAATAAGGATGACCAAAATATGAATGCTTCACTCCTTCTTTAAAAGTGGAAGTAGAATATCCTTAGGACAGCATAGGGTGGCAAAGCTTAGAACAGAGAGTGAAGGAATGCTTATTCAGAGCCTGCCCTAGATGTGGCCCATATATATACAGCCACCAATAGATAAGATGGATGAAGCAAAGAAGTGCAGGCTGACAGGCACCAGATGTAGATCTCTCCTGAGCCAGAATATGGCAAATACATAGGCGAACCCCATCATTAAACCACTGAACTTCATATGTTATCCCTGTTGAAGGAATCAGAGAAAGGACTGAAGGAGCTGAAGGGGCTTGAGGCCCCATATGAACAACAACAACAACCAACCAGAGCTTCCAGGGACTAAGCCACTACCCAAAGACTATACATGGACTGACCCTGGGCTCCAAATTCATAGGTAGCAATGAATAGCCTAGTAGGGGCACCAGTGGAAGGGGAAGCCCTTGGCTCTGACAAAGGTGGATCCGGAAAGGCGGTATTGGGACAAGATGTGGAGGGGAACTCCCCTATAAAAGGGGAGGGGAGGGGTTGGGGGATGTTTGCCTGGAAACTAGGAAAGGAAATAACACTTGAAATGTAAATAAGAAACAATAAAGATGGAAAAAAAAGAAAACAGAAGACAACTATCAGGAAGAAGGTGAAACAGCCAAAGTGTGACTGAGAGAATGGAAGAAAGTTATTTGGGAGAGATCCAATTGATGTTAGAATATAATGACCCTTCTGTTGCCTAGTTTTATGACAACTGGATACAAGCTAGTCAGTTTAGAAGAACAAACCTTAACTGATAAATTACTCCCACTAGGCCTGTAGACAACTGTGTGGTACATTGTCTTGATTAATAACTGATTTGGGAGAGCACAGATCATTCTGGGTTGTGCCTCTATTGTGTTGGTAGCCTTGGATTGTGTAAGAAAGCAGGCTAAGCGAGCAGTGAGGGAAAAGCTAGTAAACAGCATTCCTCCCTGGTCTCTGCATCAGTTTGTGTCTCCAGGCTTCTGTCCTGTCTTCCTGGATGATCAACTATAAACTGTAAGGTGAAATAAACCCTTTTCTTCTCCATTTGCCTTTTTGGTCATGGTTGTTCTATCACATCAATATAAAAACACTAATTAAGACAGATAAATATTAATATGCTACAATGAGATTCATCACTGTATATATTAAACACTTTTGTATGATTGTTTGCTGTCTCTTGGGAGCTTGATCTTTTCTGAAAGGAAATTCATGTTGAGTGGACTTGGGGAGGAAGAGAGACAAGGACAGGATTGGAAGAGTGCAGGAATGGAAACTGTGATCAGGATGAGAAGATCTATTGTCAATAAGAAAAGAAAAAGAAATTAACATGTACATAAGATGTAATAGATTCTGTTCTTTAAATCACTTAGAAATTTCATGCAGATTGGTTTGCAATAATTATCAAATTCTTAGTACTGTGACATCAGCATGAGAAGCGCTGCTCAATGTAGAGTACAATATTGAATTTTCAAAAATGTTCATTATACCACTTTTCTACTATGAAAATGTCAGACACTTGAATTGCTCAGTAGTGAGAAGTATCAGATAAAAATATTTAGGTAAGTGTATAACAACATAAAGTCCCATAAGATATCTGTTATTTTACTATCCCTAGTGACATATATATATATATATATATATATATATATATATGAATGAATGAAAGCACAATTTAGTTTCCAATGTAAATACACTAAGAGTGATGGTGACCTACAACATGTATGAGCGTGGGTATTTTTGGGAAGAAAACAAAGCTTCCAAGTTGAGGTGAAGTATATTAAAATCTGAGACATGTGATAACTTTATAAATATAACTTAACTAATATCTTCATTATATAATTATTAAATTCAAGATGGTAGGATTACATGAAATAAAATTGAGAATATAACATTATCTCAATTCTCTTGAAAATTCTTAGCATCCCTCTGGTTTTATACAAAGATATGACTTGAAGAAAGGAAAAGTTTATACAGTCTATATGTATAAATATACATGGGTATTTCAATTATTACAGCATTTAGAGAAGATTTAATTTCACTACAAAACATGATACAATCATATTAGCCTTTCCCCCAAGTTCTATGCTTATTTTATGAATGGATTTACCTGCTATTGACAAATCCTTCTATGTAATGCCAGAGAGTTTTAAGAATGAATTTACCTGCTATGATGATGAGGACTGATGATCCTAGATATGCATAGTACACTTGGAGAATGGCTTCTGCAATCTGTGAGACATTAGGAAGTTCAGCCTCCAATGCATTCTCAAGCCTGGACACATTCTCCTTTTTGCCAATCACTAACAGCACAATTCCAGTTATTGAAATGAGACAAAGAACACTCAACTTCATCAAACTGCTGATAGTATTAAACCAAGCCACGGTTTTTATACCTTTAGCACTTAGAATTCCAAATGACCACAAAATAGCCAAAGCCAGACATTTCTTTGGTAGCTCTGGAGCTTGGCATCCCAAATAGAAACACTGGATTAGCGAACTAGCTATTACCAAGCACTGAGCACTGATGCCTAGAGGACGAGCAAAAATTTTAATCCAGATACTGAGGAAAGCAACAGAGGATCCAAGAGCTCTTTTGAGGAAATAGTAAGATGCTCCACTCACAGGGTAGGTGGCTGCTATCTCTGCAAGACAGACAGCATTCATCATGCTCAGCAGGCCACAGCCTGCCCAAACACTTAAGAAGATAGGGATGTTCAGTGAGCAGTATTTTAATACTGCTTTAGGAGACACAAAAATCCCTGTACCAATGGTGGCACTAAACAAGAACATGTTTACATGAAAAAATCCCAGTGCTCTCAAGAGTTGCATGGTTATGCCTTTTTGCTCTTTCAAATACTGAAAAATACAATTTTTCTTTATAATGCTTCTCTGTCAATTTGTGTAAAACCCTGTCAAACAGGGTATTGCTTTTGATAAAGGATTTGTTCTTTATAAAAGATTTTAAGATCTGAACCTAACTTGGGTTTGAAAATAATTAACTTCTGAATTATTCTGAGGAATGGAGACTTCTTTCTAAAACAATAACAGATTTCTTGGGAATAATCTTTTATTACTTTTATTTTTTTTACAGTTCAGTTGTTGCCCTTCTCCTTGTCCACCCTCCCACAGCTCCTCACCCCAATCTGCTGGCTCTTGTCTTCAAGAAATGTCATCCTTGCCCCCTGACAGTCCTTCCCACTCCCTGGGATGTCAAATTTCTCAAAGGTTAACCACATCTTCTCCGAAGCCAGACCAGGGCAGTCTTCTGCTGTATATGTGTCTGGTAGTCTTGAACCAGGTAGTGTATGCTGCCTGGTTGGTGTTTCAGTGTCCAAGAGATCTTGGGGGTTCAGGTTAGTTGAGAATGCTGGGATTTTTTATGGGGTCTGTCTCTTCTTCAGCTTCTTCCAGCCTTTCCATAATTCAACCATAGGGGTCCCAAATTTCACTCCAATGCTTGGTTTTAAATATCTGCTCCTGTCTCAGTTAGCTGCTTGTTGGGACTCTTGGAGGGCAGCTATGTTAGGCTCCTGTCTGTAAGTATACCACAGCATCAGTAATAGTGTCAAGCTTTGGAGCCTCTTGTGAAATGGGTCACAATTTGGGTCAGTCATTGGATCTCCTTTCCCTCAGTCTCTTCTCCATATTTGTCCCTTAGACATAAACTACTATGTGTCAGAATTTTTGACTGTGGGATGGCAACTACATCCCTCCACTTGATGTCTTTCTACTGGAGGTGTATTCTACAAGTTCCCTCTTCCCACTTGGGCGTTTCATCTAAAGTTCCTCCCTTTGAGTCCCGAGAGTCTCTCATCTCCTGGGTCTCTGGTACTTTCTAGAGTGTTTCCACACCTCCTACCTCCTAGAGTTTCATATTTCCATTCATTCTGCTTACCCTCAGGGCTTCTCTCCTGTTTCCTCCCCATACCCTTTTTGTGTCCCCCTTTCCCCTTCTCCCTCCCTTTTTTACCAAGGTCCCTCCCCCTTCTGTGGATGGAAGTAGAAAATATCCTGAGTGAGGTAATTCAGACCCAAAAGGACATGCATGATATGTATTTATTAATAAGTGAATAATAGCCAACAGTAAAGAGTAACTAGGATACAATCTACAGAACTAAAGAAGGTTAACAAGCAGAGCAGAAGAGCCCAATTGAGAATGCTTCAATCCTACTTGAGAGGGAGAAGAAAACAATCCTGTTAATAATTTTTAAAATATCAAACATGCTAATGGCCAAGTTACTTGACGCTAGTCAGGAGAAGTATTTTCAGTAGTTTAGAAAGATACTTTTGGAGGTAAAACACTGCTAGATACAGTTTGTTTACTTGCTGGGCAATACATGGAGGTAATTGGCAGAGAATAAACAAAAGTTTTAATACTAGAACATCAAAGGATAAGGGAGCATCTTATGCCCCTTATTATGACACATCTATCCGCCTTATTAACACACACACACACACACAGAGAGAGAGAGAGAGAGAGAGAGAGAGAGAGAGAGAGAGAGAGAGAGACTGAGAGAGAGAGACTGAGAGAGAGAGAGAGAGAGAGAAACAAAAGTCAACTCAGTAAGTAAACTATGTGAAAGGGCTTTTATAAGGAGGTATAAAGGGCAGCAAGTTGGGCCTGGTGGCAAAGGCCTGTCATGCAGCTGTGTTCTTACTTCCTTTGTGCCTTTCGTGTCCTTGCCAGAAATGATGCAACTCATCTTGATGTCCTGAACTTAGTTCCTGGAATTCTGAGTGCATTTTTCTACAAGTTAAACATTATGACAGCTTCCCTACTTTCTCTCAATTGATATACATAACTGAATTGTGAAGTACCCTCACCATTTTAATGTGAATTGGTCAGCAGATGTTCTGGCTTCTGCCAAACTAAACACAATTAATCAGCAGTGAAACTCTGAGTTGGTTAGGAGTGCTTTTCTTTAGAATGTAGAATGTAGCATGTAGCATGAAAGGGGTGATTTAATCTTAAAGAACAGCTCTGAAGAAAACACTTACTGGTGTAAAACCATTATCCAAGCTTGAAAGATTACTTCATGCATTTGTATCAAGACAATGTCTTCTAGCTGTATTCAATTCTGTTTAGTTTGAATTCATGTGGGGAAAGGGTTGAGCTTCACTTTGACATTCAACAATTTTTAGTAAGATGCTGTTATTCCAATTTCAAGAAATTAATTCCTCTTTTCTTGTATGTATTGGTGCATATACTCAGCAATGCATTTCAACTGTGATCATTTGACACATGAATGTATCATGCCTTTTCTTTAACAGAGGGGATCTCAGTGGTATGTCTTTGAACTGATTTCTGGGTTCTTTGTAGATTGAACAAAATGAGAAATACATGGAGTCCTAGGTGAACATTTATTTTTCTTGAAAGCTGAGAGAAAACACATAAAGCTTCTCCACAGGGTGGCATTAGGCTTGAGTAAGTAAACTACTTAAAAGCCTTATCTCTCCTTGTCCAACATTTTTATTCATTAAAAATGATATGGAGTACTGTTAGAAAGGTTTATCCTTTCAGGCTGTGACAGATGGTTTATTGGCTCTCTACAGTCCTGGAGCAGGTTTATATAACCCTTGAGCTGGTCCAGAAAATTCTAAAATGTGTTTTACTGATTGTTGTGTCCTCAGAATAACTTCTTTATGGCTCATGTTTTTCTCTATATGGCTTTATTTTCTTATCTTGTCTATCCTTGAGAAACACAATCCTTGCCAATCTTTATGAGAAGCTGAGGCATAGGAGAGCTCATTTTCAGAAACTGCTAACAGTTACATAGACTTGTTGCCTCAGTCTGTAAAGGACCATAAATTCTAACACTAGATGATCCAGCTGAGGCAATGAGAATTGAATCTTGTTCCAGGATTGATCTGAAACCCTGACATAATAGTTGGAGTTTAATATCATCTAGGTAAAAAGAAACAGCTTAATTTAGAATTTTGATTGACAAGATCTGAACATCAGGACTAGAAAAAACTTAGAGAAGGACTTGCCAAAGTAAGCAACCAAGACATCTGATGTCAAACTTCAGGCCCTGAGTTCTTTGACTCAGATAGCTGATGAATTTTGTGGAGTGAGCTTTCAGATTTTGGCTAGCATTTCTGACTAATCTTAATTGGTTAATAGAAAACATCATCATTCTTCAAAGAAGAGAAACAATCTCCCCTTTAGTAGTTATGGAATATAGCCCCCTACAATTTCAAAGTTCTTGCCACCAGTGAATGCATTTGGTCTTGAAGGATAAGAATATTCTGATCCAAGTCTTGTGGGCTATCAGTGGGTCTTTAGAAAATTTTCTGGTCATATGAGAGGGAGGAGTCAAGTCACCCCAGCCCTACCAATTCTAGTGGTGATTTCTACCATCCCTACAAGAAGGAGAATACATTCTAGAGCTAATTTAGACCTGACAAAATCTTCCAAAGGAACAACTGAGATTGAATGTTTTAGGGGCTAGTATATATATTAGGGGTTAAATAAATCAAGGTATATATTCTCATCCATTTGGCTGAGGGGCATAGGTAAAAGATGGTCCCGCACAGGCTAAAATTTTCTAAGTTTCATGATAGAAGTTGACTACACAGGTTTCCCATAGGCTGCTTGTTGGTTTTCTGTGTAACTAACATGAAGTTTTCAAGGCATAAAATTCCTAAGATGCAGTTATACAACTTGACATGCAGACTGCAGAGAACTTTATCTGGGTCTTGGGTCCTGATGTAGATGGATACCTGGAGTTGGAGTGTCATCTCTAGGGTTAGAGGATTATATGGATGTTCATTGGTCCCTAGATGGGTAAATAGAGAATGGAGCTGGAGAGATGGCTCAGCATTGAGAAGCACTGACTTCTTCCAGAGGTCCTGAGTTAAATTTCAGCAAATAGACGGGGATTAACAACCATCTGTAGTGGGATTTGATGGCCTCTTTTGGTGTGTCTAAAGACAGTGACAGTGTACACTCACATGTATAAAATTAAATAAATCTTTTAAAAAATGGGGAATGGAGCCTCAGTTGGATTACTTTGTTAAGCTTTAAGGACTTGGATTATATTTTGTCCGCATACATTTGCATGTACTCATAGTTTTTAAATTCAATTTATTTTCATTTTATGTATATGGGTATTTACTTGTGTGTGTGTGTGTGTGTGTGTGTGTGTGTGTGTGTGTGTTTGTGTCATGAGTACACAGTTACCATGGAGTCCAAAGGGGGTATTGGATGCCATGGAATTAAACTAAGCTAATTATTAGCTTTCATGTGAGTGCTGGGAACTAAGCCTGAGTCCTCTACAAGAGTGACAGGTTCATTTGATAGATGAACCATCTCTCCAGCCCTCATATCTATAGTTTTGAAGATATAAAATTAGTAATATTTATCTTCTGAAAGGAGCAGACTCTGCAATATTTATGGTGGAAAGTCATGCTGTTTTGAGCTACAATTAGGTTAGTAGTGGGATAATTACAGATTGAACATGAAGGAAAGAAAAGACTACCTCCATCTATCTCTAGGTTAGGATTGAAGCTATTTATAAAGAGTCGATGGGTTAAATCTTTCTGTTAATGAATACCTATCATGAGAACTAGACTAAATATAAACACTCCCAGATGTTAGGGAAGATTAATATTATATTAAGATGGTAGGATGCAGTTTTAATTAATAATTATGCATTGTTTTTAAATTGGTTTCAAGAATGGAGACAAAAACAAAGTAAAGTGATAGCAAGAAGTAAAAGGAGCAGATGAAACAATGAATTTGTTACTCGTCTTGTCTATATTTATCTATTTTGTTGGGTTTCTGAAGAAGGCTTTAAGACTGTCAAATGGATCACAAGAGTATATAGTTCCAGGCAAGTTATCTAGTTTTTCAGGTATGTCTGTTATTAGAAATTTGATCCTTACTTGTTGTGGGAGTGCCACGATGGCTGGGAATCATCTCTTCCATTTGAATTGTTATTAGTGAATCAGAGTAAACAGGTCTGGTAGGTTTGTCCAACTGTTGATATTAGGCTCAGTCCCATGAAGAATCCAATTACTATAATCAAAATGCCATCTTTTACAATGTGGAAGGAATAAAGTTGTATCTTTATGGTCTTTCACTGACTTGTTCTAGGCAAAGTTAGTTGGATTCCTGTAAATACCAAGGCTCTTATGTATTGCCTCTTCACTATCTAACAGTTATTTCTTGACTATATATAATCTTTATGGATTATTCTTAGAAATGACTAAAAATTTGAAGAGACCATCAGTTTATCACCACCCATTTTGCTTTATAACTTTTGTTTTTTGCCAGTTTCTGAACTTGTAACATTTAATGCAATCCTGTAGTTGTGGGATTTCATTCTGTACCTTGAAACTTCCCTGATATTATCTAAATTCACTTATATTTCAGTCCATTTGATGAATATGAAGTGTCCTTCATCATCATGCTTGATAACTTTTGGTTACAAGTCTACTTTTTGGATATTAGAATGAAGTTATATTTTAAAAAAGTGGAGCCGGTTATACTTTTATATCATGTATATTTAATATACCAAAATAAAATAGTGACACATCGTCCTTATAAATATATTTAGAAGCTAGGAAAAAATTAAAGGTGATAATGATCTGATTAGTGTGAATTGATGTTAATTTTTAATTGCAAGTACAAGGGAGTTAAGATGGTCAAGTGAATGGTGATACTAGAATTGAAAAATTTGGATATAGGAATGAAGATAGATATGAAGAATAAGACACTGAATAATAATTTTTAATGCAATAAAGAGGACAAACATAGAACTAGGAATAACAAGGTTAGGTCAACAAGAAATTTCACATAATGATAAGATAGCTATAAGATGACTACAGAAGTAGACTTGGAGGTTATTTAGGCTGAAGATTTAATAATATTATTATAAGGAAATATGCCTTATAACTGTACTTATCTCCCTAACTACTTAAAAGTTTTGATTTCGTCCCAGACCCGGTGAGAGAGAGACCCAACCGCCTGGTCAGGTGGGCACTCCTGAGGCTGCAGAGCGGAAGAGACCACCAACACTGCTCACCCCTGCCCACATCCCTGGCCCAAGAGGAAACTGTATAAGGCCTCTGGGCTCCCGTGGGGGAGGGCCCAGGAGCGGCAGGACCCCTGCCGGAGACACCGCCGGACCCTGAAGGAAACAGACCGGATAAACAGTTCTCTGCACCCAAATCCCGTGGGAGGGAGAGCTAAACCTTCAGAGAGGCAGACAGGCCTGGGAAACCAGAAGAGACTGCTCCCTGCACACACATCTCGGACGCCAGAGGAAAAAGCCAAAGACCATCTGGAACCCTGGTGCACTGAAGCTCCCAGAAGGGGCGGCACAGGTCTTCCTGGTTGCTGCCGCTGCAGAGAGCCCCTGGACAGCACCCCACGAGCAAACCTGAGCCTCGGGACCACAGGTAAGACCAAATTTTCTGCTGCAAGAAAGCTGCCTGGTGAACTCAAGACACAGGCCCACAGGAACAGCTGAAGACCTGTAGAGAGGAAAAACTACACGCCCGAAAGCAGAACACTCTGTCCCCATAACTGACTGAAAGAGAGGAAAACAGGTCTACAGCACTCCTGACACACAGGCTTATAGGACAGTCTAGCCACTGTCAGAAATAGCAGAACAAAGTAACACTAGAGATAATCTGATGGTGAGAGGCAAGCGCAGGAACCCAAGCAACAGAAACCAAGACTACATGCCATCATCGGAGCCCAATTCTCCCACCAAAACAAACATGGAATATCCAAACACACCAGAAAAGCAAGATCTAGTTTCAAAATCATATTTGATCATGATGCTAGAGGACTTCAGGAAAGACCTGAACACACTTAGGGAAGCACAGGAAAACATTAATAAACAAGTAAAAGCCTACAGAGAGGAATCGCAAAAATCCCTGAAAGAATTCCAGGAAAACACAATCAAACAGTTGAAGGAATTAAAAATGGAAATAGAAGCAATCAAGAAAGAACACATGGAAACAACCCTGGATATAGAAAACCAAAAGAAGAGACAAGGAGCTGTAGATACAAGCTTCACCAACAGAATACAAGAGATGGAAGAGAGAATCTCAGGAGCAGAAGATTCCATAGAAATCATTGACTCAACTGTCAAAGATAATGTAAAGCGGAAAAAGCTACTGGTCCAAAACATACAGGAAATCCAGGACTCAATGAGAAGATCAAACCTAAGGATAATAGGTATAGAAGAGAGTGAAGACTCCCAGCTCAAAGGACCAGTAAATATCTTCAACAAAATCATAGAAGAAAACTTCCCTAACCTAAAAAAAGAGATACCCATAGACATACAGGAAGCCTACAGAACTCCAAATAGATTGGACCAGAAAAGAAACACCTCCCGTCACATAATTGTCAAAACACCAAACGCACAAAATAAAGAAAGAATATTAAAAGCAGTAAGGGAAAAAGGTCAAGTAACATATAAAGGGAGACCTATCAGAATCACACCAGACTTCTCGCCAGAAACTATGAAGGCCAGAAGATCCTGGACTGATGTTATACAGACCCTAAGAGAACACAAATGCCAGCCCAGATTACTGTATCCAGCAAAACTCTCAATTAACATTGATGGAGAAACCAAGATATTCCATGACAAAACCAAATTTACACAATATCTTTCTACAAATCCAGCACTACAAAGGATAATAAATGGTAAAGCCCAACATAAGGAGGCAAGCTATACCCTAGAAGAAGCAAGAAACTAATCGTCTTGGCAACAAAACAAAGAGAATGAAAGCACACAAACATAACCTCACATCAAATATGAATATAACGGGAAGCAATAATCACTATTCCTTAATATCTCTCAATATCAATGGCCTCAACTCCCCAATAAAAAGACATAGATTAACAAACTGGATACGCAACGAGGACCCTGCATTCTGCTGCCTACAGGAAACACACCTCAGAGACAAAGACAGACACTACCTCAGAGTGAAAGGCTGGAAAACAACTTTCCAAGCAAATGGTCAGAAGAAGCAAGCTTGAGTAGCCATTCTAATATCAAATAAAATCAATTTCCAACTAAAAGTCATCAAAAAAGATAAGGAAGGACACTTCATATTCATCAAAGGAAAAATCAACCAAGATGAACTCTCAATCCTAAATATCTATGCCCCAAATACAAGGGCACCTACATATGTAAAAGAAACCTTACTAAAGCTCAAAACACACATTGCACCCCACACAATAATAGTGGGAGATTTCAACACCCCACTCTCATCAATGGACAGATCATGGAAACAGAAATTAAACAGTGATGTAGACAGACTAAGAGAAGTCATGAGCCAAATGGACTTAACGGATATTTATAGAACATTCTATCCTAAAGCAAAAGGATATACCTTCTTCTCAGCTCCTCATGGTACTTTCTCCAAAATTGACCATATAATTGGTCAAAAAACGGGCCTCAACAGGTACAGAAAGATAGAAATAATCCCATGCGTGCTATCGGACCACCACGGCCTAAAACTGGTCTTCAATAACAATAAGGGAAGAATGCCCACATATACGTGGAAATTGAACAATGCTCTACTCAATGATAACCTGGTCAAGGAAGAAATAAAGAAAGAAATTAAAAACTTTTTAGAATTTAATGAAAATGAAGATACAACATACTCAAACTTATGGGACACAATGAAAGCTGTGCTAAGAGGAAAACTCATAGCGCTGAGTGCCTGCAGAAAGAAACAGGAAAGAGCATATGTCAGCAGCTTGACAGCACACCTAAAAGCTCTAGAACAAAAAGAAGCAAATACACCCAGGAGGAGTAGAAGGCAGGAAATAATCAAACTCAGAGCTGAAATCAACCAAGTAGAAACAAAAAGGACCATAGAAAGAATCAACAGAACCAAAAGTTGGTTCTTTGAGAAAATCAACAAGATAGATAAACCCTTAGCCAGACTAACGAGAGGACACAGAGAGTGTGTCCAAATTAACAAAATCAGAAATGAAAAGGGAGACATAACTACAGATTCGGAGGAAATTCAAAAAATCATCAGATCTTACTATAAAAACCTATATTCAACAAAATTTGAAAATCTTCAGGAAATGGACAATTTCCTAGACAGATACCAGGTATCGAAGTTAAATCAGGAACAGATAAACCAGTTAAACAACCCCATAACTCCTAAGGAAATAGAAGCAGTCATTAAAGGTCTCCCAACCAAAAAGAGCCCAGGTCCAGACGGGTTTAGTGCAGAATTCTATCAAACCTTCATAGAAGACCTCATACCAATATTATCCAAACTATTCCACAAAATTGAAACAGATGGAGCCCTACCGAATTCCTTCTACGAAGCCACAATTACTCTTATACCTAAACCACACAAAGACACAACAAAGAAAGAGAACTTCAGACCAATTTCCCTTATGAATATCGACGCAAAAATACTCAATAAAATTCTGGCAAACCGAATTCAAGAGCACATCAAAACAATCATCCACCATGATCAAGTAGGCTTCATCCCAGGCATGCAGGGATGGTTTAATATACGGAAAACCATCAACGTGATCCATTATATAAACAAACTGAAAGAACAGAACCACATGATCATTTCATTAGATGCTGAGAAAGCATTTGACAAAATTCAACACCCCTTCATGATAAAAGTCCTGGAAAGAATAGGAATTCAAGGCCCATACCTAAACATAGTAAAAGCCATATACAGCAAACCAGTTGCTAACATTAAACTAAATGGAGAGAAACTTGAAGCAATCCCACTAAAATCAGGGACAAGACAAGGCTGCCCACTCTCTCCCTACTTATTCAATATAGTTCTTGAAGTTCTAGCCAGAGCAATCAGACAACAAAAGGAGATCAAAGGGATACAGATCGGAAAAGAAGAGGTCAAAATATCACTATTTGCAGATGACATGATAGTATATTTAAGTGATCCCAAAAGTTCCACCAGAGAACTACTAAAGCTGATAAACAACTTCAGCAAAGTGGCTGGGTATAAAATTAACTCAAATAAATCAGTTGCCTTCCTCTATACAAAAGAGAAACAAGCCGAGAAAGAAATTAGGGAAACGACACCCTTCATAATAGACCCAAATAATATAAAGTACCTCGGTGTGACTTTAACCAAGCAAGTAAAAGATCTGTACAATAAGAACTTCAAGACACTGAGGAAAGAAATTGAAGAAGACCTCAGAAGATGGAAAGATCTCCCATGCTCATGGATTGGCAGGATTAATATGGTAAAAATGGCCATTTTACCAAAAGCAATCTACAGATTCAATGCAATCCCCATCAAAATACCAATCCAATTCTTCAAAGAGTTAGACAGAACAATTTGCAAATTCATCTGGAATAACAAAAAACCCAGGATAGCTAAAGCTATCCTCAACAATAAAAGGACTTCAGGGGGAATCACTATCCCTGAAGTCAAGCAGTATTACAGAGCAATAGTGATAAAAACTGCATGGTATTGGTACAGAGACAGACAGATAGACCAATGGAATAGAATTGAAGACCCAGAAATGAACCCACACACCTATGGTCACTTGATTTTTGACAAAGGAGCCAAAACCATCCAATGGAAAAAAGATAGTATTTTCAGCAAATGGTGCTGGTTCAACTGGAGGGCAACATGTAGAAGAATGCAGATCGATCCATCCTTATCACCCTGTACAAAGCTTAAGTCCAAGTGGATCAAGGACCTCCACATCAAACCAGACACACTCAAACTAATAGAAGAAAAACTAGGGAAGCATCTGGAACACATGGGCACTGGAAAAAATTTCCTGAACAAAACACCAATGGCTTATGCTCTAAGATCAAGAATCGACAAATGGGATCTCATAAAACTGCAAAGCTTCTGTAAGGCAAAGGACACTGTGGTTAGGACAAAACGGCAACCAACAGATTGGGAAAAGATCTTTACCAATCCTACAACAGATAGAGGCCTTATTTCCAAAATATACAAAGAACTCAAGAAGTTAGACCGCAGGGAAACAAATAACCCTATTAAAAAATGGGGTTCAGAGCTAAACAAAGAATTCACAGCTGAGGAATGCCGAATGGCTGAGAAACACCTAAAGAAATGTTCAACATCTTTAGTCATAAGGGAAATGCAAATCAAAACAACCCTGAGATTTCACCTCACACCAGTGCGATTGGCTAAGATCAAAAACTCAGGTGACAGCAGATGCTGGCGAGGATGTGGAGAAAGAGGAACACTCCTCCATTGTTGGTGGGATTGCAGACTGGTAAAACCATTCTGGAAATCAGTCTGGAGGTTCCTCAGAAAATTGGACATTGAACTGCCTGATGATCCAGCTATACCTCTCTTGGGCATATACCCAAAAGATGCCTCAACATATAAAAGAGACACGTGCTCCACTATGTTCATCGCAGCCTTATTTATAATAGCCAGAAGCTGGAAAGAACCCAGATGCCCTTCAACAGAGGAATGGATACAGAAAATGTGGTACATCTACACAATGGAATATTACTCAGCTATCAAAAACAACGAGTTTATGAAATTCGTAGGCAAATGGTTGGAACTGGAAAATATCATCCTGAGTGAGCTAACCCAATCACAGAAAGACATACATGGTATGCACTCATTGATAAGTGGCTATTAGCCCAAATGCTTGAATTACCCTAGATCCCTAGAACAAACGAAACTCAAGACGGATGATCAAAATGTGAATGCTTCACTCCTTCTTTAAATGAGGAAAAAGAATACCCTTGGCAGGGAAGGGAGAGGCAAAGATTAAAACAGAGACTGAAGGAACACCCATTCAGAGCCTGCCCCACATGTGGCCCATACATATACAGCCACCCAATTAGACAAGATGGATGAAGCAAAGAAGTGCAGACCGACAGGAGCCAGATGTAGATCGCTCCTGAGAGACACAGCCAGAATACAGCAAATATAGAGGCGAATGCCAGCAGCAAACCACTGAACTGAGAATAGGTCCCCTATTGAAGGAATCAGAGAAAGAACTGGAAGAGCTTGAAGGGGCTCGAGACCCCAAAAGTACAACAATGCCAAGCAACCAGAGCTTCCAGGGACTAAGCCACTACCTAAAGACTATACATGGACTGACCCTGGACTCTGACCCCATAGGTAGCAATGAATATCCTAGTAAGAGCACCAGTGGAAGGGGAAGCCCTGGGTCCTGCTAAGACTGAACCCACAGTGAACTAGTCTATGGGGGGAGGGCGGCAATGGGGGGAGGGTTGGGAGGGGAACACCCATAAGGAAGGGGAGGGGGGAGGGGGATGTTTGCCCGGAAACCGGGAAAGGGAATAACACTCGAAATGTATATAAGAAATACTCAAGTTAATAAAAAAAAAAAAAGTTTTGATTTCTCTGTAATACTCATTTATGGAATTAATTATAACACTTTTATAGTATTTTTAAAAAGAATTTTAACATTTTCATGTTCTTTACTTCTGTTTTGTGAAACAGTTTTGTGAGCTCAGAGTGCATATTGTTTTGTGCTGTAAAGAGATGTATATTTTTGTATTTGAGAGAATTTAGATTTTTAAAATAAAAGATTTCATTAAAATATTATAGTTTATGAAGCAAAATAGGGTTGCAAAAATCAATTTTTGGTCAATTTTACTTTGCAGAAATATCCATTGTTTTGTTTGTCAGTTGGTAAATCATTAAACAACAACTGTAAATAGTATGTTATTGTTTTAAAATAATCAGAATATTGATGAAGGTCAACTTGAACACAGTACAACCCAATTCCACTGAAAGGAAAGATAACTTGAGAAATATGCTCTGTATTAGGAGTCACTAGCATCAAAATGGAAAATAAAGATGGAGCTAAAGATTCAAATACAAATACCAGATAAAAATGAAAGTCGAAAGAAAAATTATATCAATGGTGACTTTGTTTTTCAATTTTTTAAAATACAAGCCATAGAGCATTACACATATTCCAGAGTCAGGAGTTAGCATATCTATGTATATATGGGGACAGTCTCAGAATTACTGTGTAACAACTGTATTTATTTGACAATTGACCAGTTGTAAAACTATAGAGTTGAATCTATATATTCACTTTGATATTTCCTTGGCTCATTTCACTAATTATAGGTTTGACCATTCATTCTGTAAAATCAGTGTTATTGCAGGATTGAGACTTCAGAACACTTTGAAATATATCATTTACCCTGATCACTATTGAACTAGTGCACATTAGGTCAAAAATATTTCATCTTAAGATATGGAAAATTCAGAAGCACAGCTATGTCATAACTGAGCATCTACTCAGAGTACAATTTTAAACAAATATCTATCAATTTATCTCAGGGTATCATCACCAAATTACAGAAATAGAAAAAATTGTAAAAAATCTGGTTTGAAATAAGGGCTTTATTTTATCATTTATTCCAGAAATATTCACTAAATGATTCCAATATCCAGCTGTATTTAGGTTAGATAAAATAAGTTTCTATCTTGAAAGCTATTTTTCACTCCTTGGGTTTGTAATCTTGCACTACACACTGCCACTCAATCTCAAAAACTATACTCAGTACATGCAATAATGGTAGACAGGAAGCATGCTTTGTACTCACATCAGCTTCAAATAACAGAGAATCTGGCCTGGGGGATCTGGGTCACTTACACAATGTGTAAAGCATAAAGTAAATACCTCATAGAATTTCTGGCTTTCAATAGCCAAAGAAGGAATAACTGAAAAACCTCTAAATAAATAATGGAATTTTAAAAGCATAAGGGAAGTAAAGAAAAATATAGATAAGAATAAATTTTATTCACAAAAATGCATGCTGCCTAGTGTTCTGTGGATTCTGAAGACACCTAGCACAAGGCACAAGGCAATAGTTTGTTCTGGCAAGGCACACATATTCTTGACACTGAGATCAGAAAGTAAGGTAAACCCAAAATGAATTCATAACAAATAATATTCATCACAATCCACATATAAATAGGGTTTCATCTAAAAAATATCTATCTCTTTTTTAAGGTAAGTTGATTTATATGAAGCCCATAGTTGTTTTGAACATAAATATGTTTATTTATGGCAGATGTTGTGCTATACCCATGCATACTTTTTACTCATTCAAATTCTGCCCAGTTTTCAGTATGATTTTTTTAAATAAGAGCTTATTTTTGTTCCTGTTTGATTGCTTACATATTTCATCTTGCAATTGTGCACCAATCTTCAAGGGAGTTTGAATTTTCATTATATTCTGGTCACAAGAATCTGTGCCTGGGCTTGATGACACATCTTCCCAGTGGAATGGATACTTTTAATTCAGTGGTAAAGCACTTTCCTATAGTGTGTGTATCACTAACATCACTTCTTAGTATCAACAACACCAACAACAATAACAACAACCACAACAACAACAACTACAGCAGCAGCAGCAACAACAACATGCTTAAAAGTGTTTCACTTGCCCATGGGAATGACTTAATCATGATAATTAAATTCAAGTGTAAGTGTTTTTATAGTTTTGAAGTTGATTTTTATTAACATCTTATAGAAGTTTTATGTATTGGTGAGGATAGAAGCAAGAATGCAAGATTATATAATTTATGTTGGATGGTTCAAAGAGCAGTTAGGTTTGTACAGTGCCAGTATTTTATTACCCAAGTAAACACATAGGCTAGTTCCTAAATCATAATGAAAATGACATATGTATTAATAAGAAGAAAGAGTTTTGGGTTTTTATATATTAAAAATAAAACAAAACAATGGTCCCTATCATAAAATTGGGAACTAGACAGCAGATTATACGTGTCAAAGGTTAAGCTTATACCTGATCAGAATCATCCACACATGTGAAACAAAATGTTTATTAATTTAATATCTTTCATATAGGGTAGGGTGGGTAGAAACTTAATGTTAGCACCTTATAAGGTGTGGTAACATTTGGGTTCTGACACTTCAGTTTAAGTTAAACCATCATACATAGTCCATCATCAAAAAATAAATATTAACTATTGATATTTTAATAAATAATTTTAATTTGAAGTTATTATTGAAATCAAAGATAAAATGACAATTTGAATGACAGCCATTACTGGAGAGTAGTGGTAATTAAACATAGAGCATATGAAAGGCATCTGTCCTTCTTGACTCACAGGGCAGAAAAGTCTTGATGTTGAAAGTATTACACAGGCAGGGGTATTCAATGATGACATGGAGATATTCATAGAAATGACCTGTTGCATGTAGGAATATTATCAGTTCATGTCATAGCAGTAATATCAACAAACATTAAGCAGAAAGCCAATAATGAAAGCCCTTGCTTGTTGAGAATATTGTAATACTTCTCTATTCTATTCTTTGCAAGCAGTGTGGCTCTGTACCTTTTTCTAAAGATTTATTCTATTTTCTTGTTCAATATATCTTACAAGAATTGTGAATTAGAAATTGTTGTTTCTCTGTGTTGAGACAAATCCATGAGACATTGTACAATTATTCTTGCTCTAGTGATGGGTACACACCTAGTAGATGTGTGACAACAGCTCCTAGTTTGTCAGAGGATAGAAGCAAGACAAGCTATGCTAGCCCTAGAACTGTGAGAATAAATGGCACAATTTAAAAAGAATGATGGTTCTAGGATTCCATTATTTTCTTCTGTTACCTGACAAGAAGCCATTGAGTGTAAACATGGTCAACTGTCCTTAAATTTTGTAGAGTTGATGTCTGTGATATTGGAGAAAGCATGGCTTCAGAAAATATAGCAGGTGGTTAGACTGAGTAGTCAAGAAGTAGAGAATAGGCAAAACCTGTGAACAGTCTTTAAAACCACAGAGATCATTTCCTCAGACTTAGTTCCTCTACTATGTCTTCACGCTCAAAAAATGTCATAGTGTTCCCAAGTGGTACCTTAAGCTGAGACTTAGCATTCAATCACATGAGCCTATATGAGACATTTCATATCTATACCAAAAAAAAAAAACCCAAAAAACAAAAAACAAAAAACAAAAAACAAACCTCAGCCACTAAACTGTAAGATGCTATTTAATTACATAAATAATCCTCCATTCTATTCCCATTTGCATGAGGTGTATAATTGTTCCTGAGTCAGTCTCATCTCACTCTTATTCTGCTTTTTACCAACAAAAACACTTGATCTTATTCAAGCATTATACTTAGAACCTTATTTTGGAGATTGATTTCTTTTCTTTATTTTATTGGATATTTTTAAGTTTACATTTCAAATGTTATCTCCTTTCCTGGTTTCCTGTCATAACCCCTCCTTGCCCCCTTCCTTTCTTCTATGAGGGTGGTTGCCCACCCAAACACCCACCCCTCCCCGTCTCCCTGCCTCAACATCCCCCTACACTCGGGGATCGAGCCTTGGCAGGACCAAGGGTTTCTCCCTCATTGGTGGTCACAAAGCCATCCTCTGCTACATATGCAGCTGGAGCAATGGGTCTGTCAATGTGTACCCTTTGAATAGTAGTTTAGTCCATGGGAGCTCTGGTTGGTTGGTATTATTGTTCTTTTGGGGTTGCAAACACCTTCAGCTCCTTCAATTTTTTCTCTTACTTCTCCAATAAAGATGCTGTTCTCAGTCCAATGTTTGGTTGCGAACATTCACCCCTGCAATTGTCATGCTTGGCAGAGCCTCTCAGGAGACCGCTATATCAGGCTCCTGACAGCATGCACTTCATGGCATCAGCAATATTGTCTGGGTTTGGTGGCAGTATGTAGATGGGCTGGGTTCCCAGTTGGGGCAGCCTCTGAATTGCCGTTCCTTCAGTCTCTACTCTAAACTGTCTCCCTATTTCCTCCTATGAAAACTTTTGCTCACCCTTCTAAAATGGACTGAAGCATCAGCACTTTTCCCATTGTTCTTCTTGAGCTTCATGTAGTCTGCGGATTGTATTTTGGGTAATTCAAGCTTTTGGGATAATATCCACTTAGTGAATGCATACCATGTGTATATTTTTTTGTGATTGGGTTACCTCACGCAGGATGATCTTTTCTTTTATTTACGTTTCAAATTTTATCCTCTATCCTGTTTTCCTATTTATAATCGCCCTATTCAATACCCGCTCCTCCTTCTTCTATGAGGGGGCTCATCCTCCCCAACCACCCACCCCTTCCTACTTTTCTGCCCTGATATTCACCTACATGGGGGGGGCAATTTTTGGCAGGACCAGGGGCTTCTCCTCCTATCGGTGCCCCTAAGGTCATTCTCTGCTACATATGCAGCTGGAGCCATGGGTCTGTCCATGTGTACTCTTTGGCTGGTGGTTAAGTCCCTGGGAACTCTGATTGGTTTATGTTGTTCTTATGGGGTTTCAAGCCCCTTCACCTCCTTCAATACTTTCTCTAAGTCCTCCAATGTGGACCCTGTTCTCAGTTCAATAGTTGGCTGTGAGCATTCACCTCTGTATTTGTCAGGCTCTGGCTGAGAATCTCTGGAGACAGCTATATCAGGTTCCTGTCAGCAGGCACTTCTTAGCATCAGCAATATTGTCTGGGTTTGGTGGCTGTATGTATATGGGCTAGATCCCCAGGTGGGGCAGACTCTGAATGACCATTCGTGTAGTCTCTGCTCCAAATTTTGTCTCCATATCTCCTCCTATAAATATTTTTGGTCCCCATTTATGAAGGACTGAAGCACCTGCACTTTGGCCGTTGTTCTTCTTGAACTTCATGTGTTCTGTGAATTGTATCACTGGGTAATCCGAGCTTTTGGGCTAAAGTTCATTTATCAATGAGTGCATACTATGCTTTTATTGTGATTGGGTTACCTCACTCAGGATGGATGATATTTTCTAGTTCGATTCATTTGCCTATGACTTCATGAAGCCATTGATTTTGAGAGCTGAGTAGTACTCCACTGTGTAGATGTACCACATTTTCTATATCCATTCCTCTGTTGAGGGACATCGGGGTTCTTTCCAGCTTCTGCCTATCATAAATAAAGCTGATGTGAACATAGTGGAGCATGTGTCCTTGTTAAATGTTGGAGCATCATTTGGTTATATGCCCAGTTTTGTATAGCTGATTCAGGTAGTACTATGTACAATTCTCTGAGAAACCTCCAGACTGACTTCCAGAGTGGTTGTATCAGCTTGAAATCTTACCAACAATGGAGAAGTCTTCCTCTTTCTCCACATCCTAACCAGCATCTGTTGTCACTTGAGTCTTTCTCTTTGCCATTCTGACTTGTGTGAGGTGGAATCTCAGGGTTATTTTGGTTTGCATTTCCCTGATGATTAAGGATGTTGAACATTTCTTTTTTTTTTTTTTTTGTAATAAACAAAGGCGAGTTTTATTATGGAGACCTATTCGCACAGGAGACAGAGGTGTCGACCTGGAGAGGCTGGGAGAAAGAGTATTTAAAGGCAGAGGCTGTGAGCACCAGGGGATGGGGGGATGTCAAAGGGGAATGTACCACAAGTTACAGGATTGTTTTATGGTTCTAGGAGATAAGGGGACGCCAAAAGGTTTTATGGCCCCCTGGTTCCTGGAACAGAGCTACTAAATCAGGAGAACAGTTGGGAAAAAGTTTGTCAAAATTGATGAAGCATCTGTATTTGAAACACCTCTGGTTAGCCTTGGGCTGTCCGGTTTCCTGGAATGCTCTCTGCAGGACACAATGGCTGAAAAGCACAAGTAGGGGCTTATCAGGGTCTGGAGGACATCTGGTTAAAGTATGACTCTGAGTAAGCTGGGGGGATGTCTTTGGATGGTTTATGGGTCAGTCCTTGATAGCCTGAGCTGGTTCTTGTATTCCTTTTCTTTTCTTTTTTTTTTTCTCTTAGGATCATTTATTAAAAAAAAAAGTAAAATAATCACAAGCTGAATGCAGAAACACATCAATACATCATCCATCTTAGTCCAGTAGATTTCATTCAAGACATGAAGGGATGATTCAATATGTGGAAATCCATTGATATAATTCAGTATATAAAAACTGAAAAAAGTCACATGATTATATCATTAGATGCTGAAAAATATCGGGAAAATTCCATCATTTCTTTTTTTTATTTTTTATTTTTTTTTATAGACACCTTCACACTCTTTACTCCCTTTACCTAATACGTCCTTAATGCACAAACAACCTAAAGAATCCAATTAAAAGAATCGAAGTTTACAACACGGCGGGACAGCGAGACCGCCATGGTTCTATATCATGACACAGTGAGTGAAGGGTTAATTTGGAATTTCTGCTCCATAAACTATTCCCAAATGGTTTGCTGCACCCATAAGAGATAAACACACAATACTGCCGCTGCTGATCCGTAGCGTGGCTTCTTTTCTTTTCTTTTCTTTTCTTTTCTTCTCTTTTCTTTTTTTTTAAGCTGAGCACAACTATTATCATTTTGTAATTAAAAGCATAAAATATATCTAACACCCAGTCCAACACTACATCAGTTATACAGAATATTTAGTTATCCATTCCATTATTATCCATTATTTAAGAAAGGCCTAAAATCTATATTATATCTTGCTAGCTTGTACACTATCTGATAACTATCCAATAAAATATGTATTTTCAGAGTTAAACAGCCTGATAGGCTATGAAACTAGAATCAGTCTTCAACCCCATCAGAAATCTGAGAACGACCAAATATCTATACACATAGGAAGCCTAACATGGCTTCCAGAACTGAGAGGTTGTAGAGACAAATCTCCACTAGTGCAGTCGCCTGTTAGGAACATGTGAGTGCAAGTCTTCTGTCTTCGGGCCCAAAATCAACTGACAGACTCTTGAAATGGAGATTTTGAAGGGATAATCACCCTGTCTTGGCAGAGTTTATCAGTCAAATATTCTGCATAATTTGTCCTTTTCTGGACAGTATAGTCTGCAGATGAAACAGGCAGTTTTGTCAAGTGGCTGCCTAGCCACAAATTATTTCCTCACCTGAAAGTAGAGATGTTCACATTCTTCATTAAATCCACCAAAGGGGAACAGTTAGGAGCAGATATGTCTCAAAAAAAGATAAATAACTTTAAATCTCATACTTTGTGGATTTCTGACGTTTGTGAAAACCATCTATGTATATGAGACTATCTGGACTGTTGCTTTATATCTTTTTTTTTTCAGTTACTACTGTACTTTATTGTGTTCAACCAAATCACCATGTTACAAAAATAGCAAGCTGCGATAATAAAAAATAAGGCTCCTCTATCCAGCACCAGATAGCATCATTTTACTTTCAAGCCTAGAAATTGCACACTTGTATATAAACCAACCGAAGATGAGGATTGAGAGTTCATCTTGGTGGATTTTTCCTTTGATGAATATGAAGTGTCCTTCCTTATCTTTTTTGATGACTTTTAATTGAAAATTGATGTTATTTGATATTAGGATGGCTACTCCAGCTTGCTTCCTCTGACCATTTGCTTGGAAAGTTGTTTTCCAGCCTTTCACTCTGAGGTAGTGTCTGTCTTTGTCTCTGAGGTGTGTTTCCTGTAGGCAGCAGAATGCAGGGTCCTCATTGCGTATCCAGTTTGTTAATCTATGTCTTTTTATGGGGGAGTTGAGGCCATTGATGTTGAGAGATATTAAGGAATAGTGATTATTGCTTCCTGTTATATTCATATTTGGATGTGAGGTTATGTTTGTGTGCTTTTCTTCTCTTTGTTTTGTTGCCAAGACGATTACTTTCTTGCTTCTTCTAGGGTATAGCTTGCCTCCTTATGTTGGGCTTTACCCTTTATTATCCTTTGTAGTGCTGGATTTGTAGAAAAATATTGTGTAAATTTGGTTTTGTCATGGAATATCTTGGTTTCTCCATCTATGTTAATTGAGAGTTTTGCAGGATACAGTAACCTGGGCTGGCATTTGTGTTCTCTTAGGGTCTGTATGACATCTGTCCAGGATCTTCTGACCTTCATAGTTTCTGGCGAAAAGTCTGGTGTGATTCTGATAGGTCTGCCTTTATATGTTACTTGACCTTTTTCCCTTACTGCTTTTAATATTCTTTCTTTATTTTGTGCGTTTGGCGTTTTGACAATTATGTGACGGGAGGTGTTTCTTTTCTGGTCCAATCTATTTGGAGTTCTGTAGGCTTCTTGTATGCCTATGGGTATCTCTTTTTTTAGGTTAGGGAAGTTTTCTTCTATGATTTTGTTGAAGATATTTACTGGTCCTTTGAGCTGGGAGTCTTCACTCTCTTCTATACCTATTATCCTTAGGTTTGATCTTCTCATTGAGTCCTGGATTTCCTGTATGTTTTGGACCAGTAGCTTTTTCTGCTTTACATTATCTTTGACAGTTGAGTCAATGATTTCTATGGAATCTTCTGCTCCCGAAATTCTCTCTTCCATCTCTTATTCTGTTGGTGAAGCTTGTATCTACAGCTCCTTGTCTTTTCTTTTGATTTTCTATGTCCAGGGTTGTTTCCATGTGTTCTTTCTTGATTGCTTCTATTTCCATTTTTAATTCCTTCAACTGTTTGATTGTGTTTTCCTGGAATTCTTTCAGGGATTTTTGTGTCTCCTCTCTATGGGTTTCTACTTGTTTATTTATGTTTTCCTGGAATTCTTTCAGGCATTTTTGCGATTCCTCTCTGTAGGCTTCTACTTGTTCTCTAAGGGAGTTCTCCACGTCTTTCTTGAAGTCCTCCAGCATCATGATCAAATACGATTTTGAAACCTGATCTTGCTTTTCTGGTGTGTTTGGATATTCCATGTTTATTTTGGTGGGAGAATTGGGCTCCGATGATGCCATGTAGTCTTGGTTTCTGTTGCTTGGGTTCCTGCGCTTGCCTCTCGCCATCAGATTATCTCTCGTGTTACTTTGTTCTGCTATTTCTGACAGTGGCTAGACTGTCCTATAAGCCTGTGTGTCAGGAATGCTGTAGACCTGTTTTCCTGTTTTCTTTCAGCCAGTTATGGGGACAGAGAGTTCTGCTTTCGGGCGTGTAGTTTTTCCTCTCTACAGGTCTTCAGCTGTTCCTGTGGGCCTGTGTCTTGAGTTCACCAGGCAGGTTTCTTGCAGGGGAAAGTTGGTCCTACCTGTGGTTCCAAGGCTCAAGTTTGCTTGTGGGGTACTGCCTAAGTCCTCTCCGCGGCGGCAGCAACCGGGAAGATCTGCGCCGCTCTTTCCGGGAGCCTCCGTGCACCAGGGTTCCAGATGGTGTTTGGTGTTTTCCTCTGGCGTCTGGACGTGCGCAGAGTGCAGTCTCTTCTGGCCTCCCAGGCACGCCCGCCTCTCTGAAGGTTCAGCTCTCCCTCCCATGGGACTTGGGTGCAGAGAACTGTTTATCTGGTCTGTTTCCTTCAGGTTCCGGCGGTGTCTCAGGCACAGGGGTCCTGCCGCTCCTGGGCCCTCCCCTACGGGAACCCAGAGGCCTTATACAGTTGCCTCTTGGGCCAGGGATGTGGGCAGGGGTGGGCAGTGTTGGTGGTCTCCTCCACTCTGCAGCCTCAGGAGTGCCCACCTGACCAGGCGGTGAGGTCTCTCTCCAAACATTTCTTTAGGTACTTCTCAGCCAGTCGATATACTTCAGCTGAGAAATGTTTGTTTAGCTCTGTACACCATTTTAATAAAGTTATTTGACTATCTGGAATCTAACTTCTTGACTTCTTTGTATATATTGGATATTAGCCCTCATTTGGATGTAGAATTGGTAAAGATCTTTTCCCAATCTGTTGGTTTCCATTTTGTCCCAATGATATTATCCTTTGCCTCACAGAAGCTTTACAATTTTATAAGGTCACATTTGTCCATTCTTGGTTTTAGAGCATATACCATTGGTTTTACTTTCAGAAAATTTTCCTCAGTGCCATGTTTTTGAGGCTCTTCCCCATTTTTTCTTCTATCAGTTTGAGTGTATCTGGTTTTATGTGGAGGTCCTTGATCCACTTGGACTTGAGCTTTTTACAGTGCAATAAGAAAGAATAGCTTGGTTTCTATTCTACATATTGACCTACAGTTGAACCAGTACTCTTTGTTGAAAATGTTATCTTTTTTCTATTGGATGGTTTAACTCTTTTGGCAAAGATCAAGTGACCATAGGTGTATGGGTTCATTTCTGGGTCTTCAATTCTATTCCATTTATCTACCTGACTGTCTCTGTACCAATACCATAAAATTTTTATCACTATTGCTCTTTAATACTCCTTGAGGTCAGGGATGGTGATTCCACTAGCAGTTCTTTTATTATTGAGGATAGTTTTCACTATCCTGTGTTTTTTGTTATTTCAAATGAGTTTGCAAATGCTCTTTTTAACTTTATAGAGAATTGAGTTGGGTCATTGAATCTGTCAATTTCTTTTGGCAAAAGGGTAATTTTTACAATATTAATCCTGTCAATCCATGAACATGGGAGATCTTTACATCTTCTGAGATCTTCTTCACTTTCTTTCTTCAGAGACTTGAAGTTCTTGTCATACAGGCCTTTTACTTGCTTGGTTAGAGTCACAATGAGGTATTTTATATTATTTGTGATTATCGTCAAGGGTGTCATTTCCTTATTTCTTTCTCAGCCTTTTTATTGTTTAAGTAGAGGAAGGCTACAGATATGTTTGTGTTAATTTTATATCCAGCTGCTTTGCCGAAGTTGTTTATGAGGCTTAAGAATTCTCTGGTGGAACTTTTGGGGTCATTTAAAAGTATATTATCATATCATCAGCAAATAGTCATATTTTGACTTCTTCCTTTCCAATTTCTATCCCTTTGACCTTTTGTTTTTTTGTCAGATAGCTCTGGCTAGGACTTCAAGTACTACATTCAATAAGTAGGGAGAGATTGGGCAGTCTTGTCTAGTCCCTGATTTTAGTGGGCTTGCTTCAGGTTTCTCTCCATTTAGTTTGACACTGGCTGATCTTCTGTAGACTTTTAACATGAAGGAATGTTGAGTTTTTCAAGTGCTTTCTTGCCATTTAATGAGATGATCATGTGGTTATTTTCTTTTAGTTTGTTTATATAGTGGATTATGATGCTGTATTTTCATATATTGAAACTTTCCTGCATTCCCTGGGATGAGGCCTACTTGATCATGATGGAAGATCTTTTTGATGTGTTCTTGGATTCAGTTTGTGAGAATTATATTCAGTATTTTTGCAGCGATATTCATGTAGGAAATTGGTCTGAAGCTCCTTTACTTTGTTGGGTTTTTTTGTGGTTTACGTATAACCATAATTGTGGCTTCAGAGAATGAATTGGGTAGTGTTTTTTCTGTTTCTACTTGGGGGATAATTTGAACAATACTGGTACTGGTTCTTATGTGAAGTTCTAATAGAATTCTCCACAAAACACATCCGGTCTTGGGCTTTTTTTTGGGGGGGGGACTTTTAATAACTGTTTTTATCTCTTTAGAAGTTATTGGGCTGTTTAGATTGTTTCTCTGATCCTGATTTAACTTTGGTAAGTAGTATCTGTCTAGAAAATTATCCATTTCATCCAGATTTTCTAGTTTTGTTGAGAATAGCTTTTGTAGGAAGATCTGATGATTTTTAAAATTTCCTCAGATTCTTTTGTTATGTCTTCCTGTTTATTTATGATTTTGTTAATTTGCACATTCTCTTTGTGTCCTCTGGTTAGTCTGGCTAAGGGTTTATCTATCTTCTTGTTTTTCTCAAAGAACCATGTCCTGGTTTTGTTGATTCTTTGTATAGTTCTTTTTTTTAAATCCACTTTGATGACTTCAGCCCTGAGTTTGATGTGTGCTCCTCTTGGGTATATTTGCTTCTTTTTGTCTTAGAGCTTTCACATGTGCTGTCAATCTCCTAGTGTATGCTCTCTCCAAATTCTCTTTGGAGGTACCAAGAGCTATGAGTTTTCCTCTTAACACTGCTTTCATTGTGTTCCATAAGTTTGGGTATGTTGTGCCTTCGTTTTCATTACATTCTAAAATGTCTTTAAATTATTTCTTTATTTCTTCTTTGACCAAATTATCATTGAGTAGAACATTGTTTTACTTTTGTTTGTATCTGGGCTTTCTGGTGTTTTTGTTGTTATTGAAGTTCAACCTTAGTGGATGGTGATCTGATAGGATGAGTGGGAGTATTTCAGTCTTCTTGTCAAGACCTGTTTTGTGTTGATTTTATGGTCAATTTTAGAGAAGGTACCATGAGGTTCTAAGAGGAATGTATACTCTTTTGTTTTAGGATGAAATGTTTTATAGATATCTGTTAAAGCCATTTGTTTCATAACTTCTGTTAGTCTCTCTGTGTGTCTGTTTAGTTTTTCTTTCCATGATCTATCCATTGATGAGAGTGGGGTGTTTAAGTCTCCTGCTATTATAGTATGAGTTGCAATGTGTGCTTTGTGCTATAGTAAGGTTTCTTTTATGAATGTAGGTGCCCTTGCATTTGAAGCATAGATATTCAGGATTGAGAGTTCATCTTGGTGTTTTTTTCCTTTGATGAATATGAAGTGTCCTTCCTTATATTTTTTGATAGCTTTTGGTTCAAAGTCAATTTTATTCTTTATTGGAATGGCTTCTCCAGCTTGTTTCTTGGAAACATTTGCTTGGAAAAAATTGTTTTCCAGCATTTAATCTGAGGTAGTGTCTGTCTTTGTCACTGAAGTGTGTTTCCCGTATGCAGCAAAATGCTGAGTTCTCTTTACCTATCCAGTCTGTTGGCCTATGTCCTTTTATTGGAGAATTGAGTCCTTGACATTACAAGATACTAAGGAATATTGATTTTTGTTTCCTGTTATTTTTGTTGTTAGAGGTGGAATTATGTTTGTATGTCTGTCTTCTTTGGGTTTATTGCAAGAAGATTACTTTCTTGCTTTTTCTACAGTGTCGTTTCCCTTCCTGTGTTGGAGTTTTATGTCTATTATCCTTTGTAGGGCCAGATGTGTGGAAATATATTGTGTAAATTTGGTTTTGTCATGGAATATCTTGGTTTCTCCATCTTTGTTAATTGAGAGTTTTGCTGGATAGAGTTTCCTGCGCTGACATTTGTTTTCTCTTATGGTCTGTATGTCATCTACCCAGGATCTTCTGGCTTTCATAGTCTCTGTTGAGAAATCTGGTGTTATTCTGACAGGACGGCCTCTATATGTTTCTTGCCTTTTTTCCCTTACTGCTTTTAATATTCTTTCTTTGTTTTTTGCATTTGGTGTTTTGACTATTATGTGAAGGGAGGAATTTCTTTTCTGGTCCAATTTATTTGGCGTTATGGAGGTTTCCTGTATGTTTATGGGCATCTCTTTCTTTAGGTTAGGGAAGTTTTCTTCTATAATTTTGTTGAGGATATTTACTGGCCCTTTTAGTTGGTAGCCTTCACTCCCTTTTATACCTATTATCCTTAGGTTTGATCTTCTTATTTTTTCCTGGATTTCCTGGATGATTTGGTGAAGGAGATTTCTGTGTTCTGCATTTTTTTTGATGGTTGTGTTAATGTTTTCTATGATATCTTCTCTGAGACTCTTTATCAATTGTTTTTTCTTGGTGATGCTGTGTCTGTGACTCCTAATCTTTTTCCTAGGTCTTCTATCTCCAGGGTTGTCTTTCTTTTTGTTTTCTTTATTGTTTCTATTTCCATATTTAGATCCTAGATGTTTTTGTTTAATTCTTTCACCTGTTTTGTTGTGTTTTCTTGTAATTTTTATGGTATTTTTGTTTTTTCTCTTTAAGGGCTTCTACTTGTTTTCCTGTGTTGTCTTGTATTTCTTTAAGGGAGTTATTTATGTCCTTTTAAAAGTCCTCTATCATCATCATGTGATATGATTTTAAATTCAAATTTTGTTTTTCTGGTTTGTTAGGTTATTTGTTCTTTGCTTTGGTGGGAGAACTGGGCTTTGATGATGCCAAGTAGTCTTGGTTTCTGTTACTTAGATTCCTGCACTTGCCTATCACCATCTGGTTACCTCTGGTGTTAACTGGACTTGCTGTCTCTTGCAGTGGCTTGACCCTCCTGTAAACCTGTGTGTAAGTACTCCTGGAGACTGTCTTTCTTCCAGCAGGGTCTGCGTAGAGACAGGTGTATCACTGGGTTAGCTCTGGGCACAGGCAGAAACCAGAAGAATACTGTCCCAAACTGCTCCCCATTTTCTGTGTTCAGAGGGCTCTAGGTGGGTTCCTTTTGGGACAGGACTGTGAGCAGAAGTTGTGTTCTCACCTGCGCTGTCAGGATTGTTTGCACTTCTGACAGTCCAGCTCTCTCTTTCCCATAAGATCTGGGCACAGAGAGCTGTGGGACTGTGTCAGCTCTGGGCACAGGTGGAAACTGGTTTTATGCTTTCTATTAATTGTGGTTGTTTGCCCTTAAGACTTTCATTAGCATAGTATAGCCTGCATATTCACAGAGGTTTGATAGAGAATAAAGAACTAAATGGGGATGACTAAGCCAAGAGGACCTCACGAGGATGAGAGAATAGACTATATTTTTATGTAAGACAGATGACTCTGGAATAGGATGGTCAAAGGAGTAGGAAGAAAAAAGAGAACTGTTGGGAAAGGAATATAGGAGAGGGCACAGATCATACTAGGATCATTTCAGGCATCATTTGAAAGTCTACTAATATAAAAGATTCCTAAAATATACACATCTATGAAAGTAATCTACAATAAAAAACTAACCTGGTGACAAATTAAAGTGTCCATGGAACCAGAACAAACTCTACACACTCCTAGAGGACAAATGTAATCATAAACTCAGCTACAAATCCTGAAATCCACAACGGTGACCTGACTGCATAATATGCTGGTGCAGTGATGCCAAAAACAATTTTGGAGTACCAACTGCTCTCTAATTGGAGATAAGTCTCAATCCATAACTTGAAATCCATACTTGACATTGCTTGTGTGGTTAAGAACCTGTGACTATTAGGCCAGAGACCAATGAGTAAATTAAATATTATTGCTATGGTATAGAAATATACCAATATAATGAATCATAAGGACAGTTTGCTATACCCATAAATTAGTGTCTAGGTCAGTCACCATTAGAGAAACTTTCCTGAGTAGCAGATGAGAACTAACACAGAGACCCATAACTGGACAATGTATGGAGCGTGAGAGATTTTGGAACAGCCCTCCCATCAGGGATCAGGGTGCTATGTAGAAGTTGAGGTGGAAAGAATCCAAGAGCCTGAAGGGATGGATGATATCAAGGAAACTGTTTTTTACACACAACAGGACTGATGAGACATTTGAAGTTACAGAGGCTATGACAGCAGGCACAGGGGCTGCAGTCTCAGTGCTGAGAGTGGGAAATAGACATGAACTTCTTCCACTGACCACAGAAGTTTTGGCAATTAACAACCACTTACAAAGTGGAATCCAGTATAATCTCATAGGTTCTCTGAACCACATTTAAGTGTAGGCCTTATGCTCAGCAATAGACAGCCAATGAAAAACAAAGTCAATGACACTTTAGAAACCTTGTCCCATTTTGATTTATTTGGATACTTTTTCCTTTGCTGGCTTTTTGAGGGTATATTATTACTCTTTTTGATTTTGTTTTTTAATGGGTTTTACTTTAGTATGTGTTTCTTTTGCTTTTTCTTTTTTTAAAAAATGTGGTTTTTATGTTTGTTTATGGCACATACACACATACACACACACACACAGAGAGAGAGAGAGAGAGAGAGAGAGAGAGAGAGAGCGAGAGAGAGAGAGAGAGGGGAGTTCTGTGTGCAGGAGGAGGGGAGGATATGGGATGACTTGGAAAAGACAGAAGCATGATCAGAATATTGTATAAAATATTTATTGAATACAAAAGAAACAATTGATTCATAACTGACAGTAATCACATGTGTGCCTGTTTTCTGTTACACTGTGACAAAGCCAACTGAGCAGAAGTGACTAACAGAAAATTGAGGATTGACAAACACTACTGTTAGAAACGTTACTCAGCTTTCATGCAGAGATTTTTATAGTAGCACATTATGATTATTTATTAAAATGATATGATTTAAATTTATGAAGGCTAGCTTTTTCCATGTGGAGACTTACCACAACTCACACCTACTTTCTGCCTCCCTTCAGCCCCATGTCTCCACAGGAATGTCCCCACCCCACCCTCCTCACCCATCCCACCAGACCTCTTCCTGGGGCCCCCAGTCTCTTGAGGGTTACGTGCATCTTCTCAGACTGAACTTAGACCCAGGAGTCTTCTGCTGTGTATGTGTTGGAGGCCTCATCTCAGCTGGTGTATGCTGCCTGGTTGGTGATCCAGAGTCTGATCCAGGGGTCTTGGTTAATTGAGACTGCTGGTCCTCCTACAGGGTTGCCCTCCTCCTGAGCTTCCTCAGCTTTTTGCTAATTCGACCAGAGAGGTCAACAGCTTCTGTTCATTCACTGGGTGCAAACATCTGCATCTGATTCTTTCAGCTGCTTGTTGGAAAAGCAGTACTATGCTACAGTACTGAAGAATATATAGATTGGTTCAGAGAGATTAGAGATTAGCTGTATTTTTCAAAAACGTTTCAGGAACTTATTGTTTGAAAGTGTTAGAACATGGTCAAAAGATTGACCATGGTGAACAATGGCTTGGAAAACTGTGAGATAGGCTCTAGGACCAAAGGCAGAGAACCTTTTATCTCAGGTTTACCTCATATTGCTATTGGACATGATTTCATGTCTCCTGCCACAAACACTTACATTCAGCTTATAAGACATGTTTATTTTTCTTGGATGTCTGATTGTAGCTGTAGAACCCAATCTGTTCAGTATACCCTAAATGTGGATATGTCCTTCTATTTTGTTTTCATACTTTCCCCGATATAATCTGTAGTACATGCCATTCAATTGCATTTAAATTGGTGTGTCCTGCGAGAGTTCAGGAAAAGGCTGCATTGCTTATTTAGATGTTCTTTATTTAAATGTTTTTCTGACCATTTTTCTGAACTCAAACAACCTTCTTTGGATCATACCTTTCATTGTTACTTTCATGTACAAGATGGACTATAGCTCAGACTATAGTCTGCCCCATTTTTGTGGGTTTAAAAAACTTATTCACTTTTTACCCCAATATCAGTCCCCACTCCTCTGAGTATCCCCTCACACAGATCTTCCCCTCACCATTGCCCTTCTCTTCTGAGAATGGGAACACTCCAAATATCATCCCTCCCTCACATCAAGTCACTGCGAGGCTAGGTGCATCTCTCTCACCGAGGTCAAACTGCCTAGCTAGGAGAATGGAATCCACAGGTAGGCAACAAATTCAGGGAGAGCCCCAGCTCTAGTTGCTGGGGGACCTGCATGAAGACCAAGCTGCACCTCTGCTACATATGTATGTGTCAGGGGGATGGGTAGGCTCAGCCCCTGTTTGTGGTTTGGTTGGTACATACCATTCATGTCTATGCAAAGAAAATTTGAAGAATCAACAAAATCAAAAGCTGTTCTTTGAGAAAAACCAACAAGATACACAAAACTTTAGTCAAACTAAGTAAAGGGCAGAGAAATAATATCCAAATTAAGAAAATCAGAAATGGAAAGGGAGATACAACAACAGACTCTGAGGAAAGGCAAAGAATCATTAAGTCTTATTTCAAAAGTCTGTACTCAACAAAATTGGACAATCTAAATGAAATGAAGAATTTTCTTGATAGATTCCATTTACCAATGTTAAATCCAGATCTGGTAAACAAATTAAACAGTCCTAAAACCCCTAAGTAAATACAAGCTCTCATTAAAATCTCTCAAACAACAACAACAACAAAGAACAAGCAAAACAACATAAACCAAACTAAATAAAAAACAGCGACAACAACAACACCTAAAAAACACAGGGCCAGATGGTTTTAGTGCTGAATTCTACCATACTTTCAAAGAAGAGCTAATACCAGTACTCCTCAAACTTCCACAAAATACAAACGGAAAGAACACTGCCACACTCATTCTGTGAGGCCATAGTCACCCTGATACCTAAACTACACAAAGACTCAACAAAGAAAGAGTATTTTAGATTTCCCTTATGAAAATTGATGCAAAGATACTCAATAAAATACTTGCCATATTCTTTAGATTCCTTAGATTCCAGGTCCAGTAAACAAGGTCTTCATAGGTTGGTTGAAAAGTTGGCAGAAACTTTCAGGCAGACACAAAAATTTTCATAAATTTTTGTTAGTTTTGTAATATAACTGAAAGTAGTATCTTGTTTTTAAAACATTTATTATATTTTGTATATAGGTGTTTTCCCTGTTGTCTGTGTGCTGCATACATGCAGTGCCAAAAATTCCGAGAGGGCACTAGATTCCCTGAACTGGAAAGACATATGGTTGTGAGATGATGTGTAGGGGCTGGGACTGAACCCAAGTCCTCTCCAAGAAGAGCTAGTTTTCTTTACACTTTAGTGAATGTTTTATATTAAATATTACACAAACTTTTTTGTGTATTTCAGAGCATCAAACATCTTATCTTTAAAAGGTTTTAGTGTGTGTATTTGTGTTTGTGCAAGTGTGTGCATGTATGTGTGAGAAGACATGCATGTGGGTATCCTAAAAGGCCAAAGGAGGACTTTGAATACCAAACATATGGAGATAGAACTAGTTGTTATCTTTCTGAGGTGAATGAGTTGAACAGAATAATTCTGGTCATTCTCATTCTTGGAAGTTGTTAACATATATAAATACAACCTGTGGAGTGCATTTACAGTTGCTTGTATGTATGTATTTTTTGAACTGACAGTCACTTCATATTGGATAATTAACTTGGGTGGTAATACTCTCTCTCTCTCTCTCTCTCTCTCTCTCTCTCTCTCTCTCTCTTCTTGTTAATTGATTGTATTCATTTAGGCAACAATAAAAGATAAATAGAAAAAAACCAAGGAGTTTGAGAGAAAGTAGATGAGGAATGGCAGTGGCATAATTATATTTGACTTAAAATAATATCTGAACAACCTAAAACAAGAATACCATCATCAACCAAACCCCAAAACAATGGTGAGTCATGCCTGCAGCTCTCATCATTTTCTTTTGGTGCTATGATATCCAAAGAATTTAGTGTTGCTCCAGAGAAACATCAGTAAGAGAAGGGTCTTGCCCTTTCTAAAAGGTAAAAGTTACAAAACACTTTAAATATTCATGACAGCGAAGAGCAGCACTAAAATGAATGTCTTAGACACATACATATAAACAAAATGAGATCTAAGATGAAACAGTAAAATACAAATGAAGAAGCATTTTCCTGCTTTGGAGAACACAAGAAAATGTGATGTTCTCAACATGTAAGTGCACGAATAGTGAAGGCAAAATTGTTGGCTGTTCTTCTATGTAGCTAAATGGGGTTAGGGGGTTGAGATAGGAAGCAAATCTCACATATGTGTTATATTTTAAGTAGATATGTTAACTTACTATATAACTACTATTTAACTGACAATGCCTCAAAATAAAAGGATTTACTGCAAAACAATCTGAGAATACAATATTTTCTTTTGAAACTAAGCAATTTTCAAGGTATTACATTGAACCCAAAACTGAAAGAAAACGAAATTTTATTAACTGATTATAAGTGTTGGTTTAATGATGACCATGAGTAGAGTATGCAAAATTTTATTAGAAAACTGTTTTTTCTTTCTCCATAAGCTCTGCTTACAACTGCTGCCAATAATTTTGTAATGAATCTATTTACCTGCTATGTTAGTTGGGAGCACTAAATCTTCCTATAAATAAAACCCTTGGAGAATGGCATCTGTAATCTGTGAGTCATTAGGAATTTCAGGGTCCAAAGCATTCTCAAACTTGGACACATTCTCTTTTTCCCAATAACTAACAGCACAACTCCAGTTAGAGAAATGAGACAAAGAACACTCATCTTCATCAGACTGCTGATAGTAGGAAACCAAGCCATTGTTTTCATCCCTCAAGCATTGAGAATTCTGAATAATCACAAAATAGACAAAGCCAGGAATTTCTTTGGTAGTTTTGGAGCTGGGCATCCAGAATAGATTGGTTGGATTATATAACTGTTAGTAACTTTTGAGCTTCCATTCCTAAAAGAATAAGCAAAATGTTTTATCAAAAGATTGAAAAAAGCAGCAGGCAATTCATAAGGTCTTTTGAGGAAATAGGGTGCTAAACTCACAGGGTAGGTGATTACTAGCTCTGCAAAACAGAGAACATTCATCATGCTTAGCTGAGAATAACCTGCACAAATACTCAGAGAAGCAGATGTTCAGTCATGAGTATTTTAATACTCCTTTAGGAGGTACCCAAATCTCAGCTTCTATGGTGACACTAATTTTAAACATGTTTCCATGAAAGAATCCAATTGTTTTCAAGTTTTGCCCTTTTCTGTTGTTTACCCTCAAGAATTATTTAAAAATTTGATGTAAGTTGCGAATTTTTTTGACATTTCCAACCTAATGTTTCTCTTTTATGATCTTAGTATAAATATCTTTGTTAAACTTAAACTTGCTTTACTGAATTATTAGCTGATGACTTTTACCAAGAACTTTTGATCTCTTCAGAAGACCAAAATATATATATATATATATATATATATATATATATATATATATATATATATATATATATTTGACCAAGTTTGCCACTGGAAATTTGGAAATTAGTATTCTAAATTCTAAATAAAATTATTCCACTTTAGCAGTTCAAGAGTGTACTCACTTAACTGACAGGTAATCATTTGTAGATTCATGCCATGATGCAAAATTATAGTTTAACCAGAAGAATTTAGACTTTGGCTTTCAATGAATCAAGATGTGAGTCTTGTGTTTGTTCCTTTGCAGGTGCATGCCTCTTGACACTTGTACTTCTTTAAAATATAATTCTTTATCCATGTAGTGAAGATAAATTTTTATTTGTATATATTGCTTCTATGGAAGTGAATAAAATGACAAGTGAAATATGTAAAACTTAATCTAGTTCTTATTTTCATTTCATTTTATTTTATTTTTTTGTTTTCACTACAACCCAACAACAGTTTCTTCTCTGTTTCCAACTCCCACTCCTATCCCACCTTAGGATAGGAGGTGTACCCCTTCTCCTTTTCTCTTCAGAAAAGAGGAGACCTCTGAGGAGTAATGACAGAACATGAAATAAGAAACAATAAGACTAATTGCAAAACCTTGTATCAAGGCTGGGAGAGGCAACCCAGTAGGAGGAAACATGTCCCAGCAGACTAAAGAGTCAGAGACACCCCACTGCTAGGGGTCCTACAACATCAAGCTAGCAACCATAATATATACGCAGAGGGCCTATCACAGAACCATGCAGGTTTCCTAATTGTCCCTTCAGTCTCTGGGAGTCCCTATGAGCCTCACATAATTGACATATGTGGGCTGATTTCCTCAACTCCTCTAGCTTTTACATTTATTCTTTCCCTTTCCTATATGGTTCCCTGAGCTCGAAGGGGAGGGACACAGTGGAATACTCCAATTTGAGTTTTCTTTCTTTCTTTCTTTCTTTCTTTCTTTCTTTCTTTCTTTCTCTCTTTATTTCTTTCTCATTTCTGCACATGTAGCAAAAGCTTGTTCAATAGTTTATATTTCATCTTATGAAACTTATTTTTCTATTTTCCATCCAGTGCATTTTGTACATTTTCTTAAAAAACAATTTTTTGGATAGTTTATGTATTTACATTTCAAATGTTATCTCCTTTCCCAGATTTCCCCTCTAACATCCCTCATCACCCTGATTCTATGAGGATGTTCCCTTTGATATCATTGACACCCTGGCATTCTCCTACACTAGGGAAAACAGCCTTCACAGAACCAACAGCCTCTCCTCCCACTGATGCCCAACAAAAGGCCATCCTCTGCTACATATGCAGCTGGAGTTCATGAGTTGCTCCATGTGTACTCTTTGGATGGTGGTTAAGTCCCTGGGAGCTCTGGGGTATCTTGATGGTTGATATTGTTGTTCCTCCGTTGGGGTTTCAATCCCCTTCAGCTCCTTTATTCCTTTCTCTAGCTCCTCTACTGGGGAACTGTTCTCAGCCCAATGGTTGGCTGCAAGCATCCACCATTGTATTTGTCAGGCTGTGGCAGAGCCTTTCAGGAGACAGCTATATCAGGGTCCTGTTATACAAAGAATTGTAAAAGTTAGACTCCAGTGAATCAAATAACCCTACAAAAATGGGGTACAGAGCTAAACAAAAAGTTCCAAACTGAGAAATATGGAAAGACCATGAAGCACCCAAAGAAATGTTCAACATGCTTAGTCATCAGGGAAATGCAATTCAAAACAACCCTGAAATTCTACTTCAAACCAGTCAGGATGATTAAGATCAAAAACTCAGGTGATAACAGATGTTGGTGAAGATGTGGAGAAACAGTAAAACTTCTTCATTGTTGGTGGGATTGCAAGCTGGTACAACCACTCTGGAAATCAGTGTTGAGGTTCCTCAGAAAATTGGACAGAGTACTATGTGAGGACCCAGCTATACCACTCCTGGGCATATGCCCAAAAGATGATCCAACATATAACAAATACACATGTTCTTCTATGTTCATAGCAGCCTTATATATAATAGCCAGAAGCTGGAAACAAGCCAGATGCCTCTCAGTAGGTATAAAAAGATTGTAAGAATCTCTTTTATTCTACTGGATCACCACACACTAAATCTGGACTTCAATAACAAAAACAACAATAAAAACTACCCAACAGAAAGTCCACACACAAATGGAAACTGAACAACTCTCTCTCCAATGATAACTTTGTCATGGAAGAAATAAAGAAACTGAAGACTTTCTAGAATTCAAAGAAAATGAAGGCATAATACTCAAACATATGACACAATGAAAGTAGTGTTAAGTGGAAAATTAATAGCACTAAGTGCCTTCATAAAGAAATTGGACTGGCGAGGATGTGGAGAAAGAGGAACACTCCTCCATTGTTGGTGGGATTGCAGACTGGTAAAACCATTCTGGAAATCAGTCTGGAGGTTCCTCAGAAAATTGGACATTGAACTGCCTGAGGATCCAGCTATACCTCTCTTGGGCATATACCCAAAAGATGCCTCAACATATACAAGAGACACGTGCTCCACTATGTTCATCGCAGCCTTATTTATAATAGCCAGAAAATGGAAAGAACCCAGATGCCCTTCAACAGAGGAATGGATACAGAAAATGTGGTACATCTACACAATGGAATATTACTCAGCTATCAAAAACAACGAGTTTATGAAATTCGTAGGCAAATGGTTGGAACTGGAAAATATCATCCTGAGTGAGCTAACCCAATCAGAGAAAGACATACATGGTATGCACTCATTGATAAGTGGCTATTAGCCCAAATGCTTGAATTACCCTAGATCCCTAGAACAAACGAAACTCAAGACGGTTGATCAAAATGTGAATGCTTCACTCCTTCTTTAAATGAGGAAAAAGAATACCCTTGGCAGGGAAGGGAGAGGCAAAGATTAAAACAGAGACTGAAGGAACACCCATTCAGAGCCTGCCCCACATGTGTCCCATACATATACAGCCACCCAATTAGACAAGATGGATGAAGCAAAGAAGTGCAGGCCGACAGGAGCCGGATGTAGATGCTCCTGAGAGACACAGCCAGAATACAGCAAATACAGAGGCAAATGCCAGCAGCAAACCACTGAACTGAGAATAGGTCCCCTATTGAAGGAATCAGAGAAAGAACTGGAAGAGCTTGAAGGGGCTCGAGACCCCAAAAGTACAACAATGCCAAGCAACCAGAGCTTCCAGGGACTAAGCCACTACTTAAAGACAATACATGGACTGACCCTGGACTCTGACCCCATAGGTAGCAATGAATATCCTAGTAAGAGCGCCAGTGGAAGGGGAAGCCCTGGGTCCTGCTAAGACTGAACCCCCAGTGAACTAGTCTATGGGGGGAGGGCGGCAATGGGGGGAGGGTTGGGAGGGGAACACCCATAAGGAAGGGGAGGGGGGAGGGGGATGTTTGCCCGGAAACCGGGAAAGGGAATAACACTCGAAATGTATATAAGAAATACTCAAGTTAATAAAAAAAAAAAAAAAAAAGAAATTGGAGAGATCCTATACTAGCAACTTAACAGCACACCTGAAAAGTATAAAAAGAAGCTAACAAACTCAAGAGGATTAGACAGCAGCAAATAGTAAAAATGAGTGCTGAAATTACCCAATTGGAAACACAGAGAACAATACAAAGAATCAACAAAACCAAGAGCTGGTAATTTGAAATTAAAAACCAACAAGATAGATAATCCCTTAGACCAACTAACTAAAAGGCACACAGATAGCATCCAACTTAACAAAATGTGATATGAAAAAGGAGACATAGCAAAAGAAACAGGATATTCAGAAAATCATCAGATATTACTACAAAAGTCTACGCTTAGCAAAACTTGAAAATCTGGGTGAAATGAATGAATTATTTTACACATACCACATACCAAAGTCAAATCATGATAAGGTAAACTTTTTAAACAGTTCCATACCTCCTACAGAAGTAGAAGGAGTCATTTAAAACTCCCCTACCCCCAACAAAAACAAAACAGGGCCAGATTGTTTCAATTCAGAATTCTACCAGATTTTCGAAGAAGAGCTAATATCAATACTTCTCAAATTATTTCACAAAATGGAAACAGAAGGATCATTCTATTCATTCTATGAGGCCATAGTTAACTTTGATATCTAAACTACACAAAGACCCAACAAAGAAGGAGAACCTTTGAATAATTTCATTTATGTTCATAGATGCAAAGATACTCAGTAAGAGTATTGCAAACCACAACCAAGAACACATCAAAAACATCATTCCCCACGACATAGTAGGCTTTATACCAGGAATGCACAGACAGTTCAATATACAAAACTCCAGCAATGTAACCCACTGTATAAACAAACTCAAAGGAAAAAACATAATCAGCTCAATAGATGCTAAAAAAGCCTTTGACAAATTCCAAAATCTTTTCATGTTAAACATCTGAGAGACCAGGAGTTCAAGACTCATACCTAAATATAATACAAGCAATATGCAGCACATCAGTAGTATCTATTCAATAAAATACTTGAAATTTTAGCTACAAGGAAGGACAACAAAAGGACATCAAGAGGATACACATTGTAAAGGATGAAGTCAAAGTATCATTATTCTCCAATGATATGATATTATACATTATGGATTCCCAAAGTTCTACCAGATAACTCTTACAGCACCTAGAAAATTTTAGCCAAATGGCTGGAAATAAAAATAACTCCAAAAAATCATTAATCTTCCTTAGAATCCACACTTAGATGGGGGAACAAAATAATCATGTAAGGTGGAGGCAGGGAGAGATATGCATGGGAGAGTAGAGGGAGAGGGGAAAAAGGTAGGTAGGATTAGGTATGGGTGGAGACAGAAGGAAAGCCCAGATGGCCAGGAGAATGAATGGAATTATGAAGCTGCCAGGGATGGAGGGTATAGGGGAACCCTCCAGAAAGACTCAGAGACCTGGGATTAGGGGAGCTGTCAGGATTCAATGTGGGTGACCTTAGCCAAAATGCCTAACACTGGTGATATGGCACCTGAAAAGAAAACCTCCAGTAGTTAGACAGGGCCCCAGTGAAGGGGTTGGAACAACAATCGCCTTCAAATTTTAATCCAAAATTGTTTCTGTCTAAAATAAATGAGGGGACAAAAGTGGATCAGTGAATGAATGAGTAACTGACCAGTGACAGGCACAACTTGGGATCCATCCCATGTGAAGGCACCAAACCCTTACACTGTTACTCATGTATTTTGTGCTTGCACATAGGAGTCTATCATGACTCTCCTGTGAGAGGCTCTACCAGCAGCTGACTGAGACAGATGCAGATATCCACTGACAAGCATTTGATTGAGGTTGGGGATCCCTATGGAAGAGTTAGGGGAAGAGTTGGGGAGCCCTTTGAAGGACTGAAGGATATGAACGGGATGGCAACCCCATAGGAAAACCAACAGTGTTAACTAATCTGGATGCCTGGAAGCTCCCAGAGACAAAACTGTAGGTTGATGTCTTTATGCAGAAAGGCTAGAATGAGGCCTGTCATTGGATGAGAAGAAAGAATGGGTAGGAACAGAGTTTTAGAAAGACAATGAGTTGGAGAGAGGGGATGGAACTGGGAGAACATGGCAGCAGATATTAAGATTCTTTTCTGTGTATAGATTCAGGTTGTTGTGAACATTTTTAAGGATGGGTGTGTACAGAATTTTGTGCTGTCTAGATGGGCAAATTATATCATATCAATTTGATCAGAGGTTTTTGTGTGGTGTGTTCTTTCATGTGGTGACTTAACTGAGTTCAAGAGAAGGTGTGGTGATGGGATGCACCAATCCTGCCACAAAATTGGGATGTGAATGGCTAGCATGGTAACAACCCACCAAGGGAACTGTGAGTGAAAGCAGCATGGCAAGATGCCTTGCTGGAACAGCCTGTAGACCTCCTGGGTCAGAGACTACTTGGGGGCAGTGTGGAGCTGCTGAGATAAGGATACCTTGCAATGCTATATGGCCCCATGGATGCCAGTGCTAGCACAGGATAAAAGGTTAGCAGTTTTTTAATATTTACTGCAACAAGTGGCAAACCAACATGTTAGGCAAGAGTCCACTAAATATTGAAGTTTTTCAGCCTGAGAAAGTTTTATTTTCTAAGTAAGTGGGAGCCAGGGCCATGTTGAGTCACATAATGTTAAACAAAAGAAACACAGAGGCACTCTGCTAGCAGGCTCAGGTCACCTGCTGGGAAAAGTGCAGGCTGATTCTAGCCATAGAGAGCTAAAAAATGGAGGTTGCCTGCTTCCTTAACACATGTTGATTAGAGTACAATTTATTAAAAAGACTTGTTTATTTGTTTTTAAATAGACTTGTATACAGAGTTTGTCTAAATCACCTGGGGGAGTTTTGTCCACGATTTGGAACTAGGTAGAAATAAATAGTCTGGCAATGTACCCAAATTGATCATTTCAGATGATCTTTTAGACAAGTTCTTAGATTTGTTTTGCAAGTATCTTATGGAGAAATTTTCCATATACGTTCATAAGAGAAATTACTCTGGAATTTACTCTCTCGATTTTTGGGAGGAGAACATTTTGCAGTTTGGGTATCATGGTAACTGTAGCCTCATAAAATGAATTTGGCAATGTTCCTTCTGTTTCTATTTTGTGGAATAATTTGAGGAGGATTGACATTAACTCTTGTTTGAAAGTCTAGTAAAATTCTGTGCTTAAAAAAAAAAAGAAATAAATAGTCTGTAGTACCAGGCAGAATGAATATAGGCATATATTATAGAAGTTATTAATAAATAAAAGTTTGATGCTCCAGGTAGAGAGCTTAACAGATAGATGGTAACATTTTTGGTTTACAGAATTCTTAGATTCTCTCTAATGTGGGCTCCATGGGAACTTTCGGTTAAAATCCTGGTTTGACAAGTTGCCTGCCTCTTATTGACAGGTATTAATAGAAGTGTGATTTGAGACAGGCCACCAGTTGGGCAAACTTCAAACTCTGCCATCTCCATGTATAATGTCAAAACAGTTTTCAGAACTTCAACTCCTTTTTCATCTTTGCTTACAGTAACAAACTTCTTTCTCCTGAGCTGGTTCCACTCCCTGTTAGCAGCTTTCCTCAGCAGATAGCCCATGGATCTGGCATCTTAAACATCTTGGAGTCTCCAAGGCAGCTTATTTCAATGTCTTAGATCCACACATGATCCTCCAAAGGGCTGGATTCTCTAGCTCTACGCTCTGTAACACTCAGGTTGTTCCATTCCACTGCCTCAGCTGTTCTTGGTGATCATCCCATGGTACTGGCATCTCAAATACACTGAGGTCTTTCATTGCAACTAGGCTTCACCAGTAACCTCTCACAGACTCTCCTCATGGTGCCAACCTTATCTCCTCTGCATGACCCCTTCAGTCCTGGGCCATCAATTGCAACTGAGGGTACACCTTCACAAATGGCTTTCCATGGCCTCTCACAGTGCCCAGTCTCAGCTACTCTTCATGGCCCCTTCATGCTTTCAAAACCAGTACCACCAGGGTGACTCTTACACATTACCAAGTACAGCTACAGCATGAGGTACAACCTTAACTTGAAAGACCCCAGCTTAGCAGCAGTAACGCCATTTTGCAAGGCTGTACTTAAGATGACTGGTTCAGGGAAAGGTTAGAACACTGAGTACACAGCGGCTGCCAAGCAAGATATGTTTGGTTGAAGGCCTGGCAACAGGACGACTTCGGTTGAGCACCTGACAATGAAAAAAAGCCCCAGGAGAGGTCCCACACCCTGGTGGGGGGCCGAGTCAGTCGTTATGTTCCAAGAAGGTAGCTAAGAAACTTGCCCCCGGGCTGAACCCTTGGGGGGCCGAGTCAGCCGTTATGTTTCAGGAAGGTAGCTAGGAAACTTGCCCCCGGGCTAAACCCTTGCCATATTAGAATCCACCAATTATATCCCTGTAACCATGCATCTGCTTCTGTATGCTTGCTTCTGCTCCCCAAAATCCTATAAAAGCCCATCCTTGGTTCCGTGGGGCACGCCAGTCCCCCGAGTGACTGAAGCGCCCGCAGGTGCCTGTGCCTGTGTATCCCGACAATAAACCAAATCCTCTTGCTGATTGCATCCTGTGGTGTCTCGGTCTGGTCTTTGGAGTTGGAGGATCTCCATCCCGAGGGAAAGTTCTCCCTGAGAGCTTTTCAAACTATCTCAGGAACACAGATTCTTTGTGCTCTCAGAAAACACTTTCCAGAAGATTTCACCTCAGTGATGCTGATTTCTTTCTTAGCTCCAGCTAATCAGGATCAATTGTACCAGTAGCCTCCTTCTCCTCTTGAATAAAAAGCCAGAGACACATGGCTGAAGCTGCTGAGTTCTGCTGCTTGCAGGAGTAGGAGAATGGTCCCCTCGTTCTATTACATTATCACTTGCTTCCTCCTTTCTAATTCCTTCACTACCTAAGCTTGGCTGTCCTGGATCTTTCTCTGTAGATTGACCTTTAATTTAGAGATCTGTATTCCTGTCTCTTGGGATTAAAGGTGTGTACCAACACAGCTGGATTTAAATTTTTCTTCATGTAGAACTTGCTCTGTTCTAGGCTGGCCTTGAACTCAGGGATCTGTTTGTCTTTGCCTCCTAGGATTAAAGGTTTGTACTACATTGTCTGGAGCTAACTTAGCTGGGTGGGATCTTGTCCCAAGGAAAGTATGTCCTTAATGTAATTTAATATCCTTGAACACAGGATTCAGCTCCATTTCACTTCCTGGTGTCCCTTTAGTACACGACCTATATATTTGTTTTGTTTTTTGGTTTTTTTTCCATTTTTCAACTTCCCCTTTTTCATTAAAATCTCTTCATAATAGTGAATTTTAGTAACTACACAACAGAAGTTACACCAGGCTGTTTTGAGAATTCCTTTTTCAAAGCAATTAATCTAAATCTCTTCACCTTGACCTCAGGCACACTCTTTGGACAATGGCAAAAAGCAGTCACATCCTTCACTCCCCCCCCCAAATACCACAAAAAGTTTTTCTTCACTGAACCATTTTGGGCCAGGTCCAAACAGTTCAAATTACCTGAATGGCATAATGACAGGTATTTTTATGAATGTATTTAGCTGCTACTTTGATCACGATTGATGATCCTACATATGAATAGTACACTTGGAGAAAGGCATCTGTAATCTTTGAGACATCAGAAAATTTAACATCCAGAACATTCTCAAACATGGTCACATTCTCCTTTTTCCCAATGATTAACAGCACAACCCCAGTTAGAGAAATAAAACAAAGAACACCCAACTTCATCAAACTGGTAACCGTTTGAAATCTAGCCACTGTGAGCATTGAGAATTCCAAATAGCCATAAAAGAGCTAAAGCCAGGCATTTCTTTGGTAGCTCCAGAGCTGGGCATCAGAAGAGAAAGGTTGAATTAGGTAACTAGCTACTAGTAGGCACTGAGCACGAATGCCTAGAAAATGAGCAAAACGTTTAATCCAGAGACTGAGGAAAGCAAGAGATCTTTTGAGTAAATGGTAAGATTCTGCACTCACAGGAAAGGTAGTTGCCAGCTCTGCAAGACAGAAAACCGACATTCTGTTTATCAGGCCCCAGTCTGCTCAAATACTGAGAGAAACAGGATGTTCAGTGAGGAAAATTTCAAAACAGAGACACAAATCCCTGTCTCTGTCGTGGTGAAAGACCACTGGGGTGGGGAAGACCCCCACTCAAATCTCAAGATGATGTAACCCCCCAAAAACTCACGAGAAACCAGTCTTGTTGTAATAAACAAGAGGTGTATTTGAGGAACCAGAGCTCTGGGGACGACACGTATCTCAAACAAAAGACAGAGGAGTCGACCCCAATCCCAATTAGGGGAAGGTATTTATAGGGAAAATTACATAGGTAGTTGGCAACAGTTACACAAAGCAATTTCATTGGTTTGTAACTTGGGCTCAGTCCAACTCTAGGCCACCCTGCTTCTGGGGCAAGCTGACCCTAATTCTCGTTTTTCTCAGGACTGTTGAGTCAGGTCTTATCGAGGCCAGATGGTTTGTGGTGGCTATAGCCAGGCTACATCCCCAAAACATGTTATGTTATTCTTTGCTGTGAGGTGCACTTGTCCTCACAGCAGGGCCAGTGGGGGATAGTTTAAAATCTTTATTCTCTCAGTGGCACTAAGTAAGAGGATATTTCCAAGGAAGAATCCTACTGCTCTCAAGAGTTGAATGTTTCTTAGCCTTTACCTCTTTCAAATCTTAAAAAATTGAGGTTTTTCTTTACTATGGTTCTCTATCAATTCCTGCAAAATCCTGCCAAATAGGGTATTGCCTTGTTTAAGCCATCTATTCCGTATAAGAGAATTTTAAGTCTGGACTTAATTTTGATTTGAAAACAAATTAACTTTTGAATTATTGCAGTTTTATTTCTTCTTTAAAAGACTGCAGCTAACATATTTCCTATTAATAATACTTAAACCATCAAATATACCAATGACCAAGTTACTAGATGCCAATCAGGAGAAGTATTTTCAGTAGTTCTGAAAGACGCCTTTGGAGGCAAAATAGTCTTATTTGTTTGCTGGACTAACAGCAATATATAAAAGGTAATTGGTGGGAAAGAAACAGGAGTTTTCAAGTATGAGAAATGGGAAGGATCAGGTGATGTCTTATCTCAATTACTTCACCTAAACAAGAAAAAAACTTGTGTAAGGAAAACCATAACTTTTTGTATAAGGCAGTACAAAGGGCAGCAAGATATGCTGTAAAAGGTTCATGATGCAGCTGTGTTTCTACATTTCTTTCACTTGTCCCTGTTAGGAACAATGCAATTCATCTTAACTCCCTGAATTTATTTCCTGAAATTCTGAGTGCATTTTTCTACAAACTAAATATTATGACAGCTTCCCTACTTTCCCTCATTTGATATACATGACTGAGTGAAGAACCTTCACCATTCTAATGTGACTTGGTTAGCAGAAGAGTTTCTGCCAAGCAAAACAGAATTGTTCAGCAGTGAAACTCTTGGTCATTTAAGATTGTTTTTCTCTAGAATTTAGAATGCAGTATTGAAGGGGTGAATTAAAATGTGAAAGAAGAACTCTGAGGAGAACAGTTACTGCTATAATATCATTATGTAACCATGAACTATTACTTCATGCATTTATACCTAGACAATGTCTTATAACTGAATTAGATATTGTTTACTTTAAATTCAAATGGCTAAATATTTGAACTTTATCTTGTCCTTTAGCCATCGTTATTAATATGCTGTTATATCATTTCCCAAAAATCAATCCTCATTTCTTATAGTTATTAGTGCACATTACTTATACTCATCAATGGAATTCTGTAGTTGATGTCTATATGCAGGTGAGGGCTGGGACAACATTAAGGCAGGGACAGAGTTTTTGTAAGATGGGAGATAGGAAAAGAGAGAAGAACCAAAATGGAGGCAGAGAGGGATGACCCAGATCTGTGTGGCCTTAAGTGGCCATAGATAGTTATGAATATTTCTTAAGGGATGGATTTTTATAGGAAAATTTTTCTTACCTAGGGAGAAAGTTTATATCATTATTAATTGGTTGTGAGTTTATTATGTGGATGTTTTGTGGATTGAGAATTTAAGATATAAGTCTGGTTGCTAAATTACAAGCTTACTGAGTTTAGATTTTAATGGTTTACAGGGAGTTGTGACTATAACCACAGGGGGCGGATGCTGGGAATATGAGCAGAGTCCACAGCAAGAGAGTTGCAGGAGGGTGGCTGCAGCCTGGCTCAGAGAGTAGTCAGTGGCAGCATGCGCTGGCTAGTTGACATGGGTTGAAATGCTCTGCTCTTTAAGATGAAAATACCCTGCAGATGCCATGTAGCCCAACGGAGCCAGTACTTACATGAGACGGTAGATTCAATTTTTAATATTACTGTAACAGAGTTCAATTGTGATAGTTTGACACATGAATGTACCATGCTGAAAAGCTCTCAGGGAGAACTTTCCCTCGGGATGGAGACCCTCCAACTCCAAAGACCAGACCGAGACACCACAGGATGCAATCAGCAAGAGGATTTGGTTTATTGTCGGGATACACAGGCACAGGCACCTGCGGGCGCTTCAGTCACTCGGGGGACTGGCGTGCCCCACGGAACCAAGGATGGGCTTTTATAGGATTTTGGGGAGCAGAAGCAAGCATACAGAAGCAGATGCATGGTTACAGGGATATAATTGGTGGATTCTAATATGGCAAGGGTTTAGCCCGGGGGCAAGTTTCCTAGCTACCTTCCTGAAACATAATGGCTGACTCGGCCCCCCAAGGGTTCAGCCCGGGGGCAAGTTTCTTAGCTACCTTCTTGGAACATAACAACTGACTCGGCCCCCCACCAGGGTGTGGGACCTCTCCCGGGGCTTTTTTTTCATTGTCAGGTGCTCAACCGAAGTCGTCCTGTTGCCAGGCCTTCAACCAAACACATCCTGCTTGGCAGCCGCTGTGTACTCAGTGTTCTAACCTTTCCCTGAACCAGTCATCTTAAGTACAGCCTTGCAAAATGGCGTTACTGCTGTTAAGCTGGGGTCTTTCATTCCCCCATTTTTTTTTGTTAACTTTGAGTGAAATCTTTCACTCGACTTGGTCAAGAAATTTCTGTCTGGTGGGGGCTTATTTCCCCACTGACTCTAGGCCACAAAAGGGCTAGGAGGAGCCACGTAGGAGTTATAACTTTAAGGTGTTTGGAGTGCGCTGAATTCTCCATGTCTGGGGTGTAGTGTTGTGATTAGTCAATTCCTCAGACCGGACTGCCTTGACGTGTGGTGCGTGGATCTAAGGAGGACGGTGTAGGGTCCTTTCCACCGTGGCTCGAGATTCTTGGTCTGGTATCTGCGCACCCACACGGTGTCTCCAATCTGGAACGGGTGTGGCACCACCGGATGCTCAAGCTTGTCCTGGTAAGCAGCGGCCAAAGGTCTCCAGACGTCTCTCTGCACAATCTGTAGGGCCTGTAAATGGGCCCTCAGAGAAGGGCTGTCAGCAAAATCAGCAATGTTTGAATCAAAGAAATGGACAAATGGGGGTGGTGTTCTATATATTATTTCAAAAGGAGTTAGACCATGGGGGCCCGGGGTATTCCAGGCCCGATATAGAACTAGGGGAAGGAGGGCCACCCAATCCTTTGAGCCAGTTGCAAGCGTAAGTTTGGATAAAGTCTCCTTAATTGTTCTATTTATGTGTTCTACCTGACCTGAACTCTGGGGTCTATAGGCACAATGTAATTTCTAATCAATCCCCAGCAATTTGGCCACCAACTGACTTACTTGGGAGACGAAAGCGGGCCCGTTGTCTGACCCCAACGCTTGAGGCATGTCATACCTGGGAAAGATTTCCTCGAGGAGCTTCTTGGTGACTATTTTTGTAGTCTCGTGTTTTGTGGGGAAGGCTTCGACCCATCCTGAGAAGGTGTCTACAAACACTAGGAGATACTTGTATCCATATATATCTGGTTTAATTTTAGTAAAATCAATTTCTCAATGGATGTCGGGATGGTGTCCCCTAGGACGAACTCCTTGTCCAATCATGGTCCTTCCTGGGTTAACCTGAGCGCATGCTTTGTAACTCTCAGTCACCTTTTGTATCGCTTTGTCCCAATTCAAAAAAAAAAAAACACAGATTTATCTCTTCCCGATCTAGTAAGGTTTTCATCTTCTTAAACCCCAAATGGGTTAATTTATGTAAAAAGGAGATCAATTCAAAAGTCCTTTGTAGACCCACTGTTTTAGTTGAGGGTGGTAGATGGCCCCCATTTTTTTAGGAGCTCTATGTCCTCATGGGCATAAACCCAACTGGTTTGTCCCACTGGTGGGGGCGTGGGTTGGTCTGGGCTATTTAAGGGCAAGATTTGTTTGCTCATGGCCGCTTCTCGCGCCGTGGCATCGGCCAGCCGGTTTCTTCGTGCCTCTGGGTTGTGCCCTTTCTGGTGTCCTGGACAATGTATAATACTCAGTCTTTTGGGCAAGAATAGGGCTTCTAAGAGGGCCAGAATTTTAGCCATATCTTTACCCTCAGATGTGAGCAGCCCCCGCCTCTGGTAGATCTCCCCGTGGATGTGTGCCGTGGCAAAGGCATAACGGCTGTCTGTATATATATATTTAGCCTCTTACCTTTTGTCATCTTGAGCGCCTGAGTCAAGGCGATGAGTTCAGCCCGTTGTGCGGAGGTACCAGCAGGCAGGGCTTTCGCCCAAATCACTTTGTCCTCCGTAGTGACCGCAGCTCTAGCCTTTCGCTCTCCCTCTGCCAAGAAGCTGTTGTCATCCGTGTACCATGTGTGGTCAGCATTCTGAAGAGGCTGGTCCGATAGGTCCGGCCTGGTTCCATGTACTTCTGCGAGGATTTGTAGGCAGTCATGCTGTTCTGTCTCCTCTGGTAGAGGAAGCAAGGTGGCAGGATTGAGGGCGACTATGGGCCCAAACTGAACCCGTTCTGCATCCAGTAACAAGGCTTGGTGTGAGAATTAGAGAGCCAGCGGTCTGGGGGCTGCTTTACCAAGGCCTCCACTGCGTGGGGTGCTAGGATGGTGAGTGGCTGTCCCAAAGTCAATTTTCCAGCATCCTTGATCAGGACAGCAATAGCAGCCACCATCCTTAGGCACGGTGGCCAGCCGGAGGCCACAGGGTCCAATTTCTTAGACAGGTAGGCCACAGGGCGTTTCCAGGGTCCCAACCTTTGTGTTAGGACCCCTTTAGCATACCCCTGTTTCTCATCGATGAACAGTTACTGAGCAAATTGTAAGGGTTTGGAACAGTCGGATGAATATCTTCTATCCTCTTGTTGACCTTTCTCAAGTCTTGTATTGGCCTATAAGCTCCAGTGCCTGGTTTCTTAACAGGCAGAAGAGGCGTATTCCAAGGCGACCGGCAGGGGACTAGGATGCCTTGATCTAGAAGCCTCGTAATGTGAAGCCTTATACCTTGATAAGCTTTATGTGACAGGGGGTATTGTTTTATGGAGACTGGAGTTGTAGTGGCCTTTAACTGTATAATTAAGGGGGGCTGTTGGAACGCCAACCCCATCCCACCAGTCTCTGCCCAAGCCAGTGGAAAATTCGTGACCCAAGTGTCTATTTCTAGGGATTGTGGCTTGTCCTGTCCCGGTTCATATAGTCTATATTCATCCTCTAGTTGTAGGGTTAGAACTTGAAGGGGATTTCCATGGGGGCCAGTTATTTGGGCCCCTCCTTCCTCAAAATGAATTTAGTTTGGTGAGCAGGTCACGGCCCAGCAGAGCGTACGGGCAGTCCGGAACATGTAAGAAGGAATGGGTCACCTTACCGGTAGCCAGCTGAACCCGGTGGTCCGTAGTCCATCGGTATTGTTTCTCACCAGTAGCTCTTTGTACCCAGGCCGTCCGGTCGCTGAGTTGTCCTGAAGCTTGGGTGAGGACTGAATGCTGGGCTCCTGTGTCTACCAGGAAAGTAACCGGCTGCCCCCCAACTTAAGCGTTACCCTGGGCTCAGGGGGGGGCTCCTGGCCCTGACCTCCCTAATCTTTATCTAGAGCCAAGAGGGAGGTTCGTGGTCGAGGCTTTCGGGGTCCGCCAGGCTTCTTGGAGCACTCTCTGGCCAAGTGTCCTTTTTCTTTGTAATAGGCACATTGATCTTTATCCAGCTTTAGCCCCTTTCGAGCTCCCCCCCTATCTCCCTTCCTTTTTTGGCCCTGAACTACGGCGGCCAAGATTCGACTCAATTTTTTGTTTTTTTGTTTTTTTTATCTCTCTCTTATTAAAAATCTTTTCAGCTTCTTTAAGTAAATCCTGTAATGTATAGCCCTGCAAATTTTCTAACCTCTGTAACTTAGTCCTGATATCTGGAGCAGCCTGCCAGATGAAGGACATAGAGACACTCGTCATTTGTCCTGGGTCATCTGGGTCATAGGGAGTGTACATACGGTAGGCCTCCTTAAGTCTCTCTAGAAAGGCAGAGGGAGTTTCCCCTGCTTCCTGTAATACCTGTTTTACCTGAGCCAAATTAGTAGGGCGTCGTATAGCCCCTCGGAGACCCGCTAGAAGCAACTGGCGATAAAGGCGTAGGTGTCCCTTACCTTCAGCTGTATTAAAATCCCAGTTTGGTCCTCAGGCAGCTGGGTGGGATGCCCATCATCTCCCAGAACACGCTTTCTGGCCTCTAGGAACACTCTTTGTTTGTTTTTTTTTTTTTTTTCTGAGGTTAAGAGGGCCTGTAAGAGCTGTTGGCAGTCATCCCAACCAAGTAGGCTGGTGGGTAAGTAAAACAGATTCTATTAGGTCGGTGAGTGCCACCGGATCTTTGGAGAAAGAAGGGTTGTGTTGTTTCCAATTGTAAATGTCAGCTGCTGAAAACGGCCAGTATTGGGTCTGGCCACCGGTTCCCTGTCTAAGTGGGAAAGCCTTGGAGGTTGAATCTGGCATCACCTCCCGCTTATTGCGCAATCTCCCTGCGACAGGGGAGAAACCCTTATCAGACTGTGGCCCGGCAACTGATCTGGCCGGCGGCTCTGCCTCCTCCATTTCAGCCGGGCCTGTCAGAGAGAAGATCTATGAGAGGGGAGTTTGGGTCTGCCGGGAGGACAGGTTTCTTAGAAGGCTCTGATTTCACAAAGGTAGAGAGAGGAAGATGTGGCCGGCGGACCGGGTGGGGCTGAGCGGACAGGCTGGGGGTTGAGGGGAGGCCAATTCGGGTCCACGAAGGGTTCCGCCCGGGGGGGGGTTTAAGGCGAGACTCTCTCAAGTGATAATATAAGAAACCTGGTCAGGATGTCCGTGGACGACCCGATCTTTAACCTGTAAAATAATGATCTTATTAAATGTGCCATTCACTGGCCATCCCGCTCCGAAAGTGGGCCACTCGGATGTGCAGAGAGTCTGCCATTTTCCTTTTTTTTAACCTCGACGGACTGGTTGTGTGTCCGGTCGTGGACGTCTTTCTAATGATCAAGAGTGAGACTTAGGGGCATTGTTAGGGACTGTCCCATGTTAGTTCTAAGGAAGATTAGAACACAGAGAAAACAAACAACACCAACAGTCAAACAAACAACAGACAGGCGTGCTGCACGGCTTTGGTACCAAACTGAAAGCAAAAAGTCAGATGGAGGTGGCAAAGGTCCGGGGCCCTCTGAAAGCCAAAAATACAGACAGAGGTGCCGTTAGTCCGGATCCTTCTCCTCTAACCAGAGTCCCAGATTGGGCCCCGAAAAGTCGGGCCCTTAACACCCTTGGAACGTCTTCCAGGGCTGCGGGGCGAGAAGTCCGAGCTCGTCAGCTCCTTCTTCGTCCCGCCCAAATTCCAAACAACCTGGCTGAGCGCTCACAGAACAGACCTGGCTGAGCGCTCACAGAACAGACCTGGCTGAGTGCTCACAGAACCTGGCTGAGCGCTCACAGAACAGACCTGGCTGAGCGCTCACAGAACAGACCCGGCTGAGCGCTCACAGAACAGACCCGGCTGAGCGCTCACAGAACAGACCCGGCTGAGCGCTCACAGAACAGACCCGGCTGAGCACTCACAGAACAGACAGAATAAGGCAGAACGAGACAAAATCAGACAGACAGACAGACGCCGGCCGGCTTACCTCCCAGTGGGTGGTCGGTGGTCCCTGGGTGGAGGATCTCCTTTCCCGGCCAATACACCAAATGAAAAGCTCTCAGGGAGAACTTTCCCTCGGGATGGAGACCCTCCAAATCCAAAGACCAGACCGAGACACCACAGGATGCAATCAGCAAGAGGATTTGGTTTATTGTCGGGATACACAGGCACAGGCACCTGCGGGCGCTTCAGTCACTCGGGGGACTGGCGTGCCCCACGGAACCAAGGATGGGCTTTTATAGGATTTTGGGGAGCAGAAGCAAGCATACAGAAGCAGATGCATGGTTACAGGGATATAATTGGTGGATTCTAATATGGCAAGGGTTTAGCCCGGGGGCAAGTTTCCTAGCTACCTTCCTGAAACATAACGGCTGACTCGGCCCCCCAAGGGTTCAGCCCGGGGGCAAGTTTCTTAGCTACCTTCTTGGAACATAACGACTGACTCGGCCCCCCACCAGGGTGTGGGACCTCTCCCGGGGCTTTTTTTTCATTGTCAGGTGCTCAACCGAAGTCGTCCTGTTGCCAGGCCTTCAACCAAACACATCCTGCTTGGCAGCCGCTGTGTACTCAGTGTTCTAACCTTTCCCTGAACCAGTCATCTTAAGTACAGCCTTGCAAAATGGCGTTACTGCTGCTAAGCTGGGGTCTTTCAATGCCTTTGTCAACAGAGAGGGCCTCTGTGGTATGCCTTTGAGGTGATTTCTGAGCTCTTTGTAACTTGAGCACAGTGAGAAAGATATGAAATACTAACAGTGAAAATATAATTTTTTGAGAGGTAGGACTAAAAGCATAAAATAACTCCACAGGATGGGGTCAGGTTGAGTGAGCATGATACTCCAAAGTCCCACCTCTTCTGTTCTAGGGACTTTTTATTCATCAAAATATATGGATATGGAGTACTTTTAGAAGGGGTTATCATTTTAGGCTGTGGCAGATGATTCACTGGTTTTGGAGCAGGTTTGTATAATCCTTGAGATGGTCCAGAACTATTCTCTAATGTGTTTTCTTGAGTGTTGAATTCTCAGATTAATGTCTATGTGGCTTATAGTCTTCTGTGTGTGGCTTTATTTTTCTACTTTTGAGAGACCCCGGCTTAGCAACAGTAACGCCATTTTACAAGGCTGTACTTAGATGACTGGTTCAGGGAAGGGTCAAAACACTGAGAACACTGCGGCTGCCAAACAGGATGTTTGTAGTTGAGTGCCTGACAACAAAAGAAAGAAATGTAAAGCCCTGGGAGAGGTCCCACACCCTAGTGGAGGGCCAAGTCAGCCATTATGTTCCAGGAAGGCGGCCAGGGAACTTGCCCTTTGGCTGAACCCTCGCCTCATTAGAATCCACCAATTATGTCCCTGTAACCATGCATCTGCTTCTGTATGCTTGCTTCTGCTCCCCAGAACCCTATAAAAAAACCCGTCCCTGGTTCCGCGGGGCGCGCCAGTCCCTCGAGTAGACTGAAGCGCCCACAAGAGCCTGTGTATCCTGAAAGTAAACCCTCTTGCTGATTGCATCCGGTGGTCTCGGTCTGGTCAATGGGCTTGAGGGTCTCCTTCCTGAGAAAAAGTTCTACTTTTCATTTGGGGTCTCATCTGGAATCCGGAGATCCTCCACCCAGGAGCCACCGACTACCCACCGGGAGGTAAGCCGGCTGGCATCTGTCTTGTCCTGTCTTGTCCTGTAAACGATCGATCAATAGGCTCAGATCTGAGGACTGGTTAGAGGAGAGGGATCCGGACCAACGGCGCCTTTCGAATGGGACCCTTAGTGCCTCCGTTTGGGCGGGCCAGAGAAGGAGCTGATGAGCTCGGACTTCTCCCCCGCAGCCCTGGAAGAAGTTCCAAGGGTGTGTGGAGCCCGATTTTTCGGAGCTCAGCTCGTATTGGAAGGATATGTGGTTTTGGTTGGAGGAGAGGGAACCGGACCCTCGGCGCCTCCGTCTGACTTTTTGTTTTCGGTTTGACACCGAAGCCGCGCGGCGCATCTGTCTGTTACTTGTTTGACTGTTGGAATTGTTTGTCTACAGGTTAAAGATCAGGTCTTCCACAAGGGACCACATGGACACCCTGACCAGGTGCCCTATATTGTCACTTGGGAGAGTCTTGCATTTGCCCCCCCCCGCCCCCCGTATCGTCTACCTACAGGCTGGGCTGAGGAGGTGGAAGCAGAGCTGCCTGCCAGACCAGTTGCCGGGCCGCAGCCTGAGGCGGTTTCTTCCCCTGAGGCTGGGAGGCTCCGGGGCCCGCGTGAGGTGGCGACGGACTCCACCTCCCAGGCTTTCCCGTTTACACAAGGGGCCGGTGGCCAGACCCAATACTGGCCGTTCTCAGCGGCCGACATTTATAACTGGAAACAGCATGACTCCCCCCCCCCCCTTTTTCCAAGGATCTGATGGCCCTTAACGATTTAATAGAATCTGTTTTAATGCTATTTGCCCTGTTCGGCAGATCCGTATCTTCTGGACTCTTGTTTTCTTGCCATCCAATTTGAGATGCTTGTTAGTAACTGTTACAGGTCTTCTTTACCACTGAGGAAAGATAGAATCCTACTAAAGGCCAGAAAAAAAAAGTTCCAGACACGGATGAAAGGCCCTCACTTCTGCCTGTTGGATTCAATACGCCTAAAGGTAGGGAGTGCTCCAGGTCTGCCCCCAGGCTCCAAGGGTGGGTCTCTGAGGGGTTAGAAAATGCCCCACCAATCTGGCTAAGATAAAGAAAAGATATGAAGAGAAAGTTACAGAAATTTAAGTTAGAGAGCTAAAGAGAGATAAAAGACAAGAGAGGAACATATACTGGCCACAGTAGTTAGGGAACCTAAGAAGACAGTACTTGACAACAGAAGAGAATTCCTGGCTAAAAATCAGTGTGCCTAATACAAAGAAAAAGGACACTGGGTCAGGGATTGCCCCAGAAAGAACAAGAGGGGCCACTGGAGAGCCTCTTGGTCCTAGAGTGCTGGCTATGCGCAGAGATAAAAGGGAAGCCCGCCCAGTTATTTTATGGATACAGAGACCCAACACTCTGTGTTCCTATGCCCCAGTGTCAGTATCCAAAGACCTTGGGTACAGGGGACTACTGGCAACAAGCAATACTTATGGACTACCCGAAGAACAGTGGACCTTGGCGTGGGCCAGGTAACCCACTAGTTCATAGTCATCCCTGACTGCCCCATCCCTTGCTCATGAGAAATTTGCTCTCCAAAATGGCTTGTGTGGGCTGAAATGGCTGGGTGAGGCCATGTGTATACATATCTGCAGACTGTGTATGTGGAGCTTAAGACCTGTCTCAGTGCACCAGTACCTGATGCTGGGAGATGTATGGCTTAGTGCCATTCTGCCTGGAACACACCGTTCCTGCCAGCTGGGCACTAACAATTATCACCCAATCCAGGACTTAAACTGTGATAGAGTGGCTGATGTTTTGCCTCTGAATAGAACGTCCCAAAAGATGGGACCACTGGTCAGCTGCCATGGACTAGATTCTCCACCGGTTGGGGGCAATCTGATCACCTTGCTGCCTAATCCTGACCTGGAGCCACCATAACATGAGTATCAAGTACTGACAGCCAATGGGTGGCAAAAAAGACCTCTGCAACTGGCTGATTTATCCCTGCTAAAGGCCGAGGCTACCTTGTCTACCGATGAGAACAGTTCTCTTCCTAAAATTCAGAGATAAGTGCATGCTACAATGAAGGACAACACAAATGTCATCTGGAATGGACAAACCTATACCCCCCAGCACATCAGCGCCACAGATGTCTTACCATCTCTTGGATGCCCTGATGAAGCCAACAACTGTGAGTATTATTCATTGCCCAGGACATCAGGAAGGAAGAGATTCAGTGACATGGGGCAGTAACAAAGCAGATAAAGTGGCTCGGGAAATGGCTATACAGGAGCCTATCCTGGTTACAGGCCTACAAGAGACAGCCACTGGGAACTGGGATTGGACTAAGGGATGGCCTCACTTAGAATGTACAACAGAAGAAAAGGCCCAAATTGCTTAAAAAAAAGACAATGACACACTTGAGGAAAAACTATATTCCTCAGAGAACAAACAAAAGACTCACTTTGCCAAATACAGAAATGGACTCACTTAGATAAGAAGCTTGTCCAAGTAGTTAAGGTGTATATAAAAGACTTTAAGATTCTAGCCAGAGAGACAATAAAAAATATAAGATATGTCAGTAAGTAAATGCTTAGCAAACAAACAGGGCAAAGAGACCTAGAGAGTTTAATAAAAAGTCGAAGTAAACTATGCTGAGAAAAGTATGATCACAAGTATCTCCTAGTGTTTGTAGATACCTTTCCAGGAATAGATAAAAGCTTTCCTCACTAAGCAAGAGACGGCCTCGATAGTCATCCAGAAGATACTAGAAGAAATCTTCCCCTGATTTGGAATGCCCAAGGTAATCTGGTCAGACAATGGCCCTACTTTCATTGCCAAGGTAAGCCAGAGTGTGGCCAAGTATTTAGAGGTCGATTAAAAATTACATTGTATCTACAGACCTCAAAGTTCAAGACAGAGTAAATAGATAAAGCTCTAAAAGAGACCCTGACCAAATTAACCATGGAGACTGGCACAGACTGGGTGATACTCCTTCCCTCTCGCTCTCTTCAGAGCAAGAAATCTCCCTTCTAGATTCAGCCTAACCCCCTTTGAGATCTTATATGGGGCCTCAGCTCCTCTGACTGTATTAGATGATGTTACTGAACCAACATGTTATAGTAATAAGGATTTGTATTCCAGGCTAAAAGACCTACAGGTGATACAGAAAAAAATCTGCTCACAGCTGACAACAGCCTATACCCCGGGGACCCCCGAGACATCTCATCAGTTCCAGGTCGGAGACTGCAGCTACATACAGCGACATGGAGCCCAGACACTCAAGCCTCGCTAGAAAGGACCGTACCTGGTGCTGCTGACCACCCTGACAGCCATCAAGTCTCAGCCCTCACCAGCTGTATACTAGCTGTTGGGGCTGAGAGCTGGGACCTAGAGGGACACTCAGATCTTCAAAGCTCCCTAGACTTGCACATCAGACATCAGAGACGTGACTGGGAAGTTGCTATAATGCTCACTTGAAGAGTGTGCTTTAGAAACAAGAATTTCATGTTTGCCCTGGGTTCCATCGAGATAGATATAGACATAGGCTTGATTTCTATTACAAATGATATAACATTACATATGTTAGTACTCCTAACACTTCTTGAGACTGTGCCTCAGGGATCACAATCTATATAAGTTTAGAAGTTCTAAAAGACAGTTATGACCTTGGTGTATAGGTTCAGATAGTGTCCAGATTAGAATCTTGATGCTAAAGACTTAATAAGACAAAAAAAAAAAGAGTTGAGAATTACTTAAGGCTATCTAGGTGCTACAAGGACAGCACAAGGACATCTGCTGTTGCCCTACAATACAAGGCTTATGGAGAATTCAGACCTGCCATTGACTCAGATATAAAAAGAGTAAAAAAGACTTTTTAGATGACCTCCAAGAATACCTAACCTCCCTCTCAGAGGTAGTCCTTCAGAATAAGAAAAGATTAGACCTGATATTCCTTAAAGAAAGAGTCTGTGTGCTACACTTAAAGAAGCTATACAGATCAGACAGGAATAATAAGAGATAATATGGCTAAGCTCCGAGAACGCTTAGCCCAGAGATAAAAGTTGTTTGATTCCCAACAAGGGTGGTTTGAGGGGTGGTTTAACTGATCCCCTTGGTTTGCTACCCTCCTGTCTACCCTGATGGGACCCCTACTTATTCTCCTAATTCTCCTATTTGGACCCTGTATCCTTAACAGGCTGGTACAGTTCATGAGGGATAGACTTTCAGTCATTCAGACTCTCGTACTGACACAACAGTACCATAGGCTGAGACAACAAGAAACAAAGATCTCTTAACCAAGTTAAGTGAAAGATTTCACTCAAAGTTAGCAGAAAAAAAATGAGGAAATGAGAGACCCTAGCTTAGCAACAGTAACACCATTTTACAAGGCTGTACTTAGATGACTGGTTCAGGGAAGGGTCAAAACACTGAGAACACTGCGGCTGCCAAACAGGATGTTTGTAGTTGAGTGCCTGACAACAAAAGAAAGAAATGTAAAGCCCTGGGAGAGGTCCCACACCCTAGTGGAGGGCCAAGTCAGCCATTATGTTCCAGGAAGGCGGCCAGGGAACTTGCCCCTGGGCTGAACCCTCACCTCCTTAGAATCCACCAATTATGTCCCTGTAACCACGCATCTGCTTCTGTATGCTTGCTTCTGCTCCCCAGAACCCTATAAAAAAACCCGTCCCTGGTTCCGCGGGGCGCGCCAGTCCCTCGAGTTGACTGAAGCGCCCACAGGTGCCTGTGTATCCTGAAAGTAAACCCTCTTGCTGATTGTATCTCTCTGAGAACTTTTCACTTTGTCTGTTCTTGAGTGACATGTACTTGAAAATCTTTATAAGAAGCTGAGGCACAGGAAATCTCATCCCCAGTAACTGCTAACAATACAAACACATATTATCTCTATTAGGGATCACGATTTCTCACTTTAAATTATCTAGCTGACACTGTACTTGAATCTTGTTCCAGAATTGATCTGAAAACCTGATATGATAGTAGGAGTTTAATATCATCTTGGTAAGAAGAATGCAATTGATTTAGGATTTTGATTGACAAAATTTGAAGAATAGGACTAGAAAAAACATAAAGACGGACCCTGGGAAGATAAGCAACCAAGACATCTGATATCAAACTATATAACATGAGTCCTGTGATTCAGATAGTTGCTCAATTTTCTGGACATTACCAATTAAATTTTATCTAGAATTTCTGAATAATCATGATTTTTAAACATAAAACATCATTCTTCTTCAAGAAAGAGACACAGTCTTAATGCTCAGTAAATTGTGTTGATGTTTTCCTTAGGAATGGTTTTTAGAGAGCAACACTTTGTCTCAGCAACAGTGAGGGTTGTTTAGGGATTTCCATGGATTCCCTTGGCCAACAGCTCAATTGAAAGCAACTGAATGTTGCCACTCGTGGCTTCACCTGGCATCAAGAGACAGTCAAATTCATGTGAAAGATTTTCCTTTCTTTTATTGTTTCTTAACTCTATCGATCTCCATTACATTCTTATACCTTTTTATATTATACATCCTTGATGGTTCATTTATAGTTTTCTTTTTTCAGTTAAAGTTTATAAATAATTTTATTAATAAAATAAGGTTTCAATATAAACAAAGGAATCCTTATCTTAAACACTGGGACGCCATACTAGCAGTATTTTCTATAAATTTAAATTTGTCAGAAAGTCAAGCCCTTTTATAACATATTTAAAGCCTTGTTTAAAAAATTATTTCTGTTTCTTAATTTGGACTCACCAAATGGCAGGACAAAGTTTTGGAATTTGTACCTTTATTTTGTAATTTTCCCCTCCACTTTAGTTGCCTGATTGTCTCCTCAAGCAATCATATTAATTTCTGAGGCAGACATAGTAGCATGGGTATGTTACTATTTCAATTCTCAGACTAGCAAGGCCTCACAGGACTCTCCATTCAAATTAAAGGTAGCAAATTTGGGTCTCACCGACTTGATCTGGGGGCAACTAGCTGAAACAGTAGGCAAACTCTCTGCCACACAAGACAGAATATCTGAGTTAGGTCTTTGAAATACATTTGAAAGCAGAAGGAAAGAACAAACTCTGCAAAGTTGTTCCCAGACCTCCATAGTTATTACATGCATCACAGAACTGTACTATATACATACTCAGGAATGGTATATATATGGATATTGTGGCAGTTCTAGATATTTTTGAGGGCTCTTTATTATGCTATTTGTAATGGATGTACTCATTTACAATCCAAGTAATGATCTATCAGAGTTATTTATTAATATCTTTACCAACACCAAATTTTAATATCAATTCATTTCCGATAAGAAAGAATATTATATAAAATTGATTAATATTTCCCTAATGGCTAAAGGAGTTGACTTTTTCATATATTGGTGATTTTTACTTTTTTGATGTTTCTGTGTAGACCGTGTGACTATTTTTAAGAGATTCCTCTTTCTCTAAAGAAAATCCAACCACTGCTTGTTGTCAACGTTTATGCATGTATAGGACATCTATGGGAGCCTTGCCAGTCTTTCAAATAGTCACACCTCTGAAAATAAATTATCTCTTTCCTCAGCAGCCACCAACAGCCATGGGTCTTCAAATAGGAGTGGAGTCTTATATGGCCTACCATGTGAGAATTCTAGTTTCTTGATCTTATGCAGAGAACCATTTTTTTCTGAAGCAAAGGCCAAAGAGAGAAATGTCCATGTGATGTCCAGAAGAAATTGTTTTGCAGCAATCCTCTCCATCCTCTGCTCTTATTATCGTTTTTCATCCTCTTTTATGATGTTCTCTCAGTGTGATGTGTGTGTATGTGTGTGTATGTGTGTGTGTGTGTGTGTGTGTGTACATATGTGTGTAGGTATGTTATGTTTGTCCTGTCTATGGCTGTATGCTCAATAGTCACTTATTCTCTGCACTGCAACCAACTGTGAATCTTTGTTGGAATTGTGACCTACTGCAATAAGAAACTTCATAGATAACCCTTGATAGAGGTGTAGATTTATGGGTATAAAATGGTTTAATGGTATGTTTAGTAATATATCTACTTTACAAAATAATGGAAGTAGGTTCTTTCCCAAAGTTTATGTGCTCCCCAGTCAAAGACTCTTGGCAAGGTTTACAGCATCAAGTATGAGTTGCTTTCTTAAGACCAGACCTTTAATCTATTCAGAAAGAAGTTCATTACCCCAAAAATAGCCATTTCACCACTGAACCAATGTGCAGTCATTACTGTAAATTGCAGGGCTCATTGTAGCGCAAGAATGTTGAAAACTTCTCCCATAGTCCATATCTTACATTGTATGTTGTAGCACCCTATAAATTAGTTAATTCTCACTCATAATTATTCCTGTCTGAAAGAAATACAGGGATGTAAATGAAGACGTGCATGAGGAAAAGAAAGTCCAGCAACAGCCCCAAAGTGGGTTCCAGCTCAAGGGGAGGCCCAAAGACCTGACACCATTACTGAAGATATGGGGCAGTCACAAAAAGAGACCTACCATGACCGCTCTCCAAAAGACCCAACAAGCAGTTGAAAGAGTCAGATACAGATAAGTACATCCAACCAATGAACCTAAGTTGCTGACCCCTGTCGCTGAATTAGGGAAAAGCTGGAGGAAACTGAGAAGGAGAGCAACCCTGTAGGAGGACCAGCAATCTCAATTAATCTGGACCCCAAGATCTCTCAGACATGAGATCACTAACCAGGCAGCATACAGCAGCTGAGATGAGGCCTCCAACACAAATACAGCAGAGGACTACTGGGTCTAGGTTCAGTCAGAGAAGATGCACCTAACTCTCAAGAGACTGGAGGCCCTAGTAAGTTTAGAGGTCAGCTGGGGTTAGTGGGGTGGGGTGAGTTGTGAAGACTGGGAGGGGGAGGAGGTATGGTGTGTGGAACAGTTAGGGGGTGGACCAAAATGGGAATAAAATCTGCAGTGTAAAAATGAAGAAAGAAAAAAAAAAGAAAAAAGGTTCATTTATTTTATATATGTGAGTACATGTTTCTCTCCTCAGACACACCAGAAGAAGGTATTGGATCCATTACAGTTGGTTGTGAGCTATCATGAGGCTGCTGGGAATTGAACTCAGGACCACTGGAAGAGTTCTTAATCACTGTGAAATTGTATATCATGAATACTTAACATATCAAAGTACAACAGTGAGGCATCACAATAAAAATTATATAAACTAAGAAAAATTAAAGTAGGTGATCAGATTAGTTTGTGTGTTTGTGTTGAAGTTTAGCATCATTTGTATAATTGTTAGTACCAGGAAGTTAACATGATCAGGTGAATAGTGAGAATATAATCAAAACATTTGAAAGTGGACCACAGATGGATACTGAAAATAGTCGGACACTAAATATTTTTAATGTAATAAAAGGGAAAAATCAAAGAACTATGAGGTTCAAAATTAGAATAACAAGAAATTCCGTGTAATAAGGATATATAAGATAAGAGTGGAAGAAGAATGGAAGTTATTTAAGCTAAAGGCATAATTATAATACTATTATAAAAATGTGGTTCATAATAGTTCTTAGTACTTTAGCTACTTAAAAGTATTGATCCTTTTATAATAAATATAAATATTTATGAAATTTTATTATATTAAAAAATAAATTTTAACATGTCCATGCCCTAACTTTTGTTTTGAGAGCTTTTGAGCTCAGAAGTTGCATTGGGACTACATTGTTTTATGCTGTGCATGAGATAGAAATTTTGTGTTTGAGAAAATATGTATTTTTTTTCCTTTTTTCGGAGCTGGGGACCGAACCCAGGGCCTTGCGCTTCCTAGGCAAGCGCTCTACCACTGAGCTAAATCCCCAACCCCTGAGAAAATATGTATTTTTAAAAATAAAAGATTTCAGGAGCTGGAGAGATGTGTCAGCGGTGAAGAGCACTGACTGCTTTTCCAGAGGTCCTGAAGTTCAATTTCCAGCAACCACATGGTGGCTCACAACCATCTATAATGGGGATCCGATGCCCTCTTCTGGTGTGTCTGAAGATAGCAACAGTGTACTCACATAATAATATATAAACAAATCTTTTAAAAAAGATTTCAATTACAATACTTTATTTTATGAAGCAAATATTTAGTAGACTAAATTTTATTCAGAACAAAGGTTTTTGTCTTGTTCGTCAGATGGCAAAACATTAAATAGCAATTGCAAATAACACGTTATTGTTTTAAAATGATCAGCATGTTGATAAAGGTAAACTTGAAGCCAGTATACCACAAATCCACTTAAAAGAAATAAACCTTCATAGATATGCTCGATATTAGGAGACTGAATTATTGGTGCCAAAATGAAAAATGAAGACAGAGCTAAAGATCCAAATACCAATGGCAAGCACACCTGAAAGTAGAAAGAATCTTAAGATTAGTGGTGATTTCATTTTCTATGTTTGACATCCAGATACCATTACTAATATTCAAAAATAAAAGGGCAAGGATGAATACAATCTCTTACAGTATCTTACAGTAACGATACTTACTTGGCAACTGACAAGCTGTGAAACCATAGAATTAAATCTAGCTATTCATGCTATTCCCAGGGATTCTTTCACCTTTACATGGTTTACAATTTACTCATTGAAATCAATGGTTTTGCTAAATGAAAAAAAAAACGTGACACACACACGGAAATACATCATTTACACTAACCAATGTTAGTTCAATAGTTGCTTACTTTACTGACTTGAGAAATAGACTCAGCTGTGTCACCACTGAGTATTCATTCATAATACAATTTTAAATCAGAGAATCTTCATAAAACCCCTACAAATTCAAAAACCTGAATTCATAAATAAGTGTGTTGTTATCTTTATTATTCACTCCTGAAATATTAGCTAAATGAATCCGATGTTTTGCCTATTGTCTTTTGTTTAGCTAAAGTAAGTGCCTTTCATGGAAACTAATTTTTTACTCTCCCAGTTTGTAATCTTGGATTAATTAATGAATCTGCCACTCTGATTTCAATAAGAGTACTCAGTGCATATAATAATGATTGCCAAGAAGCATGGGATTATAGTTTACTATGCACATCATTTTTACATAATGCAGTGTCTGGAATAGCTGGAATGGGTCACATTTATTCCATGGTTAAGCCATAAAGCAAAGACTATGGAACCTCATAGAATATTTGGCTTTCATTGCAAACAGAATAAGTGAATAAAGCAAATGAGTAAATGAAAAGGAAAGGAGGGAAATTAAGGCAAGTATAGAAAAGAATAAATTTAATTCTAATTTAATTTTATTCTTATAAAATTTGATATTTTGCTGAGGACATGAGAAAAAATAAGCCTATATAATTTATGTGTGATGGTTATCAGAGTCCTCTCTTCCCTTATGTTAATACTTTATTGCTCAAATAAAATCACTGGCTAGTTTCTAAATTATGATAATAATATTTATGTATTCCTGCTACAGATAAGTTTTGAGTTTTTATTTTTTAAAACATAAACCAAAAATGGTCCATATTACAAATTTGGAAAAGAGAGACTGAGATCAGATTTGTTATACATTAAGCTTGTAATTGATTGGAAGCATATACACATATGAAACAACATTTCTGCTAATTCAATATTACTCATGTAAGGAAGATAGAAACATAATGTTATCATTTTGATTTACCTTATAAGGTCTAGGAAGAGCTGGCTTCTGGTACCTCAGTTTAAGTATAGCTATCATATATAGCACATCATTGAAAATGCTCATTATTCCTAAATATTTTATCAAATAGGTTAAGTTTGAACATATTATTGAAACTGTGGATAAAATGACAACTTGAGTGACTGCTACAACAGGACTCTGATGGTTATTAAGCATTGAGAAGATGAATGGCATCTGTCCTTCTAGGCTTGCAGAGTAGCAAATCCTTGCTGCTGAAAGTATTCCACAGGCAGTGGTGGTCAATGATGAGAGGGAGATCCCCAAAGACATAACCCATTGCATGGAAGGGTATGCTCTGTTTACCCATGTGATAACAACAGAATCTGAAAAAATCAAACAGAATGTAAAGAATAAAAGCCATTTTACTCATTACGAATAGGGCAACACTCCTTCATTCCTTCTTCTGTGAGCAATGTGACCTTTTGCCTCCCTACAAAAGAAGAAATCTCTTCACTTAGTTTGTGAATGTAATTTGGCCTTATAGTCTTTTTAAGAAAGATAAATTAGAAATTGCTATTTTTCCATGTTGGGCAATTCCACAATAACCTGTAGAATTATGCTTGCTCTGCAGATGGGTGAGCTGCATAACATATGTATGACAATAGCTAATTTGGTAGAGAAGAGGCAAGACAAAACATGCTAGGTCTGGAATCATTCCAATTTATACCACAATCTACAATGAATTATTGTTGTAAGATTCAATTATTTTCTTCTTTGGGTTACCTGACAAGAAGTCACTGTCTATAGATGTGCTCAACATGGCTTACAATTGGAAAAAATACTGGCTATCATTTTGGGGACAATATTGCTACAGAAACATACAGCAGTTTGTCATATTAAGTCTGCAGTCAGGAAATAGAGAATACACAGGGCATGTGGATAGATTTAAAATCCTCAAGGATCATTTCTTGTGACCTACTTTCTCTGATAAGACTTCACCCCTACAGTTTCCACAGTGTTTCCAAGCTGGAGACCAAGCATCCAACTTCACATGCCTATGAGAGATATTTTATAGCCAAACCATAGTATTCAACAACTGCCCTGTAAAGTCATTTGTGCCATTTACATTTATTAGAATATAAAACATCTTGTCCTTTCCTTCATCCCTTTGCATAGTTGCATAGTTGTCCATGAGTCCATTTTCACTTCATATCTCCAACATAAATACTGCACTAATTCAAACTTCATACTTAGAATATCATTTTGGAATTTCTTTTTCAAAAGCAAAAACTAACTTTCAGGTTAGAACCAAAGTCTGTGTGCATCTCTAAGGCAGCTGCTTTACATGTTGAAGGAATCTACAAGCATGAATAACCTGATAGAAAACAGAAGTCCTTATCTGGATTTATCCTAAATTGTTAATATGCAGGCATATGAAGTATAAACACAGTTGACTTGTGCTAAGAAATGTCTGAAGGAATTACTGAATCAAATCTATGTGTGAAACAGTCTTGAAAACTCCTGTCAAATAAATCAAGAACGGAAAGATTCTTCAATAGATATCAAGATCATGATTTTTAAATGATTTATTTATTATGTCTACCACATTCTGCCTTTATGTATGCTTGTAGGCCAGAAGAGGGCACCAGAAGATATTACAGATGGTTATGAGCTGCCATGTTTTTGCTGAGAATTGAACTCAGGACTTCTGGAAAAGCAGACAGTGTTCTTAAACCCTGAGCCATCTCTCCAGCCTAAGATTATGTTTTTTAAATATTTATTTATTTATTTTGAATATTTTATATATGTACCAGGTGGAATGCATGTATCAAAGTGTGGGTGTGGAGGTCATAAAATAAATTGTCAGGTCTCTTCTACAATGTGGATTCTAGGTATTCAACTCACGTCATCAGGCTTGGCAGCAAATGAGCAATATCAATGGGCCTAAATATTACAGCCTTTACTAATCTAAATATTTGACATTAGGAGTATCAGTAATTAATTATGTTGTAAAATGCACAATAGAGTTCAAAATTATTTCAAATCATGTACATGTCAGCTAAAGTTTAGTTAAAATCAAACAGCATAGTTATATTTTTATGCCACAGTAATATTTTTTAAACCTGTCTGATGAAATTCTAGTTTTATTCCTTTCTCTCTCTTTTTTTAACCACAATGCTTTTAGACTTAGCATTTTCTTGTGCTTACTTGAAAAAAAAACAAACAAACATATTGAGCTTTGTTTCTGTTGGTCATTTGATCTATAATTCAGAGTTATTATTCAGAGGGATCATTTCTTTCAGAATTTGAGCCAAGTCCTTCCACTATATCTTAAGATTTTAACTGCATTTCAAACTCTTCAAGATGAGATAGTGATGAACATGGTCTCATGAGGCATTTAATGCAAGAAACTTACATCTTAGAAGAAATGGTACTGCACCCAGTCACAGGTTTGTACATGAGGGTGATAGTCTATAGGTGGCATAATGAAATAAGCAGAGGACATAAAGTATGTTCTGGAAATGTTATTTTAGATCCCAGAGTGTCCATGTACAGGACAGTGCATCTTCATTCAGGGAAGAAAGAAGTGACTATTTCACTCTTGTTTCTATCAAACCATACCTGAGGTAGTAATTTCTTTTGGTGTTAAAACTGTCAAATAGGCTACATTAGCCAGTAAATAAGACATAATTGTGATGGAAAGACAAGAAATCACAGCCTTGGGAATTATTTTAGAAGGATTTTTTATCTCACCTGCAAAACAAACATAAGTTTGTTAGAAAACAACATGTTATAAAGCTTGAAATTCTTATAATAAAAGGAATGAAAAACATTCTTTAATTGTCCCAGTTCCTTCAACTTCTTGTAGTGATATTGGTTTCATGCTTCACAATTTTATTCTTAAATGCTGATACATTTTGTGATCCTATGTTAAATACCAAATTACATAGATTTTTCAAAAGTCCCCCATAGATTAAACCTGGACATGAACAACAAAAACAATATAGATCTTACAAACTTGTGAAAAATGAAACAATTTACTACTGAATTGAAAAAAAAATAAGTCAAAATGGAAATCAGTGAGGAGACAAAGTATTTTTTAGAATTGAATGGAAAGGAAAACACAACATATCTAAATGTATGATACACAGTGAAGGAAATTTTAGCAGTATATGGTATATTTAAAAGGGAAGAGAAAGCTCTCATATTACCAACTTAGCAGCACAGCCAAAAGCTTTAGAGCAAAACCAGTAAACCGCCTCCAAAGAGTGGATGAAAAAAGTGATCAAACTCAGGGCTGAAGTCAATAAAATAGAAACAAATAAGGAAACACAGTGAATAAATAAATAAATATATAAGTAAATAAATAAAATAACATAGAGTTGGTTCATTGAGAAAACTGACAGAATTAATAAATCTCTGGCCAAATTAATTAAGAGACAGAGAAGAGTAAAACTAATAAAATTAAATATGAAAACAGAACCTGAAGAAATCACAAAGACATGCTTTAAAAATCAGTACTCCGCCACACTGGAAATCCTAAAAGAAATAGATAAATTTATTGATATATACCACCTACCCCATATAAATCAAGATCAAACAAGCAATTCAAACAGATCCATAATCCCTGGTGAAATAGAAGTTTTAGTTTAAATCTCTATAACCAAATGAATTCACTGAAGACATTTACTAGATCTTCAAAGAATTAGTGTCAATACTCCTCAATTATCCCACAAAATAGAAGTAAAAGAACATTTCCTAATTCTTTTCATGAGTCCATAATAACTCAGACACCCACAACAGAGACTCAAAATGGAAGAAAATGGACCACAATCCCTTATGAATACACATAAAATATACTTCATTGAGAAACAAAGTATTGCACAAAATGCAAGGACACTTTCAAAAGAATATTCACCATAATCAACTTGGCTTCGTCCTAGTGATGCAGAGGCTCATCCAACATACATAAACTGATAAAGGTAGTCCAGCATACAAATAGATTGAAAGAAAGTCCACTTAATCATCTTATGGGATAAACAAAAGATCTCTGACAACATCTAACATCTTTTCATGATAAAGCTCCTTGAGAAACTAGGGATTTAGGAACATCCATGTGAAAAAGACTATTTACAATACAGCCACAGTCACCATCAACCTAAATGAAAAGAAACTCAAAGCATTTTTACTAAAATCAAGAACAAGACAATTTTATCCACTCTCTCCATACCTGTTCAATCTCGTACTTGAGTCTTCGCTAAAACAATAAGACAACTAAAGAAGATCAAGGAGATATGAATTGAAAAGTTAGACGCCAAAGTATCTATTTACAAATGATATGATTTTATATATAAAAGAGCTTAATAACTCCATGAGTAGACCTCAACAGTTGAAAACATTTCAATAAAGCAGCAGGATAAATACATAAAATCAACACACAAAATTTACTAGCCTTCCTGTATATAGATGATAGTCTGAAAGAGAAATTAGGAAAGCTATAGTTTTCACAGTAACCTGAACTGGAAAATTAAATGAATAGATCTAATGAAGTATGTAAAATCTTCTTTTATAAGAACATTAAGACATTGAAGAAAGAAGTTTAAAAAGACATCAGAATATGGAAGTATCTCCTGCATTCATGAATCCCTAAGACCAAAACAGCAAATGACCATCCTACCAAATGCAACCAACAGATTCAATTCAATCTTTATTACATATTACAGTTCCAACACAATTGTTGTCAGATCTTGAAATTCAATTCGTCCATTTAATGTGGAAACACACACACACACACACACACACACACACACACACTCAAAAAACAAATAAGCAAACAAAAAACAGGACAGCTAAAATAATCCTGAGTAATAAAGGAAATTTGGGAGGTACTATTCACAATTTCAAGATGTATCACAGAGCTATCGTAATAAAATGGTGGGTGGGAGGGGGAGCATTCTCATAGAAGCAGGGGGAGCAAGGATGGGAGAGGGGAAAACTGGGAAAAGGGATAACATATGAAACATAAATACATAAAATATCATCTTGAGTGAGGTAACTCAGACCCCCCCCCCAAAAAAAAAAAAACACAGCACTGGAATAAAAACAAATATGTTGAAGAACTGAACTGAATTGAAACCATACATAAATCCACACATTTTTCAATTCCTGACTTTTGACAAAAACAAAACAAAACAAATAGCCTGTAAACCCCCCACCCCACAAAAAAAAAACCCCAGAAATAAACATGAGAAAAAGACGACATCATCCTCAAATGATGCTCATCAAACTGAATAGATTCATGTAAAAGAATGCAAATAGGTAATACTTCTCACCCTAGATAAAAATAATTCCTTATGGATGAAACACATCAACATAGGACTCGATATTTTGAATCTAATAAGAAAAGAATGTAGGTTACAATTGAGAACTTCTTGGCACAGGGAAAGATTTTCTGGAAAGGACACCAATAACACAGAAGAACAACAATTAATATCTGGAACCTTGTGAAACTGTAGAGATTCTGTATGGCAAGAGCCATGATTTGGGGAAAAAGTGACAGGCTATATAATGGACATATCAAATAAAGAGTATATATCAGACATATCTAAAACATATAAATAACTAAAAATACTGGACAGCAAGAAAACAAATAAACTAATTAAAATGAGGTACAGAAACAAGCAGTTATCAAAGGAGAAAACATAAATGAGAAACATATTTAAGACTTTCAAAATTATTTATCAGTGAAATGCTAATCTAAACTACTTTGAGTCTTTGTATTCTACTAGTTAGAATGGCCAAGAACAATAAAACAAGTAACATCTTATTCTTACAAGGACGAAGGGCAAAGATAACACTGATTCATTCCTGATGGCAATGTCAACTTTTACAGTCACTTATAGAAATCCTTGTGGCTGTTCCTTAGGAAGTTGGGAATAGATATACCTCAAGATCTACATAGGCTACTCTTAGGCATTTTGCTAAAAGACTCTACACTCTCCTTAAGAGACCCTGACTCAGGCATATTTATTATTGCTCTACCCATAATAGTCAGAAATTGAAAACAGTCCCAGAAATCCATCAAATGATGAATGAGTAATGAAATTATGTTACACTGAAATAAGGGAAAGTTCCTCAGCTGTTAACAAAAATGAAATTCTGAGATTTTCAGGTAAATGAGACCTGACTGAAGTCATGCTGAGTGATATAACAGAGACCCAAAACATTATGAAAATAAATACTAATTATTATGTTATTGGGTTGAAAATATCTTAATGGTATCAAGAGAAAAAAGAAAAGCCAAATTTTAACAAAATACATGCAGCTATATGTAAATTGTAAGGTAAAATTAAAGTAGCTCATGCAAAGTTATGTCGAATATTAAATAGAAAAATGTAATATATCACAAGGGACACTTTTAATAAGATATATGCATATTACAGAAGAACTTAAATAAAATTTGAAATTTTATTTCTTCAAAAATAAACATCTGGAAGTGAATGAAAAATATCTGTAGAGTTTAGATTTGTGTATTTTTTATTGGTCATCAAAGAAACTTCTCTTGGAAGAGATGAAGATCTTCACAGAATACCACAGCTAATCAAAATGCAGAGTTGTGAAATCCAGTCCTAATGGGAACATTCATAAAACATTTGCACACCCAAGACTCTAGGAACTTTGCAGAAGAGGAGGCAGACTGTAAGAGCCAGAGGAAAAGAAAATTTGTTATGAGATTTTTTTTCCAAGTCATATCAGATACTAAGCCTATAAAATTTTGCCAACATGACTACCCAACCATGTACTGAGCAATGAGGACAGCAACTGATAAACCAAAATGTACTGGAAAAAGCCCATAAATCTTTAACCCTATCCAAAAATTATAGGTAATTGAGGAATGGTGAGAGCCAGAGAGGTGGTCTTCCCCAAGGAAGAACACACTGATTGGTTGTCCAGTGCTAAATGGTCAGTCATGAAAACATACATACATATAACAGAATATGACTCAACAGGTAATATTTAGGAGCATATATGTATATACATATATGCATTAAATAATAACTAGTGAAAAAGAGGCCACAGGTTTGAAGGAGAATGGGTATTGGGTTATGGGAGGGTTGACAGTAAGAAAGAATATGTAAAATGTAAAATTATAAAATAAAGGGAAATATCTGTGGAGTTTATAGTGTGTGCTGAGTAGGGGAAGTTCTGAATTAAATTCTGACTACTAGAAAACTGAGGAGAAATGAAGCTCCAGAAAATGTTAGAAGAATAAGAAGACCAAGGAGTGCAGACATCCTGAGACCGCAGGACAGACTGCCACTTCTGAACACCTCTGCCCACATCCCTGGTCCAAAGGGAAACTGTACAGTGCCTTTGAACACAGGAATATAGGAACAGACAGCCGCCAGTACCCATGGTTCTGGTCTGTGCCTAGGACAGAACTGAACAGGCCAAACAACTCCCTGCACCCAAATTGCGAGGGGGGGGGTTGAGCCCTCAGAAGTGTGGACACTCCTGAGAAGTCAGATGAGACTACCCGCTGCCCACAGTCCAGACACAAGAGGGAATTGCCTAGTGCCAACTGTGCCCCCTGGGTTCAAGGACATAGGAGCAATCAGGGCAGGACCCTTTGATTCCTGCCTGTGCCTAGAGCTGAAAGACAGTCTCCAGGAGCACAGACACACCTGAAATCAGAGCACCTGTTCTCAGAAAAGGCTGAAAGAAAACAGGAAAACAGTTGTACAGGAGTGTGAACACAGAGGTCCACAGCAGGGCCAAGTCACTCTCAGAAACAGCAAGACAAGCAAACACCAGAGACAACCCAAATGCTAGAGGCAAGTGCAGGAATCTAAGCAACAGAAACTAAGACTACATGGCATCATCAGAGCCCAGTTCTCTCACCAAAGGAAGTATGGGATATCGAAACACACCAGAAAAGCAAGATTTAGACTTAAAATCACATTTTTGATAATAATGGAGGACTTTAAGAAAGACATAAAGAACTTTGTTAAAGAAATGCAGGAAAAAACAAGTAAACAAGTAGAAGCCCTTAGAGAGGAAATACAAAAATCTCTGAGAAAATTACCAGAAAACACAAGCAAATGGGTGAACGAATAGAAAATGGAAACAGAAACAATAAAGAAAGCGCTAAGGGAGACAACCCTGGATATAGAAAACCTAAGGAAGAGACAAGGAGCTGTAGATACAAGCATCACCAACAGAATACAAGAGATAGAACAGAGAATCTCAGGGTCAGAAGATACCATAGAAAACATTGACACAACTCTCAAAGATAATGTAAAAGGCAAAAAGCTCCTATACAGAAACATACAGAAAATCCACACCACAATGAGAAGATCAAACCAAAGGATAATAGGTATAGAAGAAAGTGAAGACTCCCAATTTAAAGGGCCAGTAAATATATTCAACAAAATTATAGAAGAAAACTTCCCTAACCTTAAGGAAGAGATGTCCATAAACATACAAGAAGCCTACAGAACTCCAAATAAATTGGACCAAAAGAGAAATTCCTCCCATCACATAATAGTTAAAACACCAAATGAACAAAACAAAGAAAGAATATTAAAAGCAGTAAGGGAAAAAAGTCATGACATATAAAGGCAGACCTATAAGAATTACACCAGAATTTTCACTAGAGATGATGAAAGCCAGAAGATTCTGGAAAGATGTCATACAGATCCTAAAAGAACACAAATGTCAGCTCAAGTAACTGTATCCAGCAAAACTCTCAACAGATTGAGAACGAACATATTCCATGACAAAACCAAATTTACACAATATCTTTCTACAAATCCAGCCCTACAAAGGATAATAGATAGAAAACTCCAACACAAGGAGAGAAACTACACCATACAGAAAGCAAAATGTAATTTCCTTGCAAGGAAACCAAAAGAGAGACACAAAAACATAATTCCACCTCTAACCATAAAAATAACAGGAAGTGACAATCACTATTCCTTAATATCTCTCAACATCAAGAAACTCAATTTCCCAATAAAAAGACATAGATTAACAGACTGTACATGTAAAGAGGACCCAGCACTTTTGTGGCATGCAGGAAACACACCTCAGAAACAAAGACAGACACTACCTCAGATAAAATGGCTGGAAAACAACTTTCCAAGCAAATGGCCTGAAGAGACAAGCTGGAGTTCCATTCTAATATCAAATAAAATTGACTTTCAACCAAAAGTCATTAAAAAAGATAAGGAAGGACACTTCATATCCATCAAAGGAAAAATACACCAAGACGAACTCTCAATCCTAAATATTTATGCTCTAATTGCAAGGGTACCTACACTCATAAAAGAAACCTTACTAAAGCTCAAACCACACATTGCACCTCACACAATAATTTTTGGAGATTTCAATACCCCACTCTCATGAATGGACAGATCATAGAAACAGAAATTAAAGAGAGATGTACAGAAACTAACAGAAATTATTAACCAAATTAATCTAACAGATATTTATAGAACATTCCATTCTAAAACAAAAGGATATACCTTCTTCTCAGCACCTCATGGTACCTTCTCCAGATTGACCATATAATCTGTCACAAAACAGGTCTCAACAGATACAGGAATATAGAAATAATACCATTCATCCTATCAGATCACCACGAACTAAGACTGGTCTTCAATAACAATAATGACAAAAAGCCCACATATACATGGAAGTTGAACAATGCTCTATTCAATGACAATTTGGTCAAGGAATAAATAAGGAATGAAATTAAAGAATTCTTAGAATTTAATGAAAGTGAAGATAAAACATTCCTGAACTTATGGGACACAAAGAAAGTGGTTCTAAGAGGAAAACTCATAGCTCTGAGTGCCTGCAAAAAGAAACAGGAGAGAGCATATTTCAGCAGCTTGACTGCATACCTAAAACTCTAGAACAGAAAGAAATAAACCCAAGCAGAGTAGAAGGCAGAAAATAATCAAACTCAGGGCTGAAATCAACCAAGTAGAAAACAGAAAGGAGTATACAAAGAATGAACAAACCCAGGAGCCGGTTCTTTAAGAAAATCAACAAGATAGATAAACCCTTAGCTAGACTAACCAGAAGTCACAGAGAGTGTATGTAAATTAAGACAATCAGAAATGAAAAGGGAGACATAACAGAATTGGAATAAATTTAAAAAATCATCAGATCCTACTATAAAAGCCTATATTCAAGAAAACTTGAAAATCTGGAGAAAATAGGCAATTTTGTAGACAAATACCAGGTACCAAAGCTAAATCAGGAACAAATAAACCATCTAAACAATCCCATAACTCCTAAAGAAATAGAAGCAGTCATTAAAAGTCTCCCAACCAAAAAGAGCCCAGGACCAGATGGGTTCAGTGCAGAATTCTATTAGACCTTCATAGAAGACTTCATACCAATACTGTCCAAACTATTCCACAAAATTGAAACAGATGGGGCACTACCAAATTCCTTCTATGATGCCACAATTACTCTTTTACCGAAACCACACAAAGACCCAACCAAAAAAAAAAAAAAAGAACTTCAGACCAATTTCCCTTATGAATATTGACTAAAAAATACTCAGTAAAATTCTTGCAAACTGAATCCAAGAACACACCAAAGCAATCATCCATCCTGATCAAGTAGGCTTCATCCCAGGGATGCAGGGATAGTTTAATATACGAAAATCCATCAATGTAACCCACTATATAAACAAACACAAAGATAAGAACCACATGATCATTTCATTATATGCTGAGAAAGGATTTGACAAAATTCATCACCTCTTCATGATAAAAATCCTGGAAAGATCAGGCTTGCAAGGCCCATATCTAAACATAGTGAAAGCCATATACAGCAAACCAGTAGCTAACATCAAACTAAATGGAGAGAAACTTGAAGCAATCCCACTAAAATCAGGAGCTAGACAAGGCTGCCCACTCTCTCCTTACTTATTCAATATAGTACTTGAAGTCCTAGCCAGAGCAATCGGAGGGTGAAAGGAGGTCAAAGGGATACAAATTGATGAGAAGAAATCAAAATATCACTATTTGCAGATGATATGATAGTATAATTATGTGACCCCTAAAGTTCCACCAGAGAGCTACTTAACCTGATGAACAACTTCAGCAAAGTGTCAGGGTATAAAATTAATTCAAACAAATTAGTAGCCTTCTTCTACTCAAAGGATAAACTGACTGAGAAAGAAATTAGGGAAATGACACATTTCACAATAGTCCCAAATAATATAAAATACTTTGGTGTTACTTTAACCAAGCAAATGAAAGATCTATATGACAAGAACTTTAAGTCTCTGAAAAAAGAAATTGAGGAAGTCTCAGAAGATGGAAAGATCTTCCATGTTCATGGGTTGGCAGAATTAATATAGTAAACATGGCCATTTTGCCAAAAGCAAAATGCAATCCCCATCAAAATTCCTGCTCAATTCTTTTAGGGATAGAAAGAGCAATTTGCAAATACATTTGGAATAGCAAACAACTCAGGATAGCAAAAACTATACTCAACATTAAAAGAACTTCTGGGGGAATCATCATCCCTGACTTCAAGCAGTATTACAGAGCAATAGGCACAAAAACTTTATGGCATTAGTACAGAGACAGGCAGATAGATCAGTGGAACAGAATTGAAGACCCAGAAATGAACCCACACACCTATGGTCACTTGATCTTTGACAAAGGAGCTAAAACCATTCAATGGAAGAAAGATAGCATTTTCAACAAATGGTGCTGGTTCAACTGGGGGTCAGCATGCAGAAGAATGGAAATCGATCCATTCTTACCATCATGTACAAAGCTTAAGTCCAAGTTGGTCAAGGATCTCCACGTCAAACCAGACACACTCAAACTAATAGAAGAAAAAGTGGGGAAGCACCTTGGAACACAGGGGCGCTGGGGAAATTTTCCTGAACAAAATACCAATGGCTTATGCTCTAAGATCAAGAACCGACAAATGGGACCTCATAAAACTTCAAATCTTCTGTAAGGCAAAAGACACTGTCATTAGGACACAACAGCTACCAACATGTAGGGCGCCCTCCTGTGGTGAACAACGGTAGTGCGCATGTGCAGGCTTTGCACGTGGCATCAGTGGGCCGGTAATATGCTAATGAGGGAGCAGCACCATGCTAATAAGATAACTCATGCTCCACCAATCCCTAAAGGACAATTAGCATAGCCTCAGCCTGCTGTCTATATAAGGGGAGCGCTTGAGGTCCCCCTGTCCCTGTTCAAGAGAGCTGTACAGTAAACGCTTTGCTGCAAAAGGATCCTGGTGTCTGCGTGCATTCTTGCTGGCGAGACGATAGCGCAGGACACCAACAGATTGAGAAAAGATCTTTACCAATCCTACATCTGAGAGAGGGCTAATATGCAAAATATACAAAGAACTCAAGAAGTGAAACTCCAGAGAGCCAAATAACTCTATTAGAAATGTGGTACAGAGGTAAACAAAACATTCTCAGCTGAGGATTATTGAATGGACAAAAAGTACCTAAAAAGTGTTCAACATCCTTAGTCATGAGGGAAATGCAAATCAAAACAACCCTGAAATTCTACCTCACAGCAGTCAGAATGGCTAAGATGAAAATCTCAGGTGACAGCAGATGCTGTAGAGGATGTGGGGAAAGAGGAACACTCCTCCATTGTTGGGGGGATTGCAAACTGGTACAACCACTCTGGAAATCAGTCTGGAGGTTCCTCAGAAAATTGGACATTCTACTACCTGAGGACCCAGATGTACCTCTCCTGGACATATACCCAAAAGATGCTCCAACATACAAAAAAGACACATGCTCCACTATGTTCATAGATGCCTTTTTTTTCTTTTTTCTTTTTTTTTTTGGAGCTGGGGACCAAACCCAGGGCCTTGCACTTTCTAGGCAAGTGCTCTACCACTGAGCTAAATCCCCAACCCAGATGCCTTATTTATAATAGTCAGAAGCTGGAAAGAACCCAGTTGCATCATACTGAGTGAGCTAACCCAATCACAGAAAGACATACATGGTATGCACTCATTGATAAGTGGCTATTAGCCCAAATGCTTGAATTACCCTAGATGCCTAGAACAAATGAAACTCAAGACAGATGATCAAAATGTGAATGTTTCACTCCTTCTTTAAAAGGGGAACAAGAATACTCTTGGCAGGGAAGAGAGAGGCAAAGATTAAAACAGAGACTGAAGGAACACCCATTCAGAGCCTGCCCCACATGTGGCCCATACATATACAGCCACCCAATTAGACAAGATGGATGAAGCAAAGAAGTCCAGACCGACAGGAGCCGGATGTAGATCGCTCCTGAGAGACACAGCCAGAATACAGCAAATACAGAGGTGAATGCCAGCAGCAAACCACTGAACTGAGAATAGGACCCCAGTTGAAGGAATCAGAGAAAGAACTGGAAGAGCTTGAAGGGGCTCGAGACCCCATATGTACAACAATGCTAAGCAACCAGAGCTTCCAGGGACTAAGCCACTACCTAAAGACTATACATGGACTGACCCTGGACTCTGACCTCATAGGTAGCAATGAATATCCTAGTAAGAGCACCAGTGGAAGGGGAAGCCCTGGGTCCTGCTAAGACTGAACCCCCCAGTCAACTAGACTGGTGGCGGGAGGGCGGCAATGGGGGGAGGGTTGGGAGGGGAACACCCATAAGGAAGGGGAGGGGGGAGGGGGATGTTTGCCCGGATACCGGGAAAGGGAATAACACTCGAAATGTATATAAGAAATACTCAAGTTAATAAAAAAAAAAAGAAGAAAAAAAAAGAAATCAGAAAAAAAAGAAGAAAAAAAAAAAAAAAGAACCCAGTTGCCCTTCAAGAGAGAAATGGATTCAAAAAATGTGGTACATCTACACAATGGAGTACTACTTAGCTATCAAAAACAATGACTTCATGAAATTCATAGGCAAATGGAATGAACTAGAAAATATGCTGATTGAGGTAATCCAATTACAGAAAAACACACTTGGTATGCACTCATTGGTAAGTGGATATTAGCCCAAAAGTTGAAACTACCCAAGATGCAATCCACAGACCACAGGAAGCTCAAGAAGAAGGATGACCAAAACTTGGATGCTCCCACTCCTTCTTAAAAGGGGAAAAATATCCATAGGAGGGTTATGGAAGCACAGTTTAGAACAGTGACCGAAGGAATGGCCATTCAGAGCTTGTCCTACATGTGGCCCATATATATACAGCCATGAAAACTAGATAAGATTGATGAAGCTAAAAAATGCATCCTGAAAGCGACCAGGTATAGATCTCTCCTGAGAGACACATCCAGAGCATATCCAATACAGAGGTCAATGCTAGCAGCAAACCACTGAACTGAGCATAGGACCCCCTTGGGGGGAATTAGAGGAAGTATTGAAAGAGATGAAGGAGCTTGCAACCCCACAAGAACAACTATGCCAGTCAACCAGAGCTTCCAGGAACTAAACCAATTTTGAAAGACTATACATGGACTCACCTAGGGCTCCAACTCCATATGTAGCAGAGAATAGCCTTTTGGGGGCACCAGTGGAAGAGGAAGCCCTTGATCCTACTAAGGTTGGATCTCCAATGCAGTGGAATACGGGGAGGGGCAGTAAGGGAGATGGATGCTGGGGGAATACCCATATGGGGGAGGGTGAAGGAATGGGGGGGCTTATGGACAGGAAACCGGGAAGAGAATTACATTCGAAATGTAAGTAAAGAAATACATTTAATAAAAAATAAATAAATAAAAAAGATTAAGAAGAATGGATATGTATGCACACACATATATACATATGCATATCTGTACCCCTTCACCAATGCTTTTTATGTCTTGTCATATTTTACCACTATTGGAAAGGATTGATTAGTAATCATTGCATAATATATTTTAATTTAATTTAATTTATTAATTTATATGCTATCTTTTTCTTTCTTTCCACTAGTCTATATAAAGTTCCTATTTCATATTCTCCATGTGTGAATTGCTTAAAAATAAAAGGTAGGATCTGAAGTGACATCAAAGCTGTAGCTCAGAATATTTTCAGTTCAGTTTTCCTGAAATAAAAAGGAGAGATAATCCACAAGCATATGGGTTCTGAAAGTATGAGAATGATGGTAAACGTATCCCCATGTCTTGATCAGTGATGTTCTATATTATTTGAAATAGCCCATTTTACCTTGTCTTGCTTCCATATTGTGCCCTGATGTTTTCAGTTTGTTTCTAGGGGTTACTTTTCAAGCAAGAGTTATAGAGAAGCTTCCCAGTTTGTAAGGATCCACTGTGTTCCTAAATCAGCTATACCCTAAAGTAGTATTCCTACAGGACATGAGAGCTTTTATCAAAGGTGCCAAGTCCATCATTCAGAACAGTGGCAGAAAAGACCACTAGAAGAAAAGATACTCTAGAAGATGGTATATGATCTTGGAAATATTTTCATTTTAATGATGAGAAAAATGAAAAGTTCATGGCCATAAAATGAAGTGTGTGTCTTGACTCTCTAGAATAATATTAGACAATAAGCACTCAATTGTATATCCTAAATGAATCATAAGTGATGGATCCTCTGGAGCTCACAAGAAGCACCACAATAATCCAGATGAAGTACAAATATTCTTAAGGAAAGTCAGTAAACATAAGCATAATTAATAGCCTTAGAGAAATGTAATAGCACAGTCTTTATGGAAGAAGACAATGAAGATGAAGTAAACCCATGATTATAATATTAGTAAAAATTAAAATTCAGTATATTTTAGAATGCAGAAATAGTAATTTTTAAGAAAAATTCAATTATTGAGCCAAATAGATATTGTCAGTGTAGCTCAAAGTCTAGTATGAAAGAAGGAATGAAAAAAGAACTACAAGGTATCTTGAAGAGCATTGAACTATTATGACATATAGTTTTGGGAAAGAAAACAAAAAAAGGTGGAAATAAATATTTCCAGCAGCATGAAGACACATGCTTTAATGTTGCAGCATAAAACAGAAGTCAATAACAAATATAAGTACACCTTGCTGAGTCCTTTTAGTGTTGCTTGCATGTATGTGTCCTGGGGCCTGACTTTCACTTGCTATGGGATAACCACCATGGGGACTTAACCCCGGCGAAGGAGGGGCAATGGTATAAAGCTATATTAATTGAAAATAAAGAAAAAGCAAATTAAGTACATACAGCATGACTACCATAGAAAACAAAACCAACCAACCAACAAGCCAACCAAACAAATAAAACTAAAAAACGAACTAGTGAGACAATTCTGAAGATTTGTCCAAATTCTCTCAATTCTATATCAAAGCTGGTTAACTCTGTTATAGAGAATGACCAGTGCATGCAAAAATTGATCTGGTCATCACACTGCTCTTTCTAAATGTAAAACATTCTAAAAGAATTAAAATGCTTGTGACAACTAAGTACAACAGTAAAATGAATGTCTTATATACCTACACATATACAAAATTAAATCTAAAACGGTAAAATACAAATGAGGAAGTATTTTACTGCTCCGAAGAAGACATGAAAACATGAAAATCCCAACATACAAGATCACTGATAATGAACTTCTATCAAATTGTTGACACTGGTTACTTCTTTGTAGGTAATTGTGTATAGGACGTTATAGAGAATGTTCCTCAAATCAAACATATGTAATACATTTTAATTAAGTACATTAACTCACTTACTATCTAATTATTCTTTAAATGAAAATGCCTCAAAATGCAAAGAATTATTGCAGTAAATCTGAGAATACAGTCTATTTTTGAAATATTTTCTAGATATTATATTAGAAATAAAAATTAACAACCTCACTAAATTCTATATAGTCTATTTGATTGATTATAAGTGTTGGTTTAATGATGGTCTTACACAATGGAACATGTGAATTTTTTTTAGAAAAAACATAGCAATCAGATTTAATTTTCACCATAGGCTCTGGAAATGTTTATAATGCTGTTATTTTTAAAATATAAATAGATATACCTGCTATGTTGATCACGATGAATATTCCTCTGTATGCAAAACATCCTTGGAGAATGGCTTCTACAGTTTGCGAGGCATTAGGAAGTTCAGCATCCAAAGCATTCTCAAACCTGGACACATTTTCCTTTTTGCCAATCACTAACAGCACAAGCCCAGTTAGAGAAATGAAACAAAGAATACTCATCTTTATCATACTGCTGATAGTCTGAAGCCAAGCCACTGTTTTCACTCCTCCAGCATTGAGAATTCCAAATGACCACAAAATAGCCACAGACAGGCATTTTATTGGAAGTTCTGGAGCTGGGCACCCAGTATAGAAAGGTTGAATTAGATAAGTAGCTATTAGTAAGGTATGAGCACCCAGGCCTAGACAATAAGAAAAAAGTTGAATCCAGAGACTCAGAAAAGCAGCAAGGGATCCAAGAGATCTCTTCAGGAAATAATAAGATGCTCCACTCACAGGAAAGGTCGTTGCCAGCTCTACCAAAGAGAGAGCATTCAGCATGACCAGCAGGCCACAACCTGCCCAAATACCAAGAGAAACAGGGATGTTCAGTGAGGAGTATTTTAATACTCCTTTAGGAGACACAAAAATCCCTGTCCCTATAATGGTTCCAAGTAAGACCATGGTTACATGGAAGAATCCTACTGTTCTTGAGAGACGCATGGTTTTGCCTTTTTTTCTGAAGTTTATCTTAAAAAATTATACACAAAATTATACAAGTTCCTAAATCGTTGACCTCTACAATCCAATTATGTTTGTTCTCGTATCAAATATCTTGTACCAAATATCATTCTTATATATGTCTAATTATCTTACTAAAATGTAATTAATTATTAACTGATCAGTTTCTCCAAGAAATCCAGATCTCCTCTTAAGACCAATGTTAAAATATTTCTTATATTAAGTTTTAAAAAATAAAATATGCTGCTGACCAAGTAAACAACTAGGAGCTAGGAAATTAGTACTTTAAATTTCTTCTTAGAATTATTCATCTCTAGCAGTGCAAGAAAGTCATTATTTAACTAATAGGTAATTATTTGTAGATTTATACCAAGAGCTGAAATTATAGTTTAACCAGCAAATTTTAAACTGTGAGGTTCAGTGAACTGAGATGGGACTTTCACATTTATTTCCTTGAAGATGCTTTTATGGCTTCAAAATATATTGTTTCCACAGAAGCAAATTAAATGACAAGTGAAATGTGTAATATTTGCCTAATGAATGTTTAGTAATAACACCTGTACATATTGCTACCTAGTAGATTGCACCTAAATCTATGAGCTTAGAACAAAAATATTATCTATTATTTTTAATCTTAAATCTAGGTTCTACTTCTTGGTTAAGGGTGGCTATCACCTAAAATTTGCAGGCAAAAAAGCAGGCACCTACAAATTCTCTTGTAGTTCTATCAAAATATAGAACTTTAATGGGATGGGAGGTTGCTCTTTCACTCTATTTGGATAGCTACTAATTCTTTTCAAAGTAGTACTTGGTTTGAAATTACTAGAAATTATGAGTTCTTTAATTTTTAAAAATATTGGTTCAAAATTTCACATATGTATGCAATGTGTTCTGATCTAATTGATCCTCCAATTCTTTTTATTTATTTATTGTTTTTTATAAAATGGAAAATGAACTCCTCTACTAGAAGTTCTGGAGACAGGAGTACAAGGATACCTGCTCACATCTTTTTTTAAAATTTATTTTTCTTGGATATTATATTATTTACGTTTCACCTGTTATCCCATTTCCCACCTTTCCTATCCCCCTGCCCCCTTCTCCCTCTTTCTATGAGGATGCTTCTACTCCTTCCCACCCATTCCCACCTCAATGCCCTGGCATTCCCCTACATCGGGGCAATGAACCTTCACAGGACCAAGGGCTTTTCCTCCTATTGATGCTGGACAATGCTGTTCTTCGTTACATATGTCGCTGGAGTCATGGGTCCCTTCAAGTGTACTCATTGGTTGGTTGGTATAATCCCTGGGAGCTCTGGTAGAGTCTTGTTGGTTGATATTGTTCTTCCTACGGGGTTTTCGAACCCTTTCATTTCCTTTAGTTTTGTCTCAAACTCCTCCATTGGAGTTCTTTTCTTCATTCTAATGGTTAGGTGCAAGCATCCTCATCTGGATCAGTAAGGCTCTCACAAAACTTCTCAGGAGACACTCATATCTGGCTCCTGTCAGCAAGCACTTCTTGGTATCAGTAGCAGTGACTGGGTTTGGTGGCTGCAAATGGGGTGGATTCCCAGGTGGGACAGTCTCTGGATGACCTTTTCTTCAGTCCCCGATCCACTCTTTGTCCCGGTAATTCCTCCTGTGAGTATTTTGTTCTCCCTTCTATGAAGTAATGAAGCATCCACATTTTGGTTGTCCTTCTTCTTGAGCTTCATATTATCTATGAATTTTTTCTTGGGTATTCCAAACTTTTGGGCTGACATCCACTTAACAGCGAGTACAAACCACGTGTGTTCTTTTGTGACTGAGTTACCTCATTCAGGACAATATTTTTTTTAGTTCCATCCATTAGCCTATGAATTACATGCAGTCACTGTTTTTAATAGCTGAGCAGTACTACATCATGTAAATGTATGCCAGTTTCTGAATCTGGGCTCTTTCTAGCTTCTGGATATTATAAACAAGGCTGCTATGAACATAGTGAAACATGTGTCCTTTTTATAGGTTGGAGCATCTTTTGGGTGTATTCCCAGGAGTGGGATAGCTGGGTCATCATATAGTACTATGTCCAATTTTCTAAGAAACCACCAGACTGATTTCCAACGTGGTTTTACCAGCTTGCAATCCCACCAGCAATGGAGAAGTGTTTCTATTTCTCTACATCTCCACCAGCATCTGTTGTTACCTGAGTTTTTGATCTTAACCATTCTGAATGGTATGAGGTAGTATCTCAGGGTTGTGTTTTGATTTGCATTTCCCTGATGAATAAGGATGTTGAACATTTCTTTGGGTACTTCTCAGCCATTCCATATTCCTCAGTTGAAAATTTTTTGTTTAGCACTGTACCCCCATTTTTAATAGGGTTATTTGATTCTCTGGAGTCTAACTTCTTGAGGTCTTTGTATACATTAGATAGTAGCCTTCTATCGGTTGTAGGATTGATAAAGATCTGTTCCCAATCTGTTGGTTTCCATTTTGTCCTAATGACAGTGCCTTTGCCTTACAGAAGCTTTTCCATTTTAGGACATCCCATTTGTTGATTCTTGATCTTAGAGCATAAGCAATTGGTATTTTGTTCAGGAAAATTTCCCCAGTGCCCATGTGATCGAGACTGTTCCCCACTTTTTCTTCTATTAGTTTGAGTGTATCTGGTTTTATGTGGAGGTCCTTTACCCTCTTGGACTTAAGTACAGTGCTATAAGAATGGATGGATTTGTATTCTTCTATATGTTGACCTCCAGTTGAACCAGAACCATTTGTTGAAAATGCTATCTATTTTCCCACTGGATGGTTTTAGCTCCTTTGTCAAAGATCAAGTGACCATAGGTTTGTGAATGCATTTCTGGGTCTTCAATTCTATTCCATTGATCTACCTGCCTATCTCTGTACCAGTATCTTTATCACTATTATTAATTCTTTCTTGAAAAACCTTTTATTAATCTGGGTGCTTCTTAATGTAACCAAGTTAAGAATCAATATTAACCATCATTAGTCTACTTCTTATTAAAAATATACCATTTAAAGAATAATATTTCACCTAGATCCCCCAAAGCCATGCATATCTTCAAGGGGAAAATGTTCTAAGTTCATCTCCAAGTGTCTTCCACGGTCTGAAGAAGAATGCTAGCCCTGATTGAAGATTAAAGTACAGTTTTTCATGACATTTAAACCTAACGCTTTTCTTTAAAATAAAAAACAAAAACAATATAATCAAGTTATATTCATGCACAAATGGTATAGACATTTTAATTCAGAAAAAAAGAGGAATGCAAACATAGAAAAAAAGGGTAAAGCATTAATACATTAATTTAATGCTAAGCCCTATAGCTATATGATGGCATTCTAGTATGTAGTACTATAAGCATAACTTGAGAGAGCTTGAACAGAAACTTTTCTTTTTTCTCCATCTTTATTAACTTGGGTATTTCTTATTTACTTTTCGATTGTTATTCCCTTTCCTGGTTTCCAGGCCAACATTCCCCTAGCCCCTCCCCCTCTCCTTCTATTTGGGTGTTCACACCCCCATCCTCCCCCCATTACCACCCTCCCCCCAATAATCATGTTCACTGGGGGTTCAGTCTTGGCAGGATCAAGGGCTTCCCCTTCCACTGGTGCTCTTACTAGGCTATTCATTGCTACCTATGAGGTTAGAGCCCAGGGTCAGTCCATGTATAGTCTTTGGGTAGTGGCTTAGTCCCTGGAAGCTCTGGTTGGTTGGCATTGTTGTTCATATGGGGTCTCGAGCCCCTTCAAGTTCTTTCAGTCAGCTCTTTCAGTCCTTTCTCTGATTCCTTCAACAGGGGTCCCATTCTCAGTTCAGTGGTTTGCTGCTGGCATTCACCTATATATTTGCTGTATTCTGGCTGTGTCTCTCAGGAGAGATCTACATCCAATTCCTGTCAGCCTGCACTTCTTTGCTCTATCCATCTTATCTAGTTTGGTGGCTGTATATGTATGGGCCACATGTGGGGCAGGCTCTGAATGGGTGTTCCTTCTGCCTCTGTTCTACACTTTGCCTCTCTATTCCCTCCCAAGGGTATTCTTGTTCCCCTTTCAAAGAAGGAGTGAAGCATTCGCATTTTGGTTATCCTTCTTGAGTTTCATGTGTTCTGTGCATCTAGGGTAATTCGAGCATTTGGGCTAATAGCCACTTATCAAGGAGTGCATACCATGTGTGTTTTTCTGTGAGTGGGTTACCTCACTCAGGAAGTTATTTTCCAGTTCCATCCATTTGCCTATGAATTTCATAAAGGCATTGTTTTTGATAGCTGAGTAATATTTCATTGTGTAGATGTACCACATTTTCTGTATCCATTCCTCTGTTGAAGGGCATCTGGGTTACTTCCAGCTTCTGGATATTATAAATAAAGCTGCTCTGAATATAGTGGAGCATGTGTCTTTGTTATAAGTTGGGGCATTTTGGGGTATATGCCCAAGAGAGGTATAGCTGGGTCCTCAGGTAGTTCAATGTGCAATTTTCTGAGGAACCTCCAGACTGATTTCCAGAATGGTTGTACCAGTCTGCAATCCCACCAACAATGGAGGAGTGTCCCTCTTTCTCCACATCCTTGCCAGCATCTGCTTCACCTGAGTTTTTGATCTTAGCCATTCTCACTGGTGTGAGGTGAAATCTTAGGGTTGTTTTGATTTGCATTTCCCTTATGACTAAAGATGTTGAACATTTCTTTAGGTATTTCTCAGCTATTTGGTATTCCTCAGCTGTGAAACAGAAAGTTTTTATGTCATTTTTAGCAAATATGGTTTCCCTCGATACATTTTTGTCAAATAAAGCATTCCTTAATGGATGTTTCATATTATAAAACATCAAATCCTTAATCTCCAATGATTCATTCTTGTTGATTAGAAAACACCCTCTCTCTTAGGTTGGTTCCACATGTAGTCTGCAACTTTTCTCATCAGGTATCCTAAGATGCTGGCACCGCCAACATCTTCAGATCTTGAAAATAGTCACCTTTAAAGATTCATAGGATGGCTTTTCTGGGCCTTTGTATAGGGACAGTCCAGGCCCACACCTGAGCTCATCAGCTTTCCTTAGCTATGGAGTGAATTTCCACAACCCCTTCCTTGTACTCTTGATTCTAAAGCTACTAAATTCTTCTTATTCTGGGCCTTGAGCATGTCTCCCTTCTCTGTTGTTTGATTGCATCTGCATAATCTTTTAGTTGTTGATGGTTCTACACTTGATCTTAGCCAAAAGGCCGAGAAGCGATAGTTGTTGATGGTTCTTTCCACTGCTTAATTTTTTTGTTTAATTTTTTTTTCACAAGTTGGAAGCTTACCTTGGTCGGGTCTTTCCCTGAAGTCTCCACTGGAGTTTTTCCATTTGTAATCAGGGTTTTCTTCATGCTTTTTATCTTGTTGGGCATGGGGCTAAACCCCATTACATTTTCCAGTACTTGTTTTCCCCTCAAACTGTAAAATTTGTATTTTTCCTTGCTCATTTTCATTATATATCTACAGAAGAGTAACCACAAATAACCATAAAACAGAGTCACTATTAGGCTGTCTTGAAATCTCCTCTGCAAATGCCATTAATCTAAATTCTTTACTATAGCCTTAGATATATTTTTGTTTGTTTGTTTTAGACAAGGGCCGAAATCAGCAATGGTCTTTGCCAAAATATCAGACAAAAGGTCTCTAGGCCACTTACAACCTCTGAAATCACTTGAGCCCAGTCCCCATATTCTACATCACCCTCAGCACCATGCTCTTCCATGTGCCTACTATGGAGGCTCATCAAGCTCAGTTCAATTGGTTTTCTAGTCCAAAGTCTCAATGTCTTCCATATTTCTTCAGATAAAAACATCAAAAGGTTTATCACATCAATACCTGATGCCCAGTACCAAATTCTCTCTTAGTCTGTGCTCTATGGCTATGAAGCAACACCATGACCATGCAACTACTGCAAATGGAAGTATTTAATTGGTCTTCTTTTTTAAGTTTCAGAAGTTTAGTTCACTATCTTCACTGTGTGGAGTATGGTAGTACATAGGCAGAGACAGTGCTAGAGAAGTAGCTGGAAGTCCTAAATCTGAAGGAATCAGAGAAAGAACTGGAAGAGCTTGAAGGGGCTCGAGACCGCATATGAACAACAGTGCCAAGGAACCAGAGCTTCCAGGGACTAAGCCACTACCTAAAGACTATACATGGACTGACCCTGGACTCTGACCTCATAGGCAGCAATGAATATCCTACTAAGATCACCAGTGGAAGGGGAAGCCTTTGGTCCTGCTAAGACTGAACCCCCAGTGAACGTGATTTTTGGGGAGAGGGCGGCAATGGGGGGAGGATGGGGAGGGGAACACTCATAAAGAAGGGGAGGTGGAGGGGCTAGGGGAATGTTGGCCCGGAAACCGGGAAAGGGAATAACACTCGAAATGTAAATAAGAAATTCTCAAGTTAATAAAGAAAAACAAACAAACAAACAAACAAACAAACAAACAAACAATACAGCTAGGTATGTCCTCTCTTTTTAAGCTTGGACTAAGCAATCCAATAAGAGGAACGGGTTCTAAAACCTGGAAACAGAATCTGAAACAGTCCTTATTCCCTCTGTTAAGACTTTCATAAAAAAAAAAAAGACAATAAAATTGTACCATACATGCAGAGGACCTAGATCAATGCCATTCAGATTTTCTGATTGGTGTTTCAGACTCTGTGAGTCCCTATATGCCCATTTTAGTTAATTCTGTGAATTTTCTCATGGTTTCCTTGACTCTTTTGCCTCCTCCAATCATTTATCCTCCTCTTTCGCAGAATTCACCTGCTCTGGCTCTGGGTCCCTGCATCTATTTCCATTAGATACAGAAAAGAATCTTAGTTTTGGCGAAGGCTTGTTTTTAGCACCTCATAAGATGATCACGTGGACTTCTTTTTTTAAAGTTTGTTTGTATGGCAGATTACAATGATAGATTTTTCTATGTTGAACCATTCCTGCATTTCTGGAATGAAGCCTACTTGATTGTAGTGGGGATCTTTTCGATGTTTTCTTGGATTTAGCAGAGTTCATAAAGGGAAATATTCTGTAATTCTTTGAGTCTTTGTATGTTTTGGATGTCAGGGTAACTGTGACCTCATAAAATGAATTTAGCAATGTTTCCTATGTTTCTATTTTGTGGAGTAATTTGCAGATTATTGGTATTAGCTTTTCTTTGAAAGTCCAGTGGAATTCTGCACCTGGATATCTTTTACTTTTGATTGGGAAATATTTAATGATCACTTCTATTTCCTTTGGGGATATAGGCACATTTAAATTATTCATCTGATTTTGATATGTTTGGTGAGCTATATCTATTGAAAAAATTTCCCCCCTCATTTATATTTTATAATTTTGTGGATTAAAGGTTTTTGAAGTGAGACCTAATGATTCTTTGGATTTCCTTTGTTTCTGTTGTTGTATCCCTATTTTCATTTCTCATTTATGAATTTGGATAATTTTTTCTCTCTGCCTTTAGTTTATAGAATGATTTGTTTATCTTGTTAATTTTATCAAAGAACCTACTCTGTGTTTCATTGGTCTTTGCATTTTTCTCATTGTTTCTAATTTATTGATTTCAACCCTGAGCTTGGTTATTTCCTGTCATTTACTCCCCTTGGGTGTGTTTGTATCTTTTAGTTCTAGAGCTTTCAGTTCTGCTCTAAAGTCCTAGTATAAGATCATTATACTTTCTCAATGGAGGCAGTTTGTGCTATAACCTTTCCTCACAATACCTATTTTATTGTGTTCCATAAGTTAGGGTATGTTGTACATTCATTTTTCATTGGATTCTGGGAAGTCTGTACTCTCTTTGTAGAGCAGAGTTTAGGCTTTATGAGTATGTAGGTGTTCAGTTTTTTCTGTTGTTGTGGAAAGTCTGAAGTTCAGCTTTAGTCATGGTAGCCAGATCATTTAATGATCTCCCTTGACATGCAGCATGATGGGTGTGTAAGACATCTTACATCTGGATCTGCTTTCTCATTCTGAAACATTTTGGCTGCAAAAGTCGTCTGTTTGTTCAAATTTCTTTTTCATCTCTTATTAATTCGGATTAGTCTCAATAGCTAATATTTTGCTACATCTTTTTGGTCAAACTACTTAACATAGCTTTACCGGGTATTTCATGTTTGCTCCAAATATATTAAAAGTTACTATTTACTTATTATTATTTCATTATTTAGTTATTACATTACTAATAATTACCAATGTTAATAAATATTTATCAAATGGATAATTCAATCACATGGTTTTAGTTCCCATAATTCTGAATGATTGAGTCAACAAATTCTCTAAAAACACAACTGAATTCTATGGTCCCTCCATACACGGTTTTAACTTTAGGAAACCAGCTCGTAAATACTACTTGCTTTCTTGCCAATGGAGAGAATCCTGCCCATTGCATTCTCTGCAGAGCTACTGGGTGAAAATAGAGTCCACATTGTGTGAAGACTGTTAATCTAGCCCCGTCTATGCACAAACACTCAAAATGAAACAAATTGATGCAATTAACTGAAGGTTAAACCATTAAATGATATTCCCTAAAACATGTGAGGAAATGGGTTGAGAGGCTTAAAGGATCAGTTTAATTTCCTTAATTTTCTGAGTTGCTTTTACAAGTAGACACAACTTCATGGCATCTAACAGACGACTCCAAATTGCGGGTTTAGATGTGTTTGCATTTCATACTGGAAGCTATGGTTGCTTGGCATTCTTGTTCATATGGGGTCTCGAGCCCCTTCAAGCTCTTCCAGTTCTTTCTCTGATTCCTTCAACGGGGGTCCTATTCTCAGTTCAGTGGTTTACTGCTGCCATTCACCTCTGTATTTGCTGTATTCTGGCTGTCTCTCTCAGGAGAGATCTACATCGGGCTCCTGTCTGCCTGCACTTCTTTGCTTCATCCATCTTGTCTAATTGGGTGGCTGTATATGTATGGGCCACATGTGGGGCAGGCTATGAATGGGTGTTCCTTCTGTGTCTGTTTTAATCTTTGTCTCTCTATTCCCTACCAAGGGTATTCTTGTTCCCCTTTTAAAGAAGGAGTGAAGCATTCACATTTTGATCATCCATCTTGAGTTTCATGTGTTCTATGCATCTAGGGTAATTCAAGCATTTGGGCTAATAGCCACTTATCAATGAGTGCATACCATGTGTGTTTTTCTGTGATGGGGTTACCTCACTCAGGATGTTATTTTCCAGTTCCAACCATTTGCCTATGAATTTCATAAAGGCATTGTTTTTGATAGCTGAGTAATATTCCATTGTGTAGATGTACCACATTTTCTGTATCCATTCCTCTGTTGAAGGGCATCTGGGTTCTTTCCAGCTTCTGACTATTATAAATATGGCTGCTATGAACATAGTGGAGCACATGTCTTTTTTATACGTTGGGGCATCTTTTAGGTATATGCGCAAGAGAGGTATAGCTCGATCCTCAGGTAGTTCAATGTTCAACTTTCTGAGGAACCTCCAGACTGATTTCCAGAATGGTTGTACCAGTCTGCAATCCCACCAACAATGGAAGAGTGTTCCTCTTTCTCCACATCCTCGCCAGCATTTGTTGTCACCTGAGTTTTTGATCTTAGCCATACTCAGTGCTGTGAGGTGAAATCTCAGGGTTGTTTTGATTTGCATTTCCCTTATGACTAAAGATGGTGAACATTTCTTTAGGTGTTTCTCAGCCATTAGACATTCCTCAGCTGTGAATTCTTTGTTTAGTTCTGAACCCCATTTTTAATGGGGTTATTTGTCTCCCTGCGGTCTAACTTCTTGAGTTCTTTGTATACTTTGGACATAAGCCCTCTATCTGTTGTAGAATTGGTAAAGATCTTTTCCCAATCTGTTGGTTGTCGCTTTGTACTAACAACAGTATTCTTTGCCTTACAGAAGTTTTGCAGTTATATGAGATCCCATTTGTCGGTTCTTGAACTTACAGCATAAGCCATTGGTGTTTGGTTCAGGAAATTTTCTCCACTGCCCATGTGTTTGAGATGCTTCACCACTTTTTCTTCTATTAGTTTGAATGCATCTGGTTTGAGGTCCTTGATCCACTTGGACTTAAGCTTTGTACAGGGTGATAAGCATGGATCGATTTGCATTCTTCTACATGTTGACCTCCAGTTGAACCAGCACCATTTGCTGAAAATGCTATCTTTTTTCCATTGGATGTTTTTGGCTCCTTTGTCAAAAATCAAATGACCATAGGTGTGTGGGTTCATTTCTGGGTCTTCAATTGTATTCCATTGGTCTATCTGTCTGTCTCTGTACCAATACCATGTAGTTTTTATGACTATTGCTCTGTTATACTCCTTGAATTCAGGGACAGTGATTTCCCCAGAAGTCCTTTTATTGTTGAGGATTATTTTAGCTATCCTGGGTGTTTTGTTATTCCAGATGAATTTGCAAATTGTTCTGTCTAACTCTTTGAAGAATTGGATTGGTATTTTGATGGGGATTGCATTGAATCTCTAGATCGCTTTTGGTAAAATGGCCATTTTTACTATATTAATCCTGCCAATCCATGAGCTTGGGAGATCTTTCCATCTTCTAACGTCTTCTTCAATTTCTTTCTTCAGAGTCTTGAAGTTCTTATTGTACAGATCTTTTACTTGCTTGGTTAAAGTCACACCAATATACTTTATATTATTTGGGACTAATTTCTTTCTCGGCTTGTTTCTCTTTTGTGTAGAGGGAGGCTACTGATTTATTTGAGTTAATTTTATTCCCAGTCCCCATTGCTTATCCAGTTTGTTAATCTATGTCTTTTTATTGGGGAGTTGAGACCATTGATGTTGAGAGATATTACACAATAGTGATTGTTTCTTCCTCTTATATTTGTATCTGGATGTGAGATTATGTTTGTGTGCTTTTCTTGTCTTTGTTTTGTTGGCAAATGATTAGTTTCTTGCTTTTTCTAGGGTTTAGCTTGCCTCCTTATGTTGGGCTTTATCACTTATCATCCTTTATAGCACTGGATTTGTAGAAAGATATTGTGTAAATTTGGTTTTGTCATGGAATATCTTGGTTTCTCCATCTATGTTAATTGAGAGTTTTGCAGGATACAGTTACCTGGGCTGGCATTTTTGTTCTCTTAGGGTCTGTATGACATCTATCCAGGATCTTCTGGCTTTCATAGTCTCTGGTGAGCAGTCTGGTGTGATATTGATAGGTGTGCCTTTATATGTTACTTGACCTTTCTCCCTTACTGATTTTAATATTCTTTCTTTCTTTTGTGCATTTGGTGTTTTGACTATTATGTGATGGGAGGAGTTTGTTTTCTGGTCTAATCTATTTGGAGTTCTGTATATTTATCTCTTTCTTTAGGTTAGGGAAGTTTTCTTCTATGATTTTGTTGAAGATATTTACTGGTCCTTTGAGCTGGGAGTCTTCACTCTCTTCTATACCTATTATCCTTTGGTTTGATCTTCTCATTGTGGTGTGGATTTTCTGTATGTTTTGGACTAGTAGCTTTTTCCATTTTCCATTATCTTTGACAGTTGTGTCGACGATTTCTATGGAATCTTCTGCTCCTGAGATTCTCTCTTCTATCTCTTGTATTCTGTTGGTAATGCTTGTATCTATGGCTTCTTGTCTCTTCCTTTGGTTTTGTACATCCAGGTTTGTTTCTCTATGTGCTTTCTTTTTGCTTCTATTTCCTTTTTTAATTCCTTCACCTCTTTGATTGTGTTTTCCTGGAATTCTTTCAGGGATTTTTGTGATTCCTCTCTATAGGCTTCTACTTGTTTATATATGTTTTCCTCCGTTTCTCTAAGGGAGTTCTTTATATTTTTCTTGAAGCCCTCCAGCATCATGATCAAATGCTCTTTTAAATCTAGACCTTGCTTTTCTGGCATGTTTGGTTATTAAGTATTTACTTTGGTGGGTTAATTGGCCTCTGATCATGCCATGTATTCTTGGTTTCTGTTGTTTGGATTCCTGTGCTTGCCTCTTGCCATCAGGTTGTCTCTGCTGTTACCTTGTACTGCTATTTCTGACAGTGGCTAGACTGTCCTATATGCCTGTGTGTCAGGAGTGCTTTAGACTCGTTTTCCTGTTTTCTTTTAGCCAGTTATGGAAACAGAGTTTTCTGCTTTCGGGCATGTAGTTTTTCCTGTCTACTGATCTTCAGCTGTTCCTGTGGCCCTGTGTCCTGAGTCCACCAGCCAGGTCGCTTGGAGCAGGAAAGTTGGTCTTACCTGTGGTCCAGTGGCTCAAGTTGCTCATGGGGGGCTGCTTTAGAGCTCTCCATGAGGGCAGCAACCAGGAGGGCCTGCGCCACCTTTTCCCTGATCCTCCATGCACTGGGGTCCCAGATGGCATTAGATGTTTTCCTCTGGAGCCTGAAATGTGGGCAGAGTGTAGTCTCTTCTGGCTTTCCAGGCATGTCTGCCCCTCTGAAGGTTTAGCTCTCCCTCCCATGGGATTTGGGTGCACAGAACTGTTGACTCTTTCCCTTCAGGTCTGGCTGGTGTCTTATCAATGTCTTTCAAGTCACCGAGACCACTGTCCTGTAATTGAACAAATAGATGTGTAAAACCATACATAGCAAAATTTAATAAAAATCAGAACCCATTGTAGTTGTTCTTTTTTTTTTTTTTCAGAGCTGGGGTCCGAACCCAGGGCCTTGTGCTTGCTAGGTAAGTGCTCTACCACTGTGCTAAATCCCCAAGCCCCATTGTAGTTGTTCTTGTCCCTTAACCTTTTGAGTCCTTCTGGAAAATAGGAAGTTCATACCAATATTAAATGATGGACCATATGCCTTTGGGTACATCTGGAGACTAGTAATTTGATTTTAAAATGTTGTGACACAGGTTAGCCAAGATAGGTCAGATAATAATCAAAGCACTAGGAATATTGCTATTAAATATTCAATATTTTACAATCTGTTTTCCTACGTGAGATATGCTCATCATGTCTTGATAAATGAATATTCTGATGGAAAACATAAACCAACACATACTTCAACAAACCCATACTATGAAGGTTTGTCAAGTAGACTTGATAGAGCATATACATACTGCCAGTGAAAAATGAAAATATACTCTCACTTATGTTCACAAAGTCATAGGTCTCTTCAAAGAATTTCCATGAAAGTGAGCAATATATGAAGACTTCATGAAGAGTCTTACATGAGGAGGTCTGTGCAAATATCAGGCAGGGAAACAAACCGTGAGTGGGTAAGAATAAAAATGTGGTTCAGATTGACTTTATGAACTTGGATCAAACTTTATAGAGAGTCTGATGCCATGCAGTTTATTCCCAACAAATTTAAACATAAAATAATTTTGAAAAATGTTTCCTGATGTAATATAATACTTGGGGCTTAAGAATAGGTCTCATTTGGGCTACTAGCCACCTCTGGTCCTAGTTGTGGGAGCTTGTGGGGAGTTTCTGGCTATACAGATAATATATGGGTCTTCAAAACTATTATGTATCTCCTGTCCTGATTATAAATGCTTAAGAAGTCCCTGCCTGGAAGAGTAATTTTGATGGCTAGCCATATCCAGTCCTGGCTGATACTGCCTGACCTAACAAATAACACAAGTCACTTTTAATTTCCAGCTATCTGGATGGAAGTACATGTTTTACATCTTAATCCTGTGTGCTTAATGTTACTGGTTTCTCTGGAAATATGTGTACACAAGGACCTTCATCTTGTGTTTCCAATACTTAATCAAAACAGCATTACATAGACAACTAATGAGAACTGACAGTGATAAAGATACTCACTTAATAAACATTCATGTACTGAACTCAAGATAATCAGGTTCAATGGTATCTTATACTTGACTGCTCTGGGATAAAATTGGAGAAAAGATCTTAAATAAACTACATCCTTAAGGGATGAAAAGTAGAACTCTCATAAACACATAAATTTGTTGCATGAAATTTTAGTTGTAGGGGTGGACCCTCCCTATGAGTTGTCCCAGGAAACTACTTATGTGATGTAAATCATAAATGCTATTGCCATTGCTGCTAGTTGCATTCTATAAAGAAAGCACAAACCCCATTGTTTAAAACAAAACAAAAACGTTACATGCAAAGATACACAACATAGAGAAATTTGCCTGAGAATGAACTGAAAGCTTTCCAGCTAATTGCATTGATAATGATGGAATGTACCATCTTTCCTACTGTGTGAGAATTTCCACTAACAATCCTTTTGATCTATGTCCTCTGTATATCATCATAATATGCCAGGCCCACTGTTACAATAGTGTTATAACAATTGTGTATTTACTCAACCACTCTTCAGTTATATTCAATATCATTTTATAAAGAGTATCATACAGCTACAAAGTGGGTGATATAGTTTTTTATCTGTCAAAATGCCCCATCAAAGTTGTTTAGGCCTATGTGCACAAGTCTCTAAGAAAAGTCATACAGCGTGCAGAAACAAGCAAAACAATGCTATCAATTTCTTTGAAGTATATGACCTATTTTTCTTCCTCAAGTAACAACTTTTGCTCTGGATTCAGAAAGCTATTTGGTTTAATCATAGACAATAAGAACCACTAATCTTCATGCTATCCATCAAACTGAATTACCTCCAAAAGTGAAGAAGTTGTTTTCTTAGAGTTACAAGAGAATTTTTTTTTACCTTAGAGAGAAAAGTTATGACACACTAGATGAGCACTTACCATTGTGTCAAAAATTTATAATTTTGGGTTTTAGGAAATGGAAGCTTCACAGCAAGTGTATGTTAACTGCTCCAGGCCAACAAGATGAAGCATAGTATCAATAGATCAGACAAAAATTTTTACATTTTTAAATGGTCAATGAAAGTAAGTAATTTTTACTGTATTAAGAGAGGGCTATATTAAGGGATGATTACCTAGTAGATGCACATATTGAAAAGAGGGGATGTTTCATATATGGTATATCTGCATCTCCAGGAAGCAGAGAGTATACAAAGTTTGTCACAGAGACCATGAGATGAGCAGTATGGGGCATGGAATGATGGTATGGAAGTTTCTGGGAATGAAGACCTTGACACTTAATGGACTAAATAGAGCATTGAAATGACAACACAATCCTATTGCCTGTTTTTGGATCCCTGTCTCCTAACAGGGTTGGCTTGTCTAGCCTCAAGAGAAGAAGATGCCTCTAATCTAACTGCAAGTTGAACTGTCAAGGCTGGTGGATATCAATGAGAGGACTTTCCTTTTCTCAGAAGGATGGAAAGAGGGGTAGACAGGGTTAGGGGAGGTGAGAGGGAGAGACTCTAAGAAGAGGAGGGAGGGGAAGCTGTGGTTGGTATGTCAAGTAAATAAATAACTTAGTCAATTCAAAATGAAAAGAGAACTGTGACAGGAAAAGTTTGAGTTAATCATCTGAATACAGTGAAAGCTAAGTAGTATCCCTGAGATGAAAGTCCACAGAAAGTTTAACCAAGTTCTAAATAACTCAGTGCAAAATATCATCAAATGCTTGTTTTGGTTAGTTTGAATATCAATCTCTGTTATGCACTGTTACATTTATTCTTAGTAGTTAATCAGTAATGCTGCAGAATTTTTTTAATGTTTTAATCCTTAGAAAGGAATTTAGTTTTTGTTGCATTTCTCATTCTCTAACTGTCCAGTTAACAAAGTGTGCTTAATGGGGGCACCATGAAGGAGTTAGAGATAGGACTGAAGGAGCTGAAGCAGTTTGCAAAACAATAGGAAGAAAACAATATCAACCAACCAGACCCCCCCCCCCCAGAGTATGCATGGAGGAACCCATGGCTCCAGTCACATATGTAGCAGAGGATGGCATTGTCCGGTATCAATAGGAGGAGAAACCCATGGATATGTGAAGTCTCATTTCCCCAGTGTAGGAAAATTCAGGGGTGTTGAAGTAGGAGTGGGTGGGAGGGAGTGGGAGCATCTTCATAGAAGGAGGGGGAAAAGAGAGGCAGGATGGGAAAGGGGGGAAGGGAACAGTATTTGATTGTGAATACATAAAATATCCAATAAAAATGTTTTAAAAAGTGTGCTTGCTTCTGGTTTCTGCTTGTGCTCAGAACTGAACTGGTCCCACTGTACCCAAATCCAGTAGGAGAGAGAGGTGGACTCTCAGAAGTAAGGAACATCCTGAGAGCTCAGGGAAGTCCACCATTTCTGCTCACATACCTGGCCCAAAAGTAACCTTACCTAGTGCCCTCTCGATACAGGAATATAGGAGCAGTCAACAGCAGGAAACTTCTGGTTCCTCCCTGTGCCCATGACTGAAAGCCAGTCATTATGAGCACTGACACACCAGAGAGCAGAGGTAAGACTAACTCTTCTGCTCCAAGTGACCTGCCTGGAGGCTTCAGGACACACAAAAGGAGGAACAACTTCTTCTTCCCAGATCTGGCTGAAAGAAAACTGATCTGCAGGAGTGCTGACACACAGGCTTATAGGAGGGTCAATCCACTGTCAGAGACGGAAAGACAAGATAACACCAGAGACAACTTGATGGTGAGAGGCAAGTGCAGGAATCTAAGCACCAGAAAGCAAGACTATTTGGTATCATCAAAGTCCAGTTCTCCCTCAAAAGAAAATGCTGGATATCCAAATACACCTTAAAAGCAAGATTTGGATTTAAAAATCACATCTCATGTTGATGATAGAGGACTTTAAGAAGGACACAAATAACTCCCTTAAAGAAGTATACGACAACACAAGTAAACAAGTAGAAGTCCTTAAAGAGGAAACAAAAAATCCCTTAAAAAATTACAGGAAAACACAACCACTCAGGTGAAGAAATTGAAAAAAACCCAGAATTTAAAAATGGAAATAAAATCAATAAAGAAATCACAGTGGGGGACAACCCTGGAGATAGAAAATCTAGGGAAGAGATCAGGAGTCATAGATACAAGCATCACCAACAGAATACAAGAGATAGAAGAGAATCTCAGGGGTTGAAGATACCATTGAAAACATTGACACAACCATGAAAATAACTGAAAACACAAAAAGCTCCTAAGCAAAATATCCAGGAAATCCAGGACACAATGAGAAGATCAAACCTAAAGATAATAGTTATAGAAGAGAGCAAAGACGCCAAACTTGAAGGGTCAGTAAATATCTTCAACAAAATTACAGAAGAAAACTTCCCTAACTTAAAGAAAGAGATGCCCATAAACATACAAGAAACCTATAGAACTCCAAATAGATTGGACCAGAAAAGAAATTCCTCCTATTACATAATAGTCAAAACATCAAATGCACAAAACAAGAAAGAATATTAAAAGCAGTAAGAGAAAAAGTCAAGAAACATAAAGAAGACCTATCAGAATTACACCAGACTTCTCAACAGATTCTATGAAAGCCAGGAGATCCTGGGAAGTTGTCATATAGACCCCAAGAGAACACAAATGCTAGCCCAGGATACTATAATCAGCAAAACTCTCAACTAACACAGATGGAAAAACCAAGATATTCCATGACAAAACCAAATTTACACAATACCTTTCCACAAATCCAGCCCTGCAAAGGATAATAGATGGAAAACTCCAAAACAAGGAGGGAAACTACACCCTAGAAAAAGCAAGAAAATAATCTCCCTGCAACAAAGTCAAAAGAAGGGAGCCACCCAAACATAATTCTACCTTTAACTGTTGCTATAAAATTATAAAAACTGCTGTCTTTTATTCCCTACTAGATCCAGCATTGTAGTGCCCCAAGATATCTGGTAGATATTTTCATCTCAGTCAGCAAAGCCTCTCATCCACTTTGCTTTATCCCATATCACACTGCTGATGGCTTCGCTCTGAGTCTGCAACAATCTCTCTACCCATCTACTTCCCAAGGCAGGTTTCCACCATGCCAGATACATATAGCCCAATTTCATGGCGGCCTAGTGTCTCCAGCCACCACTGACTCTCTTGAATTTAATTTGCCACATGAAAGAACACACAACATAAAAGCATCTGGTTGAATTGATAAGATATAATTGCCCATGTAGACAAACAAAGCCTTGTACACATCCATTACTTTAGAATATTCATAACAACCTGTAAATGTGCAGAGAGGAATCTTTTTTTATTGGATTTTTTTTTAATTTTTTTTAAATTTTTTTTCGTTTCAAATGCTATTCCCTTTCCTGGTTTCTTGGACATAACCTCCCTATCCCATCCTCCTCCCCTTCTTCTATAGGGGTGTTTCCCTCCTTACTCACCCCATTCCTCTACACTGGGGGGTCCAACCTTGACAGGTCCAAGGGTTTCTCCTTGCATTGGTGCCCAACAAGTCCATCTTCTGCTACATATGCAGTTGGAGCCATGGGTCATATATACTCTTTGGGTAATAGTTTAGTCCCTGGGCGCTCTGGTTGGTTGGCATTGTTGTGCTTATGAGGTTGCAAGCCCCTTCAGTTCTTTCAATTCCTTCAACGAGTGGTCCCATTCTCAGTTCACTGGTTTGCTGCTAGCATTCACCTCTGTATTTGACGTGCTCTAGCTGTGTCTCTCAGGAGATCACAAAAAGCACACATGCTAGGCAGTCACTGATAAGTGAATATTAACCCCAAAGCTTGAATTACCCAAGATACTATCCACAGACCACATGAAGCTCAAGAAGAAGGATGGCAAAATGCGGATGCTTCGCTCCTTCTTAAGAGGGGGAACAAAAACATTCATAAAAGGAGGTATGGGACAAAGTTGGAGCAGGGACTGAAGGAATCGCCATCCCGAACCTGCTTTACCTGGGCATACAACCCATATATATACAGCCCCCAAAACTAGACAACTTGATGAATTCAAGAAGTACATGCTGACATGAGCCAGATATAGCTGTCTCCTGAGAGGCTCTGCTAGAGCATGACAAATACAGAGGAAAATGCTAGCAGCAAACTATTGAACCAAGAATGGGGTCCCCACTTGAGGAGTTAGACAAAGGATTGAAGGAGCTGAGGGGATTGCAACCCCATAAGATCAACAATTCCAACCAACCAGAGCTCCCAGGGACTAAACCACTGCCTAAAGAATACACATGGACAGATCCATGACTCCAGCTGCATATGTGGTGGATGGCTTTGTTGGGCACCAATGGGAAGAGAAGCACTTGGTTCTGCCAAGACTGGACTCCCCACTCCCCAGTGTAGGGGAATGTCAGATTGGGGTGGTAGGAAGGGGAGGTGGTTGGGAAGAAGGAACACCCTTATAGAAGTAGGTGTAAGGGGATGAGATAGGAGGCTTATGGTGCAGGAACCCAGGAAAGGGAATATCACTTGAAATGCACATAGAAAATATCCAATAAAAGTATGCATAAGGTTTAACTACTGACATAAATCGCCAATTAACTTCAATAAATGTTGATAATTCTGATCTTAGGTACTGAGTTAAATTTTTATGTCAGCTAAATATTTACATATAAAAATACTTGCTTGCTTGTTTTTAAACACATTATCTCACAAAATATGATTTTATTTTTATCATAATGAATATGCCAAAAAGAAATTACAAATAACATGAATAAACAATAGTTTCGATACAAGTTTCTAGTCTGGTAGGATAAAAGTATTGGATTAACACTAAAAGTATTGGAAGATATTCATCAGAAACATTCCTTTTAAAATTATGTGCTTTTTATTTAGTATTTACATTTAAAAAGGTAATTTATTGAGACTTGTGAATACTGTAGAGATTTTGATCATATTCATTCTCCCACAGCTCTTCCAAGCACCACACCACCTTGCTTTTCCACTCAAGTTTCTGTCTTCTTGGGATCCAGCACAAAGGGAGGCCCCAAGGCCTGACACTATTACTGATACTATGGTGTGGTCACAAATAGGATTCCAGAATGACTTCCATCTGAAATGCCTAACAAGTACCTGAAAGTGTCTGATGCAGATACTTACATCCAACCAATGGACCGAAGCTTATGACCCTTGTAGTTAAATTAGGGAAAAGCTGGAAGAAACTGAATAGGGCAACCTTATAGGAAGACCAGCAGTCTCAACTAACCTAGGTCCCAGAGATCTCTCAGACATTGAGCCGCAAACCAGTCTGCATACATTAGCTGATAGGAGACCCCCAACACACATACAGCAGAGGACTGCCTGGTCTTGACTTAGTTAGAGAAAATGCACATAACCCTCAAAAGACATGAAGTTCCAGGGATCAGGGAGGTCTGTCGGGGTGGCCATGTGGATTGGTGGGATAAGACATATTCTCGGAGATGGGGGAGGAGGTATGGGATATGGAACAGTAAGATGGAAGACTGGGAGGGGGGGATAAAGACTGGCCTGTAAAAAAATTAAAAATTTAAAGAAACAAATGACCAAAAAACTAAAACCAAAACCAACAACAAACAAAAACCACCACAAGTTCCTGGAGTATGCACAATAGTGAGCTTCACACACCCCTGTTCTACATGTTTCGGCCTATTTCTTGCTCTGCCTGTATTCCCAAAGACCTGTAGGCAGCAGAACAAACACATAGGACCCTGTTCCAGGTCCCCACCAGGTCCCCTTAGGACCAACCTAGCAGTACAATTGTGGCCGATCTCCTGCATCTCATGTTCTCACCCATAACTGTGCCTGCATTCACAGAGTCCTGACTGCAACAGGGAGAATCAGGTAATACCACTCAACCCTATACCCTGACTATGAAGTCCCCTAAAACACAGCCAACAGCTGTAAACTATTCTACATTGCCTGCACTACATTTTCTTACCAACATTCCTGCATTCTCAGAGGTCTGATAGCAGAAGAGACAACAAGATGGCTAGGTCAGTGTAAGAATACAATCACAACAGCCAGGACAATGTGGCACAACTAAAGCCCAGATGTTATCCTACTATAGAAAGGCCTGGTATCCTAAAACTGCAGAAATACAAGAAAATGACCTTAAATTCATTCTTATCCTTATGAAGTCCAATCTTATATCTTTTTTTCTGTCAATTACCATTTACTCATACCAAATATATAGTAAATTTTACGATTAAACTGTTTTGTACAGTTACACAAAAAGTCTTCCCACATGGGAACAAAGTAATACATTACAAAAACCTATTTATATCATTTTTGTTAAATTTAAAACTAAAATGTTAACACATTATTTACAAGTATTATGCATTGAGTAATACTGACTTCAAACTAGGGCAAGGGAACAATGGCATTTAGACTAGGTAGGTGATATTATTCATTCATTTTTATTTTATTTTATATTTTATTTATTTATTTACATTTTAAATGTTATCCCATTTCCCGGTTTCTCCTTCAGAAACTCACTATCTCCCCTTGTTTCTATGAGGGTGCTCTCCTACCCACCTATCACTCCCTCCCACCTCCCCATCCTGACATTCCCTTACACTGGGGCATCCAACCTTGACAGGACCAATGGCCTGAAATACTGAAACTAACAGAGGTTATGAATCAAATGGACCTAGCTGATATCTACAAAACATTTCACCCAAACACAGAAGAATATACCTTCTTCTCAGCATCTCAGGGAAAAATCTTAAAAATTTACCATATACTTGGTTAGAAGTTGCAAGTGGCAACAGATAAAAGAAAATTGAAATAATTCCTTGTACCTTTTCAGCCAATTGTGGATTAAAACTGGATTTTAAGAACAACAGAAATAGCAGAAAGTCTATAGATTCATGGAGACTAAATAACTGTAATCAGTAATCACTGGATCAGGGAAAAAATAAATTGAAGACTTTCTTGAAGTCAATGAAAAATGAAGGCACAAAACATTGAAACTTATGGGACAAAATGAAAGCAGAGCTAAGAGGAAATTTCATAGTGCAAAGTGATTTCATAAAGAAATTGGAGAGATCTCATATCAGCAATTTAGAAGCATACCTGAAAATTCCAGAACAAAAATGCAAACACAGTAAGAAAAGGAGATGGCAGAAAATCATAAAACTCAGAGCTACAGTCAAGAAATTTGAAATGAAGAGAACTATAAAAAAAAAAAAAAACCTCCACAAACCCAATAGCTAGTTCTTTGAAAATATCAGCAAAAAAGACAAATCTTTCGCCAAAATATCCAAAAGGCAGAGAGACAGTATCTATTTTAACAAAATCAAGAAGGAAAAGGTGGGGAAGGGGTATAACAACAGACACTGAGGAAATCCAACAAATCATTAAGTCTTAATTCCAAAGCCTGTACTCTACAAAATTGGAAAGTCTAAGTGAAACAGATGATTTTTTTAAAAAAAAGATGTCACTTACAAATGTTAAATCAAGGTAAACTATTTAAATAGTCCAATAACTCCTGAAGAAATAGAAAGTCATTAAAAGTCTCCCAGGGCAAGATGACATCAGTGCAGAGTTGTACTAGACTTCAAAAAAAATCTAAAAACCAATATTCCTCAAACTATTTCACAAAATAAAAAAGGAGAAAATGTTATCAAAATCTTTCAATGAGATCACAGTCACGTTGTTATTTAAAACACACACAAACACTCAACAACAAAAGAATTTCAGATCAATTCCTCTTATGAACACTGATGCAAAGGTACTCAATAAAATAGAAGTAGATTGAATCACATTAATAACATTGCCTATCATGATCAAGTAAGCTTTATCCCAGAGAGGCAGAGATGTTTCAATATATGAAAAATCCATTAATGCAATCTACTTAGTGTATAAAGAAATTTAAAGAAAAACATGCATGACCATCTTATTGCATTCTGAAAAAGCTTTTGATAAAATCCAACACCCTTTCATGTTAAAAGTCTTGCATAGAATAGGGATACAAGACAATAAAAACAATATACGGCAAGCCAATAGTCAACATCAAATTAAATGGACAGGAATTTTAAGCAGTTCCATTAAAATGAGGGACAAAAAGAGCTGCCCCCTCTCTCAATAACTATACAATATATTTTATGATCTGGCTACAGCAAAAAGACAGCTAAAGGAGATTAAAGGAATAAAAACTGAGAAAGAAAAAGTGAGGGTATCTCTGTTCTCAAATGATATGATAATGTATGAGTGGCCTCAAATATTCAACCAGAGAACAATAGCTGATAAACACCTTCAGCAAAGTGGCTGGATTCAAGTAAAAAAAAGTCAGTACCCCACTTTTATACAAATGGTAAACGGTATAGGAAAGACATAGGGGAACTAACACCCTTCCCAATAGCCACAAGATATATAAAATGACTTGGTGTAACTCTAACCACGAAGGTGAAAAACCTGTATGACAACAACTTCAAGTCTCTGCAAAAGACATTGAGGAAACTATCAGAAGATAGAACCATCTTTTATCATCATTGATCTATATAACTAACATAATAAAAATGGCCATCTTACCAAAAGCAATTTGCGGATTTAATGCAATTCCAAATAAAATCCCAACAGAATTCTTTACAGATATTGAAAGAGCAATTCTCAACTTCATGTGCGAAGATAATCTCAGGACAGTGAAAACATTCCTGTATAAACAATGTCTAAAAATATCAACATCCTTAATTTCAAGCTGTTCTACAAAGCAATAGCAAAAAAAACCCTGCACGGTATTGGAATAACAATACACAGGTTAATCAAAGAAATTGACTTGAAGAGAAGAAATAAACCCACACAACTATAAACACTTGATTTTTGACAAAGAGGGCAAAATCTAACAGTGGAATACAGATAATAAATAAGCTGAGAAAGAAATTAGGGAAACAACCCCCTTCACAATAGCCACAAATAATATAAAATATCTTGGGGTAACTCTATCCAAACAAGTGAAAGATCTGTATGATGACAAGTTTAAAGCCTCTCAAAAAGAAGTTGAAGATCTCAGAAAATGGAGATCAATCTATATATTGATGGCCTACCAAGGGCAATCTACAGATTCAATGCAATCCCCATCAAAATCCCACCACAATTCTTCAAAGGCATAGAAAGAAAAATTCTCAAATTCATCTAAAAAAAAGTCAGAATAGTGAAAACAAGTCCTAATAATAAAAGAATGGCTGACTCACAATTGTTTCTGCTTGAAAGAACTGCATGGATGAAAATGTAGAGGAGCCTGAGGAAAAGGAGGTTCAATGATAGGCCAAAAGGAGAATGCAGCCCAGGAGAGGCCCCAAGACCTGACACTATTACTGAGGCTATGGAGCGCTCACAAAAAGGGACCTATCATGATTGCCCTCCAAAACACCCAACAAGTAACTGTAAGAGTGAGATGCAAATATTTGTACCCAACCAATGGACAGAAACTGCTGACTTGTGGTTGAATTAGGGAAGGGCCAAAGGAAGCTGTAGAGGAAGACAACACAGGAGGAGGACCAGCACTTTCAATTCACTTGGACCCCCAAGATCTCTCAGACACTGAACCATCAACCAATCAGCATACACCAGCTGATATAGGACCCCAACACGTATAGCGGAGGACTACCACATCTGGGTTCAGCCAGAGAAAATGCACCTAACCCTCACTAGACTGGAGGCACCAATGAATTTAGAGGTCTGGTTTTGTGGGTGGATTGGGAATATCTTCGGGGAGACAATGGTTGGAGGGGAGGAGGTATGGGATGTGGAACAGTTGGAGGGTGGACCAGGAGCGGAAAAAAATCTGGAGCATAAAAATAAATAAATAAATAAATACATACATACATACATACATACATACATACATATTAAAAAAATATGTTGAACTCTCGCCCAAACCTCTCTGATCCTGGCCTATAGTTCCCTGCTCCCAAATCCCGGGGAAGAGAGAGCTGAACACCCAGAAGTACAGGCAATCTTGAGATTGCAGGACAGGAGAGACTACCACTTTGCTCATCTTTGCCCACATTCCTGGCCCAAGAAGAAACTGCATAGTGCCTCTGGATACACGAATATAGGACCAGTCAAGTTACAGGAGCCTGGTGGTACAGACTGCACCCTGATCTGAACTGAACCTATCAAACACCTCCTTGCACCCAAACCCCATGGTGTGGGGGGAGCTAGACCATCAGAGGGTCAGACACCGCTGAGATCTCTGCTCACATTCCCAACTCAAGAGGAAATACTTAGCTCCACCTGGGCTCCCTGCACACAGGGACCTAGGAGCAGTAGGGGCAGGACCCTTCTGGTTACTGCCCTCATGGAGAGCTGAAAGCCAGCCTGGAGGAGCAACTAAATACCTGAGACCAGAGGCGACACTAACTTTTCTTCTCTAAGTGACCTGCCTGGTGGACTCAGGACACACAAAGGCAGAACTCCTCTGGGATTGGGCACTTCCAGTTTCTAGCTGGCACCCAACCTCTGTGATCCTGGCCCACAGCATCCTGTTCCCAAATCCTGTGGGAGAGAGAGCTGAATATCCAGAAGTGCAGGCAATCCTGAGACTGCAGGAGAGGACAGACTGCCACTTCTGTCCACCTTTTCCCATATCCCTGGCTGAAGAGGAAACTGCATAGTGCCTCTGGGCACAGGAATATAGGAGCAGTAAAGCTGCAGGAGCACCACGGTACAGACTGAACCAGGATCTGAACTAAGCCAGTCAAAAGGTCCCTGCATTCAAATCCCATATGGAGTTGGGGGAGAGCTAGACCTTCAGAGGGGCAGACACTACAGTGAAACCAAGGGAGACTCCTCTCTGCCCACGTTCCTGTCTCAAGAGGAAAATGCCTTGTACCATCTGAGCCTACTGTGCACAGCGACCTAGGAGAAGTAGAGGCAGGACCCTTCTGGTTCCTGCCCATACAGAGAGCTGAAAGACAGCCGACAGGAACGACTGCATGCCTGAAAGCAGAACACTTTGTTCCCAAAACTGACTGAAAGAAAACAGGAAAAACAGGTCTACAGCAGTGAGGACATACAGGCATACAGGAGGGTTAAGTCACCATCAGAAACAGCAAGACAAGCAAGCACCAGAGACAACCTGATGGGGAGAGGCAAGCACAGAAACCCAAGCAACAGAAACCAAGACTGCTTGTCATCATAAGAGCCCAATTCTCCCACCAAAGCAAACACTGAATATCCAAACATACCAGAAAAGTAAGAGCTAGATTTAAAATCACATTTTATCATGATGGTGGAGGACTTTAAGAAGGTCATAAATAACTCCATTAAGGAAATACAGGACAACACAAGTAAACAACTAGAAGTCCTTAAAGAGGAAACACAAAAATTCCTTAAAGAACTACTGGAAGAAAACAACAAAACAGGAGAAGGAAGTGAACAAAACCATCCAGGAGTTAAAAATGGAAATAGAAACAATAAAGAAAGCACAAAGGGAGACAACCCTGGAGATAGAAAAGCTAAGAAACATTGGCAGGGAACAGAGAGGCAAAGATTAAAACAGAGACAGAAGGAACACCCATTCAGAGCCTGCCCCACATGTGGCCCACACATATACAGCCACCCAATTAAACAAGATGGATGAAGCAAAGAAGTGCAGGCCAACAGGAGCCGGATGTGGATCTCTCCTGAGAGACACAGCCAGAATACAGCAAATACAGAGGCGAATGCCAGCAGCAAACCACTGAACTGAGAATAGGACCCCCGTTGAAGGAATCAGAGAAAGAACTGGAAGAGTTTGAAGGGGCTCGAGACCCCTTATGAAAAACAATGCCAAGCAACCAGAGCTTCAAGGGACTAAGCCACTACCTAAAGACTATACATGGACAGACCCTGGACTCTGACCTCATAGGTAGCAGTGAATATCCTAGTAAGATCACCAGTGGAAGGGGAAGCCCTTGGTCCTGCTAAGACTGAACCCCCAGTGAACTATATTGTTGGGGGGAGGGTGGCAACGGGGGAGGCTGGGGAGGGGGAGGTATTAGGGGGATGTTTGCCCAGAAACCAGGAAAGGGAATAACACTCAAAATGTAAATAAGAAATACTCAAGTTAATAAAAAAAATGAAAAAAAATCAGTGCAAAAAAAGATGAAAAGATAAATATTTTATTTTGTTATAATAGTTACTACAAAATAATAATGAGAGTATAGTAAAATGAGATATTATTTTTCAAAAAAAAAAGAAAAGCTAGGAAAAAGATCAGGAGTCATAGTTGCGAGCATCACCAACAGAATACAAAAGATAGAAGAATCTCAGGAGCAGAAGATACCATAGAAAACATCAAGACAACTGTCAAAGCTAATGTAAAATGGAAAAAAGCTCCTAGCCTAAAACATACAGGAAAGTCAGGACACAATGAGAAGATCAAACCTAAATATAATAGGTATAGAAGAGAAGGATAACTCCCAATTTAAAGGGCCAGTAAATATCTTCAACAAAACCATAGAAGAAAACTTCCTTAACCTAAAGAAAGAGATGCCCATGAACATATAAGAAGCCTACAGAATTCCAAATAGATCGGACCAGAAAAGAAACTCCTCCCATCACATAATAGTCAAAACACAAAATGCACAAAATAAAGAAAGAATATTAAAAGCAGTAAGGGAAAAAGGTCAAGTAACATATAAAGGCAGACCTATCAGAATCACACCAGACTTCTCGCCAGAGACTATGAAAGACAGAAGATCCTGGACAGATGACATACAGACCCTAAGAGCACACAAATGCCATTCCAGGTTACTGTATCCTGCAAAACTCTCAATTAACATAGATGGAGAAACCAAGATATTCCATGACAAAACCAAATTTACACAATATCTTTCTATAAATCCAGCCCTACAAAGGATAATAAAGGGCAAAGCCCAACACAAGGAGGCAAGCCAAACCCTAGAAAAAGCAAGAAACCAATCTTTCTGCAACAAAACCAAAAGAAGAGAACACAAACATAATCTCACCCCCAAATAGAAAATAACAGGAGGCATGAATTGCTATTCCTTAATATCTCTCAACATCAATGGACTCAATTCCCCAGTAAAACATCACAGATTAACAGACTGGATACATAATGAGGACCCAGCATTTTTCTGCCTACAGGAAACACACTTCAGAGACAAAGACAGACACTGTCCAATCAAAAAGTCTGATGAAGCAAGCTGGAGTTGCCATTTTAATATCCAATAAAATCGACTTTCAACCAAAAGTCATCAAAAAAGATAAGGAAGGACACTTCATATTCATCAAAGCAAAACTCCACCAAAATGAACGCTCAATCCTAAATATCTATGCTCCAAATACAAGGGCACCTACATACATGAAAGAAACCTTACTAATACTCAAAGCACACTTTGGAACTCACACAATAGTAGTAGGAAATTTCAACACCCCACTCTCAGTAATGGAAAGATCATGGTAACAGAAATAAACAGAGAAATAGACAGGTTAACAGAAGTTATGAACCAAATGAACTTAACAGTTATTTATAGAACAATCTATACTAAAATGTCGTGCGCCCAACGTCTCGCCAGTAAGAATGATGCGCAGCAACAGGATTCTTCTGCGAACAAGCCTTTACTGTACAGCTCTCTTGAACAGGGACAGGGGACCACAAGCCGCAAAGTCGCTCGCCTTATATACACAACAGTATGCTAATAATCTCTCAGGGATTGGTGGGGCACAGATCACCCTACTACTTGTCCTCCAGGGATTGGCGGAGAATGAATCACCTCACTAGCATGGTACCGCCCACTCATTAGCATATTAACGGCCAACTGACACCAGGTGCAAAAACCGCACATGTGCAGTACCGTTGTTCACCACTGGAGGGCGCCCTACATCTCCCCCTTTTTTGTTTAATAAAATGATTGGTCTAGATCTGGGTGTTATGTCAATCTTGTCATTGCTCCTGTCTTAGGTCGTTCTCATCCAAACTCGTCGCTGGGTTACCCTATCGCCACCGGGCCCCGTGTCTTGGGTTGGTCCGAGCTCGAGGAAAGTTGCCCGTCCCTGGATACAATGACTCCACATGACTGTGACAAAAATGATCTAGGGCGAACTCTTGATCTTTCAAAGAGGCCAGCCATATATTGGGAGAAGCACCCTTTTTAATGGTGGTCATAGCCTGGTAAACAACCACTTTGTGTCTGGCATGCTCTCTTTTTGAATGGCCAATAAGCCAGAGACGTACTCTGCATCCCAGGAGGACAATAGCTCCCCAGGCAAACATGCCCGCCCACTCCTTAAAAAAGGAGAAAGCATTGGTAATCCATGAGGTAAAGTCTTCAATTGTGATGGGGTCCAGCCTAGTGCTGTTGAGGACAGCAATCTGCATCAGCAATTGTCTTGATAGTTGCTCTGCTTTCATGGACCAGTTTCCTTTCAGATAATTCGAGATTTCTTTGCTCTGTTGAGAATGCTGAGAAAAGTTAGCTCGCAAAGGAAATAATGCATAAACCTCTAAGGGCGGAAACGCAAGACAGCTGTGTCATATGATACAGTGCTTCAATTTGTTCTTGAACTAAATCTATCCTTTGATTGGCTAATAGAAGGCCAGATGCCAAATGGGTATTAAATTCTTCTTGTATCTCTAGCGCCACTGCAGTTCTTTCTACAATCTGATTGACAGTCTCAGCCGTCTGTATTTGATTGGTCATAGCGATTGCAGCTGTGGTAGCTGCGGCAACAGACAGCACAATGGCTGAAATTATGGCTGCCGTAATTCCAAAATCTCTTTTGGCTCTCAGCAAATTAAGAATAGGAAAGATATCTGGGTTTGCCTCCACCGGGATTGGCACAAAGGAGGGAATCTTAACCATCACTGTGGTGTCATTGGTGCCATCCCAGCATTCAGCTAAATAGCAGACTACATCAGAGCTATTACAATTTAAAGCACCACTGCTTACATTAGTGTTTATCAGAAAGAAAAAAAAAGGTGATCTAACACATACTGAAGTACTAGTGGCAGTATTATTTGTCAAGAGGTTATTATATTGAATATTGGTCAACCTGGTATCATTTTTTCTGGTAGCTGAAACATTATACAGCATGAAGTTCTCACCCATCAACCTAGCAAAGGGGGTCAGGGATGTATATGCCCCTTGCTCATTGGACAGCACCCATTGAAACCAAGGCCAGAGATTATGCTTGCCAGTCTTATTCTCAAAACAGTAGAATTGCTATGAACTGGCATGGGTACTGGCCAGGATCTGGCAATAGCCCACAGGGTGAGCGAATTAACCTGTATTACCATTCCCAGTAGTAATAGTAGGGTTCGTAGTCTCATCTTCAGGAAGAGCAGAAGGTAATTTTCGAGTCAAGCGCTCAGGTACCCAAATTGGATTTTCTTGATTCTGCGGAAAAACACAAATCGCTCCCCTAGATCTCGAAATCATGGGATCTGGGCCACGCCATTCATCAGTTAAGACATACTTCCACTTTACTTCTTCATTAGTTATAGGTGTAGTAGTAGCATGGCGATCCACAGCAGGGAGGCCATGCGCATCCAGAATTAAGAAATTTAGAGTAAAAAGAGCTAAAAAAAAGTTGTTCTTTTGGTTCTTCAGCTGCTGGCAATTCCCTCTTTTTGTTTTTGTATAAGCTCTTTTAAGGTACGATGTACTCTTTCCACAATTCCTTGACCTTGGGGATTGTATGGTAAGCCTGTAGTATGACCGACCTGCATTGTCTGGCAAAATGCCTGCAGTGTAGGCAGGCTCGTTGTCTGTCTTGAGACTATCAGGCTTTCCCCAGGCTGCCCATGCCTCTAAGCAATGGCTAATGGCATTACGAGCCTTTTCACCAGTCATCAGAGTAACGTGTATAATACCGGAACAGGTATCAACAGAAACATGAGCATATTTTAAATTTCCAAATTGAGATATGTCTGTGACATCCATCTGCCAAAGTTTTAGCGGGATCAGACCACGAGGGTTAATCCCCACATGAGGAGGGTGGTGAAATTGAACACAATTTTGGCAACGTAACACCACATCATGAGCTGCAGCTCTAGAGATTTTAAATTTTTGTTGAAGAGTAAGGGCAGGTACATGAAACTTTTGATGAAATTCTCTAGCGAGATCAACCAGAGCGGCATGAAAAATAAACTCTCTACGAGTACTAGCATCCACCAAGGCGTTATTACTGGTCATGGGACCAGGCAAATTAGTATGGCCTCGAATATGTTGTATGAAAAATTTATTTTTTCTGGCCCAAATCAATTTTTGTAATTCTAAAAGAATTTGACATACAGTACTAGTCGACCGAATTGGCCCTGCAATTTCAAGTGAGCGCACCGCATTAACTACATAAGCAGAGTCAGAAATTAAGTTAAAAGAATCATGAAATCTTTTGAAAACTTCCAATACACTTTTACATTCTGTAATTTGGGGGGTACCTGGGCTGTATTGAATTAATACTGGTTCTTCAGAATCAACCATATAGGCACCTACACCTGTTTTGGAGCCATCTGTATAAATATCTAACACCCCCGGCAAAGGCTCTGAGGCAGTGATCTTAGGAAAGATCACTGGGTGTTCAGTAAAAAATTGTAGCAACGGATCCTTAGGATAATGATTGTCAAACTCTCCATCAAAACTACAGCGTAATATGGCCCAATCATCTATCAAGGCACACAATGTTTCTATCTGAGCAGTTGTGTATGGTACAATAATTTTCTTGGGTAAAATACCAAAATGCTGAATGCAAGATTTAACGCCTAGCACAGCAAGCTGTGCAACAGCAGAAGGGTAATATTCAAGGGTCTTATTAGGAGAAATATGGGGATAAATCCAAAGAAGTGGACCTTGTTGCCATAATACTCCTGTAGGCTGATGAAAGGTTCTTAGTATACACAAAAGCAGATCCTCCTTTTCCTTGTATCTTTTTAGCATTGCCTTTTCTAATCTTTCTTCTACTTTCCTCAAGGATAACCGTGCTTCCTTGGTTAAAACCCGGGGTGAAGTAAGCTGAGAATCCCCTTTCAGGATCTCATCAAGTGGTTGTAAATCTACACTGGGCATTTTAATATAGTGTCGAATCCAATTTATGCTTCCTAGTAATTTTTGAAAGTCATTTAATGTTTCTAAATGATCTTTTCATAATTCAATTTTTTGAGGAGAAATACTATGAGGAGTGATTTTTGTTCCTAAATATTCTCCCATTTGGCCCATTTGAACCTTTTCAGGTGCTATGAACAATTGATTGTTTTCAAGCACCTTAACCACTTTTGCATAGGCCCCTTCTAGGGTGCCACAATCTTCATATCTCTCCCTCTCACACTGAGCAGCCTCTTCCTCGAGATCAGCCTCATCATCCCAAAATCCAGTCTCCAAAACACCGAGTCTATCCTTCATGCTACAAGGTTTGACTGCCAATTCCTACATATGAACACATGATGGTGTGGTCTCCAATACCTCAACAAAGAGACATTGCCTTAAAATCTTTTAGAAGCCTGGTTTCTAGGATAAGATTTCCATAAAAATATCATCCCAATTTAGACCTGTTTCTCTAGATTGGCTCATGCCACATGTTGTCTAGAATGACTCCATCCAAATTTACCAGTTTTATGACAACTTTCTGTTACCAATGTTACATTTGTTTTTAAACCATATCCAATAACTTAAAAGCCAATAGTGCATAACCAAGGCATGTAGAGAATATTTATACATTTAAAACCTATCAGAAACAAAAATGAAGTGGCTACACATACCTTTAATATTTAAATCAATCACCATTTTTACTTTTTCTAGCCATAGTTTTAAGAGAAACACTTTGTCACCTGTTGAGTCCAATAATCACAGTCAAAGATTTTTCTAAGAGAGACAGCCATCAGTTCCATTTCCTTAGAAGCTGTGAAGCTCCTGGTGTCTTTTGGATCGGCTAGTATAAACATTTAGCCAGCCCCCTGGGGAGCTTGCCCAGCCGACCTAGGCTTCTAGCTACAGATGCAGGCTCCAAAAGCCAATTGAAACTTTTTATTTATTTGTTCCTTTCTTGAAAGGAGTTAAAGCTACATCAATGGGTGAATCAACCAGCATTTAAAATTTTAACCTTTTCTTTTAAACATGAAACACAAAACATTCAAACAACGAGAAGCAAAACCCAGACATAAATTGACATACATGGACAACTTGGTGCACCAAGGACAGACAATAGACACAGAGGAAAAGAACTAGATGGTGTTCCACCAAAAGGACCCAAACATCCTACCTAAAGAACCTAGAACCAGAAATAAGCACTTCTCCAATAGGAGCCAGCAAGGAGGCAAGACGTCTCCCACCTCCTTCTGTTCCCAGGAGAGCTCCAAAAAGTTTAAGCTCATTTCCTTCTTTTGCCAAAGCATCTGTGGAGAGTTTGGGAGGACTGTTTTTCTCAACCCCATTCTCTCTCTTGTCTAGGGTGTAAACTGTCTCTAGTCTGGGTCCAAAAACTAAAAGCATCTATGAGAATCGACTTTGCTTCTCTAGATTTTAACATAACTCTAAAAGAACACATACACAAAAGCATTTTACCATTATTACCTTGTCCCCTTTTGACCACTACCACTACCCCAAATCTTTATCTTTGCTTTCAATTTCTGAGATCCTTCTGAATTCTGCTTACTGTGGCCTTTAAAATCTGTATCCACCACCTGAGTTCCCATTCGAGGGGTCAATACGAGTCTGGTGGTGGAACTGAGGTCCAGTCCTGCGCTTCCTTTTGTTGCTCTGCGGGAGGCCCGGGACCCGATGGTTCTACCTTTAGTTTCACTTTCTCTAAGCTGTTGGTGATGCTTTCTAGATTGTCTGACATTTCTAAGGTCAAGGCTTTTAAAGAAGAATATATCTTATTTGTTTCCTGGTCCTGACTATCCTCTTTTTTTATCTCTGCCTTCTCTCTGTTCCTTTTATCTCCTTTTCTTTTCTTTTTTCTTTCGAGACCTTTTCTCCCTCCGACATACTTCCTTGTTGCTCTGCAAGGACCCTCTGACTTGTCCTAACCACTCTAATGGCTTCCTCACATCGTTTATCCTCTAAGCAGGCAGGGACCATTCGCCAAAGAGGTTTTGGTCCGGGCTTAAACTTGCCGTCTGTGGCTTCTCTATCCCACACAAAGAAAAAAAAGAAACAAAATTACCAGCCTTGCCCACATAGGATCCATAACTTTTGGTTTCTTCACAGTGGCTCTCCACCTAGGCCCATATCTTTCTTCCTCATATATGGCTGCCTCTTCCTCTAATTCCTCCTCCTCCGACTCTGACAACTCTTGCTCAGAGTCACTGCCAGCCAGTTCTAAGGCTTCTAATTCTTTTAATGGATACAAAGTATCCGCTCCGGATGACTTGTACTTCGTCCTCCGGGGCATACCTATTTTTTCCTCCAGCGGCATTTCTTCTGCCTTTTGTATCTCTTTCACTTTTGTTTTAGTAACATTTTTCTTTTTGTGCACTCCTAATTTCTCACTCTGCTCCGTTTCTGACATGCTCTCTTCCAAAAAAGGGGCATGCCTCTCGAAGCTTACCTTTTAATTTACCTTCTCGCAGTTTTGAATCCTCTTCAGCACACTGAAGGGTCCCCTCAGCACCGGCGATGCTGTTTCCCGGGTTTCGCCACCACTTGTCCTGCACCCAATGTCTCGCCAGTAAGAACAACTCACGGCAACAGGATTCTTCTGCGAACAAGCCTTTACTGTACAGCTCTCTTGAACAGGGACAGGGGACCACAAGCCGCAAAGTCGCTCGCCTTATATACACAACAGTATGCTAATAATCTCTCAGGGATTGGTGGGGCACAGATCACCCCACTACTTGTCCTCCAGGGATTGGCAGAGAATGAATCACCTCACTAGCATGGTACCGCCCACTCATTAGCATATTAACGGCCAACTGACACCAGGTGCAAAAACCGCACATGTGCAGTACCGTTGTTCACCACTGGAGGGCGCCCTACACTAAAACAAAAGGATATATATTCTTATCACCACCTCATGGTGCTTTCTCCAAATTTGACCATATAATTGGTCAGAAAACAGGCCTCAACAGATATAGAAAGATAGAAATAATCCCATGCATCTTATCAGGCCAAAACAGACTAAAGTTGGTCTTCAATAACAACAATAAGGAAAGAATGCACACATACACATGGAAATTGAACAATGCTCTACTCAATAATAACCTGGTCATGGAAGAAATAAGGATAGAAATTAAAGACTTCCTAGAATTTAATGAAAATGAAGGTATAACATAGCCAAACTTACGGACCACAATGAAAGCTGTGCTAAGAGGAAAACTAAGAACTCTGAGTGCCTGCAAAAGAAATAGGAGAGAGCATATATCCGTAGCTTGACAGCACACCTAAAACTCTAGAACAAAAAGAAACATGGAGGAGGAGAAGGCAGAAAATAGTCAAACGCAGGGCTGAAATCAACCAAGTAGGAAAAAAAAAAGGACTATACAAAGAATGAACAGAACCAAAAGCTGGTTCTTTGAGAAAATCAACAAGATAGATAAACCCTTAGCCATATTAACCAGAAGACACAGAGAGTGTGTCCAAATTAACAAAATCAGAAATGAAAAGGGAGACATAACAAGAGAATCAGAGGAAATTCAAAGTATCATCAGATCCTATTACAAAAGCCTCTATTCAACAGAAATTGAAAATCTGGAGGAAATGGACAATTTTCTAGACAAATACAACATACCAAAGTTAAATCAGGAACAGGTAAACCATTTAAACAAACCCATAACTCCTAAAGAAATGGAAGCATTCATTAAAAGTCTCCCAAATGAAAAAGAGCCCAGGACCAGATGGATTTAGGGCAGAATTCTATCAGACCTTCATAGAAGACCTCATACCAATATGGTTCAAACTATTCCACAAAATTGAAACAGATGAAGGACTACCTAAATCATTTTATGAAGCCACAATTATTCTTATACCTAAACCACACAAAGAACCAACAAAGAAAAACAACTTCAGACTATTTTACCTTTTGAATATTGATGCAAAATACTCAATAAAATTCTTGCAAACTGAATCTAAGAACACATCAAAATAATAATCCATCATGATCAGGTAGGCTTCCTCCCAGGTATGCAGGGATGACAATAGATGGAAACCATCAACATAATCCACTATATAAACAAACTGAAAGATTAAAAACCACAAGATTATTTCATTAGATGCTGAGAAAGCATTTGACAAAATTCAACACCCCTTCATGATAAAAGTCCTGGAAAGAACAGGAATTCAAGGCCCATATCTAAACATAGTAAAAGCCATATACAGCAAACAAGTAGCTAACATTAAACTAAATGTAGAGAAACTTGAAGCAACCTCATTAGAAGCAGGGACCAGAAAAGGCTGCCCACTTTCTCCCTCCTCATTTAGTATAGTTCTCAAAGTCCTAGCTGGAACACCCAGAAAACAAAATGAGGTCAAAGGGATACAGATCGTAGAGGAAGAAGTCAATATATCACTATTTGCAGAGGATATGACACAATACTTAAGTGACTCCAAAAGTTCCACCAGAGAACTACTAAGCCTGATAAACAGCTTCAGAAAAGCGACTGGGTATAAAATTAACTCAAACAAATCAGTATCCTTCCTCAACACAAAAGATAAACAGACTGAGAAAGAAATTTAGGGAAAAGACACTCTTCATAATAGTCCCAAATAATATAAAATACCTCAGTGTGACTTTAAGCAAGCAAGTAAAAAATCTGTATAATTAGAATTTCATGTCTCTAAAGAAAGCAATTGAAGAAGATCACAGAAGATGGAAAGATCTCCAATGCTCATGGATTGGCATGATTAATATAGTGAAAATGGCCGTTTTACTGAAAGCGATCTACAGATTCATGTAATCCCTATCAAAATTCCAATCCAATTCTTCATAGAGTTAGACAGAACAATTTGCAAATTCATCTGGAATAGCAAAAAACCCAGGATAGCTAAAACTATACTCAAATAAAACTACTTCCAGAGGAATCACCATCCCTGATAAAAACTGTATGGTATTAGTACAGAGACAGGCAGATAGACCAGTGGAATAGAATCGAAGACCCAGAAATGAACCCACACACCTATGGTCACTTGATTTTTGACAAAGGAGCTGAAACCATCCAATGGAAATAAGAAAGCATTTTCAGTAAATGGTGCTGGAAATCAACTGGAAATCAGCATGTAAAAGAATGCAAATCGATGCATTCTTATCACCCTTTAAAAAGCCTAAGTCCAAGTGGATCATGGACCTCCACATCAAAACGGATACATTCATACTAATAGAAGAAAAAGTGGGAAAGAATCTCGAACACATTGGCACTGGAGAAATTTTCCTGAACAGAACACCAATGGCTTATGCTCTAAGTTCAAGAATCAACAAATGGGATCTCATAAAGCTACAAAGCTTCTGTAAGGCAAAGGACACTTTCATTAGGACAAAGTGGCAACCAAAAGATTGGGGAAAGATCTTTACCAATCCTGAAAATGATAGAGGGCAAATATCCAAAATATACAAAGAACTCATGAAGTTAGACAAATAATGCTATTTAAAATGGCATACAGATCTAAACAAAGAATTCACAGCTGAGGAATACTGAATGGCTGAGAAGTACCTAAAGAAGTGTTCAACATCTTTAGTCATCAACGAAATGCAAATCAAAAGTACCCTGTGATTCCACATCACACAGTAAGAATTGCTAAGATAAATAACTTAGGCAACAGCAGATGTGGAGAAAGAGGGACACTCCTCCATTGTTGGTAGGATTCCAGACTGGTAGTGCTATTCTGGAAATCAGTCTGGAAGTTCCTCAGAAAATTTGACTATCTGAGAACCCAGCTTTACCATTCTTCTGCATATACCCAAAAGGTGCTCCAACATACATCAAAGACTCATGGTCTACTATGTTCGTAGCAGCATTATTTATAATAGCCAGAAGGTGGAAAGATTCCAGATGCTATTCAACAGAGGAATGGATAAAGAAAATATGGTACATCTACACAGTGGAGTACTACTCAGCTTTCAAATGGGACCTCATAAAACTGCAAAGCTTCTGTAAGGCAAAGGACACTGTGGTTAGGACAAAACGGCAACCAACAGATTGGGAAAAGATCTTTACCAATCCTACAACAGATAGAGGCCTCATATCCAAAATATACAAAGAACTCAAGAAGTTAGACCGCAGGGAGACAAATAACCCTATTAAAAATGGGGCTCAGGGGGCTGGGGATTTGGCTCAGTGGTAGAGTACTTGCCTAGCAAGCACAAGGCCCTGGGTTCGGTCCCCAGCTCCAGAAAAAACAAACAAACAAACAAAAAAAAACCAAACAAAAAATGGGGTTCAGAGCTAAACAAAGAATTCACAGCTGAGGAATGCTGAATGGCTGAGAAACACCTAAAGAAATGTTCAACATCTTTAGTTATAAGGGAAATGCAAATCAAAACAACCCTGAGATTTCACCTCACACCAGTGAGTATGGCTAAGATCAAAAACTCAGGTGACAGCAAATGCTGGTGAGGATGCAGAGAAAGAGGAACACTCCTCCATTTGTTGGTGGGATTGCAGACTGGTACAACCATTCTGGAAATCAGTCTGGAGGTTCCTCAGAAAATTGGACATTGAACTGCCTGAGGATCCAGCTATACCTCTCTTGGGCATATACCCAAAAGATGCCCCAACATATAAAAAAGACACATGCTCCACTATGTTCATCGCAGCCTTATTTATAACAGCCAGAAGCTGGAAAGAACCCAGATGCACTTCAACAGGGGAATGGATACAGAAAATGTGGTACATCTACACAATGGAATATTACTCAGCTATCAAAAACAATGATTTTTTGAAATTCATAGGAAAATGGATGGATCTGGAAAATATCATCCTGAGTGAGTTAACCCAATCACAGAAGAACACACATGGTATGCACTCAATGATAACTGGATATTAGCCCAAATGCTTGAATTGCCTAGATGCACAGAACACATGAAACTCAAGACGGATGATCAAAATGCGAATGCTTCACTCCTTCTTTAGAAGGGGAACAACAATACCCTTGGCAGGGAATAGTGAGGCAAAGATTAAAGCAGAGGCAGAAGGAACACCCATTCAGGACCTGTCCTACATGTGGCCCACACATATACAGCCACCCAATTAGACAAGATGGATGAAGCAAAGAAGTGCAGGCCAACAGGAACCGGATGTAGATCTCTCCTGAGAGACACAGCCAGAATACAGCAAATACATAGGCGAAAGCCAGCAGCAAACCACTGAAGTGAGAACGGGACCCCCGTTGACGAAATCAGAGAAAGGACTGAAAATGCTTGAAAAGGTTCAAGACCCCATATGAACAACAATGCCAACCAAGCAGAGCTTCCAGGGACTAAGCCACTACCCAAAGACTATACATGGACTCACCCTGGGCTCCAACCTCATAGGTAGCAATGAATGGCCTAGTAAGAGCACCAGTGGAAGGGGAAGCCCTTGGTCCTGGCAAGACTGAAGGCTGAGTGAACGTAATTGTTGCGGGGAGGGCGGTAATGGGGTGTGGATGGGGAGGGGAACACCCATATAGAGGGGGGGCAAAGAGTTGGGGGATGTTGGCCCGGAAACCGGGAAAGGGAATAACATTCGAAATGTTAATAAGAAATACCCAAGTCAATAAAAAAAAAAAAAAAGAAGTCCACGTGATCATCTTATGAGGTGCTAAAAACAAGCCTTTGCCAAAACTAAGTATTTTTTCTGTATGTAATGGAAATAGATGCAGAGACCCAGAACCAGAGTTGGTTAATTCTGTGAAAGAGGAGGATAAATGATTGGAGAACGCAAAAGAGTCAAGGAAACCATAAGAAAATTCACAGAATCAACTAAACTGGGCATATAGGGACTCACAGCGTCTGAAGCACCAATGAGAAAATCTGAATGGGATTGATCTAGGTCTTCTGCATGTATGGTACAGTTTTATGATTTGGACTTTTTATGAGACTCTTAACAGTCGGAATAAGGGTTGTTTCAGATTCTTTTTCCAGGTTTTGGAACCCATTCCTTCTATTGTATTGCCTAGTCCAGGGTTAAAAAGAGAGGAGGTACTTAGTTGTATTACAACTGTATATGCCATGGCTGGTTGATATCCATGGTAGACCTGTCCTTTTTTAAAGAGAAAAAGTATATATGAGAAAAAGAGAGAGAAATGATAGATAGATAGATAGATAGATAGATAGATAGATAGATAGATAGATAGATGATAGTAGATAGATAGATAGATAGATAGATGATTGTAGATAGATAGATGATAGATAGATAGATAGATAGATAGATAGATAGATAGATAGATAGATGATAGTAGATAGATAGATAGATAGATAGATAGATAGATAGATAGATAGATAGATAGACAGACAGACAGACAAATGACAAATGATCATAATGTCCTCTTGGTGGATTTTTCCTTTGTTGAGTATGCAATTTCGTTCCCTCTCTGTTTTGCTTACTTTTGGTTTAACTCTATTTTTCTAGATATTAAAATGACTATACCACCTTTTTTCTTTACATTTCTGCTTAGAACATCATTTTACAACTTTTAACCCCGAAGTGAAGTATCTTCTTCCGTTTAAGATATGTTTTGGATTCTGCAGGAAAATGTGCCTTGCCTATTCTAATTAGTCTATTTCTATGTTTTGTTTTTGAGAAATGAACTGAATTGTTTTGAAGGTGGTCGTTTTCAGGATCTGAAGATATTGCCGGTGCCAGAGTCTTAGGATACCTGTTGAGAAAAATTGCAGACTACATGTGGAACCAACCTAAGAGGGAGTGTGTTTTCTAATCAACAAGGATGAATGGTATTGGAGATCAAGGATTTGCTGTTTCGGTATACGAAACACCCATTAAGGAATGCTTCAGTTGATGAAAATGTATTGAGAAAAACCATATTGGCTACAAATGACAAAAAGTTTCTGTGCAAGCTCTCTCAATTTATGTTTACAGTACTACAAAGGAGAATGCCATCAGATAGCTATATAGCTTAATATTGAATTGATGCATTTCACACTTACTTTTGCTTTATCTTTTTTTCTATGTTTGCATTCCTCTTTTGTTCTGAATTAAAATGTTCTTTCTCTACCATTTGTGCATCAACTTGATTATTTTGTTTTTTATTTTAAAGAAAAGCAGTAGGTTTAAATGTCATGAAAAACTGTACTTTAATCTTCAATCTGTGCTAGCACCCTTATTAAGACCATGAAAGACATTTGGAGATGAACTTTGGAAAATTCCCCTTGAATCTATACATGGCTTTGGGGGAACTTAGGTGAAACATTGTTTTTTAAAGAATGTGATTTTCAGAGGCAGAAGGAACACCCATTCAGAGCCTGCCCCACATGTATATGCCCATACATATACAGCCACCAAACTAGATAAGATGGATGAAGCAAAGAAGTTCAGGCAGACAGGAACCAGATGTAGATCTCTCCTGAAAGACACAGCCAGAATACAGCAAATACATAGCCGCATGCCATCATTAAACCACTGAACTGAGAGTGGGAAAGAATCTTAGAAAGGACTGAAAGAACTTGAAGGGGTTTGAGACCCCATATGAACAAAAATGCCAACCAACCAGAGCTTCCAGGGACTAAGTCACTACCTAAAGACTATACATGGGCTGACCCTGGACTCCAACTGCATGTGTAGCAATGAATATCCTAGTAAGAGCAGCAGTGGAAGGGGAAGCCCTTGGTCCTGACAAGACTGAATCCCTAGTGAACGTGATTTTTGTGGGCAGGGCGCTAATGGGGGGGAGGATGGGGAGGGGAACACCCATAGAGAAAGGGAGGGGGAGGGGTTAGGGGGATGTAGGCCCGGAAACCGGGAAAGGGTAATAACAATCCAAATGTAAATATGAAATACTCAATTTAATAAAGATGAAAAAAAAGGTAAAAAATGTGTTTTAATAAGAAGTGGAATAATGATGATTAATATTGATTGTCAGCAAGGTTACATTAAGAAGCACCCAGAAGATAAATAAAAGGTGTTTCAAAAAAGAGTTAACAAAAGTGATAAAAACTGTATGGTATTGGAACAGAGACAGGAAATCCCAGTTGGGAGGTAGAAAAATACAGTCACAAGGGGAAAGGAAGGAAGTACCTATGTGTGAAAGGGGACAGGGAGGGAAAGAGGGGAAAGTGATTAGTTATTAGGTTGGGGAAAAAGTACTGAAGAACTGAGGGCCTATGCAAGAAGAAAGACAGGGCACAGAGTAAGGTATGGGTTTGCCATCCCACAGTCAAAACTCTGACATACAATTGTAAAAACTGCAGGGATACTCGCTGATCCCAGCCCACAGCTCACTGCTCCCAAACCCCTTGGGAGAGAGAGCTCACCACCCTGACAGGTGGGCACTCCTGAGACTGCAAAGCGGGAGAGACCACTAATACTGCCCACCCCTGCCCACATCCATGGCCCAAGGGGAAACTGTATACGGCCTCTGGGAACCGGAAGATAGGGGCACTGGAAAGGCAGGTCCCCCACAGTCCAGACACTGCCCGGACCTAAAGGGAAACAGTCAACAGTTCTCTGCACCCATCCTGTGGGAGGGAGAGCTAAACCTTCAGAGGGGCAGACATGCCTGGAAAGCCAGAAGAGACTGCACTCTGCCCACATTTAGGGCTCCAGAGGAAAACACATAATGCCATCTGGGACCCCAGTGCACAGGGGTTCAGGGAAAAGGCAGCCCAGGCCCTCCTGGTTGCTGCCCTCATGGAAAGCTCAAAAGCAGCCCCCAGCTTAAGCCACTGGAATACAGGTAAGATGACAAACTTTTCTGCTCCAAGTGACCTGCCTGGTGGACTGAGGACACAAGGACATAGGAACAGCTGAAGATCAGTAGAGAGGAAAGACTACACGCCTAAAAGCAGAAGACTCTGTTCCCAAAACTGGTTGAAAGAAAATAGGAAAACAGGTCTACAGCACTCCTGACACACAGGCCTATAGGACGGTCTAGCCACTTTCAGAAATAGCTGAACAAAGTAACACTAGAGATAATCTGATGGCGAGAGGCAAGCGCAGGAACCCAAGCAACAGAAACCAAGACTACATGGCATCATCAGAGCACAATTCTCCCACCAAAGCAAACACAATATCCAAACACACCAGAAAAGCAAGATCTAGATTTAAAAACATATTTGATCATGATGATGGAGGACTTCAAGAAAGACATAAGGAACTTCCTTAGAGAAACGGAGGAAAACATAAATAAACAAGTAGAAGCCTATAGAGAGGAATTACAAAAATCCCTGAAAGAATTCCAGGAAAACACAATCAAACAGGTGAAGGAATTAAAAATGGAAATAGAAGCAATAAAGAAAAGACACAGGGAGACAAACCTGGAAATAGAAAACCAAAGGAAGAGACAAGGAGCTGTAGATATAAGCATCACCAACAGAATACAAGAGATACAAGAGAGAATGTCAGGAGCAGAAGATTCCATAGAAATCATTGACACAACTGTCAAAGATAATGTAAAACAGAAAAAGCTACTGGCCCAAAACATACAGGAAATCCCGGACTCAATGAGAAGATCAAACCTAAGGATAATAAGTATAGAAGAGAGTGAAGACTCCCAGCTCAAAGAACCAATAATTATCTTCAACAAAATCATAGAAGAAAACTTCCCTAACCTATAGAAAGATATGCCCATAAGCATACAAGAAGCCTACAGAATTCCAAATAGATCGGACCAGAAAAGAAACTCCTCCCATCATATAATAGTCAAAACACCAAATGCACAAAATAAAGAAAGAATATTAAAAGCAGTAAGAGAAAAAGGTCAAGTAACATATAAAGACCGACCTATCGGAATCAAACCAGACTTCTCGCCAGAGACTATGACAGATGTCATACAGACCCTAAGAGAACACAAATGCCATCCCAGGTTACTGCATCCTGAAAAACTCTCAATTAACATAGATGGAGAAACCAAGATATTCCATGACAAAACCAAATTTACACAAATTCTTTCTACAAATCCAGCGCTACAAAGGATAATAAATGGCAAAGCCCATGAGGAGGCAATCTACACCCTAGAAAAAGCAAGAAATTAGTCCTCTTGGCAACAAAACAAAGAGAAGAAAAGCACACAAACATAATCTCACATCCAAATATGAATATAACAGGAAACAACAATCACTATTTCTTTTTCTTTTTAGTATTGATCTATTTTTTTCATTCTTCTTTTTTTTTTATTAACTTGAGTATTTCTTATTTACATTTCGAATGATATTCCCTTTCCCGGTTTCCGAGCCAACATCCCCCAACCCCTCCCCTCCCCTTCTTTATGGGTGTTCCCCTCCCCATCCTCCCCCCATTGCCGCCCTCCCACCAAAAATCATGTTCAGTCTTAGCAGGACCAAGGGCTTCCCATTCCATTGGTGCTCTTACTAGGCCGTTTATTGCTACCTATGTGGTTGGAGTCCAGGAACAGTCCATGTATAGTCTTTAGGTAGTGGCTTAGTCCCTGGAAGCTCTGGTTGGTTGGCATTGTTGTTCATATGGGGTCTCGAGCCCCTTCAAGCTCTTCCAGCCCTTTCTCTGAGTCCTTCAATGGGGGTCCTGTTCTCAGTTCAGTGATTTCCTGCTAGCATTCGCCTATGTATTTGCTGTATTCTGGCTGTGTCTCTCAGGAGAGATCTACATCTGGTTCCTGTCTGTCTGCATTTCTTTGCTTCATCCATCTTGTCTAAGTGGGTGGCTGTATATGTATGGGCCACATGTGGGGCAGGCTCTGAATGGGTGTTCCTTCTCCCTCTGTTTTAATCTTTGCCTCCCTATTCCCTGCCAAGTGTATTCTTGTTCCCCTTTTAAAGAAGGAGTGAAGCATTCGCATTTTGATCATCTGTCTTGAGTTTCACATGTTCTGTGCATCTAGGGCAATTCAAGCATTTGTGCTAATAGCCACTTATCAATGATTTCATACCATGTGTGTTTTTCTGTGATTGGGTTACCTCACTCAGGATGATATTTTCCAGTTCCAACCATTTGTCTATGGATTTCATATTGGCATTGTTTTTGATAGGTGAGTAATATTCCATTGTGTAGATGTACTACATTTCTGTATCCATTCCTCTGTTGAAAGGCATCTGGGTTCTTTCCAGCATCTGGCTATTATAAATAAGGCTGCTATAAACATAGTGGAGTATGTGTCTTTGTTATATGTTGGGAAATCTTTTGGGTATATGCCCAAGAGAGGTATAGCTGGGTCCTGAGGTACTGCAATGTCCAATTTTCTGAGGAACCTCCAAACTGATTTCCAGAATGGTCGTACCAGTCTGCAATCCCACCAACAGTGGAGGAGTATTCCTCTTTCTCCACATCGTTGCCAGGAATTGCTCTTACCTGAGTTTTGATCTTAGCCATTCTCACTGGTGTGAGGTGGAATCTCAGGGTGGTTTTGACTTTCATTTCCCTTCTGACTAAAGATGTTGAACATTTCTTTAGGTGCATTTCAGCCATTTGACATTCCTCTGCTGTGAATTCTTTGTCTGGCTCTAAACCCTATTTCTTAATATGGTTGTCTCTCTGCAGTTTAACTTCATGAGTTTTTTGTATACTTTGGATATAGGCCCTCTATCTGCTTTTAGGATTGGTAAAGATCTTTTCCCAATCTGTTGGTTTCCATTTTGTCCTAACAACAGTGTTCTTTGCCTTACAGAAGCTTTGCACTTTTATGAGATCTCATTTGTTGATTCATGATCTTAGAGCGTAAGCCATTGGTGCTTTATTCAGGAAATTTTCTCCAGTGCCCATATGTTTGAGATGCTTCCCCACTTTTTTTTTCTATTAGTTTGCGTGTATCTGGTTTGATGTGGAGGTCATTGATCCACTTGGACCTAAGCTTTGTACAGGGTAATAAGAATGGATCAATCTGCATTCTTCTACATGCTACCTCCAGTTGAACCAGCACCATTTGCTGGAAATGCTATCTTTTTTTCCATTGGATAGTTTTGGCTCATTTGTCAAAAATCAAGTGACCATTGTGTGGGTTCATTTCTGGGTCTTCAATTCTATTCCACTCATCTATCTGCCTGTCTCTGTACTAATACCATACAGTTTTTATGACTATTGCTCTGTAATACTCTTTGAGATCAGGAATGATGATTCCCCAGGAATTCCTTTTATTGTTGAGGATAGTTTTAACTACTCTGGGTTTTTTGTTATTCCAGATGAATTTGGAAATTGTTCTGTCTACTTCTCTGAAGAATTGGATTGGTATTTTGATGGGGATTGCATTGAATCTGTAGATCGCTTTTGGTAAAATCGCCATTTTTACTATATTAATCCTGCCAATCCATGAGCATGGGAGATCTTTCCATCTTCTGAGGTCTTCTTCAATTTATTTCTTCAGAGGCTTGAAGTTCTTATTGTACAGATCTTTTACTTGCTTGGTTAAAGTCACACAGAGGTATTTTATATTATTTGGGACTATTATGAAGGGTGTCGTTTCCCTAATTTCTTTCTCGGCTTGTTTTCTCTTTTGTGTAGAGGAAGGCTACTGATTTATTTGAGTTAATTTTATACTCAGCCACTTTGTTGACGTTGTTTATCAGCTTTAGTAGTTCTCTGGTGGAACTTTTGGGATCACTTAAATCATATCATGGGCAAATAGTGATATTTTGACTTCTTCTTTTCCAATCTGTATCCCCTTGATCTCCTTTTGTTGTCTGATTGTTCTGGCTAGAACTTCAAGAACTATATTGAATAAGTAGGGAGATAGTGGGCAGCCTTTTCTAGTCCCTGATTTTAGTGGGATTGCTTCAAGTTTTTCTCCATTTAGTTAAATTTTAGCTATTGTTTTGCTGTATATGGCTTTTACTATGTTCAGGTGTGGGCCTTGAACTCCTGTTCTTTCCAGGACTTTTATTATGAATGGGTGTTGAATTTTGTCCAATGGTTTCTCAGCATCTAATGAAATGAAATAGTGGTTGTTATCTTTTAGTTTGTTTATATAATGGATTACATTGATGGTTTTCCATATATTAAACCATCTCTGCATACCTGGGATGAAGTCTATTTGAACATGATGGATGGTTGTTTTCATGTGCTCTTTGATTCAGTTTGCCAGAATTTTATTGAGTATTTTTGCGTCGATATTCATAAGGGAAATTCGTCTGAAGTTATTTTTCTTTGTTTGATCTTTGTGTGTGTAAAATAGGTATAAAAACAATTTTGGCCTGCATAATGAAATCATCCCACATTTCACCCCTTTTGTCTAATTAAAAAATAAATTTTCTCTCAATTATAACCTCAGTACATATATCTAACACCAAGTCCAACACTTTATCAGTTAAACAGAATATTTAGTTTTCTATTCCATCTTAAGTAAGGCTTAACAAACTATGTTATATTTTGGTTAGCTTATATAGTATCTAATAACTACCTAATAAAACACGTATTTTCAGAGTTAAACAGCCTGATAAGCTATGAGATTATAATCAGTCTTCAACCCAGTCAGAAATCTGAGATAGACCAATTATCTATACATATAGGAAGCCTAACATGGCTTTGAGAACTGAGAGGTTGTAGAGACAAAGCTCCACTAGCACAGTCATTTTTTAGAAAAATGTGAGCACAAGTCTTCAGTCTTGTGGCCCCAAATCAACTGACAGACTCTTGAAACACAGAAATCTTGAAGGGCTGATAATTCTGGCTTGGGAAAATTATCAGTCAATTATTCTGCATAAGATGTCCCTTTTGGATGGTATTAATCTCAGATGAAACAGGCAGTTTCTGCCAAGTGGTTGCCTAGCCACAAACTATTGCCTCACCTGGAGGTAGAGATACTCAATTTGTTCATTAAATCCACCAAAGGGGAACTGTTAGAAGAAGATATGTCTCAACCAAAGATAAATAACTTTACATCTCATATTTTGTGGACTTCTGATTTTTTGAAAACCATCTATCTATATAAGGTAATCTGGACTGTTGTCCATTAACCATCTTATTATCTTGAATGTATTCTAACAAACTTAGAGCCATGAATTTGCTCTTTGGCCCTTAACTCACATATGTGATCAACTTGAAAGTTTGAAAAAGAACTGGATCTAGCCTTGTACTTTTAAACTTTTTTAACAAATAAATTGAATACCAAAGCAAAGATATGATTTTAGCTTATTTACCAAATGAGATTATGACTGTACAACTCAATCTAGCTAATTCCTTCCTGTTAAATTACAACCATTTCTAGATTTCTCATAAAACAACCTTAGAATAACCACTTTCAGCCCCACAAAGTCCAGGGAATTGGGGAAATGCCTCTTCTATAACTTCTTCAAACTGTACATGGGCATTGAGATATCCTTGGGGGTAGGGAGTAAGAAGAATGAAGCAAATGCTATATATAGCTAGATGTGTCCTGGCTGGACACAGCAGAAAGTCCGTGAGACCAGGAATCCAAGAAGGGACACTCTGCAAAATACAATTCTCAAGACAAAAGTTTAGAATTGAGCTATCTTTATTTTTGATTCTCTTGAATCTAGTTTTTCAAGTGATCTCTTTCTCTCAAATCTGATCATTATGACTCTGTGAGGATTCTGGAGCCTAATCACATTTTTAAAAACACAAAAACAAGAAACATTTCCCCAGAATACTGTGTTCCTTAGTCTGTAATGTGAAAAGCTTGTACCGAGATCTGGGCTTAGGCCTGTGAGGTTTAAGAAGAAGAACACAGACTTGTGATGTTTAAGAAAAACAGACTGGCGTCATTCATGTTAAGAAAAGAGAATGCCAAATCTTTTACTTGATTCACTGAATACATATTCCAAGTTCACCACGTGGAAAATTCTAGGAAGCACAGTGGGAAAACCAGCTTATGCCCTCAGGAACAAAGAAAGAGGAACAAATACAGGAACTGATTATCACCCAGGTATATGACCCAGGTGTGTTGATTCAGGGCCAGGGCATTCTTTTGTTAGGATCAAAAGGCTTCTACATGCATTAGCAAGACTTCACGAGGGGTCAACGCTGATGGGGACCCAGGAGGGTCTGACAAGTCCCCTTTTTCTTCTTTTATTTAGTAGTGCCTGTCTTAAAACACTTTTGGGTGTCAATATCTTGCCTATCTCTGGGAAACTCTGCCAGTCTCAGGGCCCTTGTCTTAGGTAAGGATTGGTCCCAAAGAGTTGCCAGTCTTTGGCTAATTGCTTCTTGTAAAGGCTGAGCCAGAATTGGGCAGAGGGATTATCTCTTGCCAAGACATCTGCTTAGTCACTGCCCCGGACTGGGAATTCTGTTTGAGCATGTGATAAGATGCTCAAGCCAAACGACTGCAGTGCCCAAGGGCCATACCACTGAGGGCCATACCACTGAGGACTGCTGTCAAGCTGTTCCTGTAAGACCACTGACTGTTCACTTAAATTTAGAATTCCCAATTGTCAGCAACTTCTCCTGAAAGTTTAACTACTGTGTTGTTTTAACAACAGATTGGGGGAGGGCAATCTCAGACATTGCAGCCATAGTGGCTGCAGCAGCAATGGCTGCTCCAATAGCAGCAAAGATGCCAAAGTCTCTCTCATGACAGTTCAGGATCAGCTTGTGTTCTCTCCTGAATGACCAACAGGCAACAAAACTATGCCTGAGATCTGCATAACCAGGGCAGAGTTCCCTGGTCCTCAGAAGCCTCAAGAAGATGGCATTCCTGTGAAGAATCCCCAGCATTAGCACCATTTGGATAACAACAAGACCATTAATCCATTGTTGCAAAGGTATAAATTTTCTTGAACACTCAAAACATTAACTTTAGCGTTTTTGCTAAATGAATAACAAAGTAACTTTCTTGGGTCGAAGCAATAGTGTTATTAATTAAATAACTATACCACTATATCAGCAATAATCAAACTCACTATCCTATCGCTTTTGTTTAAAGCCTGACTCACTTCTTCCAATATCTGTAAGCATTTTAGAATATCAAGGTCCTATAATACTCACAAGTAATAAAGCAAAAGCTGGTATATGCCAGATTTCAATATAGTAACAAAATTAGAAAGTGTACAATCAATATAACTTGCATTAAATATTGTAGAAGAACCAAAAGTAATTTTGACATGACCAATAAATAAAAATTAGGAGTTTTAATCCATGTACTAACATTTGTTCAAAATCTAAATCCTGTATCAATTTTTCCATTGCAAATGTAACTTCATATAAGACAATTGTGAACATTTAATTGTCTCTGAAAATGTCCAGAACCAATCTTCCAAATGAAAACTGTTATTTTCAATATTGAATTGACCAATCTATGATTGAGTCAGAATAAGTTGTCACATTAAAGGAAAGGGAAGAGTCATAACTTCTCTTTGATTTTCTGAAGGCATTTTCTCTGTCACACAAGGTCTAAAACTTTGAAGCAAGGCAGCTTGTTCAATCTGGGATATAGACAAGTAAAGATAGGTCAGGAACATATGTCCAAAACAGCTTTCCAGTCACCATTGTCAGGGCACTCAGAAAGCTCACAGGCCAGCATTATTCTTTGTCCCAGCATCAGCATGTCTCACCCCCCACTCTGGCAGCTAGTACATTCCTGCAGCATCCTGTAGAAAAAACACAAACATGCCCTCTTCCCCGTATAAAATACCTGAACAGGATCATGGTATAAGTCAGTAAGTGGATCCTTCCATTTCACCTAGGCATAAGTATTCCTAGTTTTAGGGTGCCATAAACACTCAGAGAGTTCCTTGGCATCTAAATTTTAAAATTAAAAATAAAAAGAGCATTATTTAAATAATTATATGACATACAGGTATATAACTCCTCCTTTTTATTTATTAAGATATTGTTTTAAAGTTTTATAACACCTGTTTTATAATGTCTAGTCCTTGAGAATTATAGGGAATCTCAATAATATGGGTAACATCTATTTGCCAAATATCATTAGGCTGTAACCCTTTTTGGTTAACTCCCGAATTGAGAGAGTAAATAAATGGGGACATTTACTGATTATTTGGGCTGCTTGTTCTTTAGTTACTCTATTGTGAAGTAATTTAATTTTCCCAAACAAGAAATGAATAACATCTATTTGCCATAACGTATAAGCTATGTCCTCAAGGACTACCACCATTATGTAATGCAGGAAGAAATTGAGGACACTGAGGACTTGTATTTACAGTTTGACTTGTATACCAAATTATTGTCTTCAGCCATTACAGTTTTGATGATATAAAGAATGAGATTGTTTGGCTAATTGTTCCTATGTAAGGCTTATAATTTGCCTGATAAATCTGTTGTGGCATTCTCTTCCTCAATAAGGGATCCAGGCAATCTAGTTTGAGTTCTTAAATGGCCTATAAAGGAACAGTACATTCTCTTAAATCAGTTGTATAGCATAAATAATTGTAAAATTTGAGGGTTATCGGCATCTATAAAAGGAAAAAAATTAATCAATTGTAAACCATAAGCTATACATTGGCTATCAGTATACAAATTGAAAGCTTGATTTTAACATTTTATAAACACTCATACAGCACGTAATTCAATTATCTGTGCTGAAGCAGAGGGAAACTCAAAAGAATAAACATGTGATCCAATTATGTGTGTTGCCTTCTCATTAGATAAACCATCTATAAATACAATGAGCTTATTTTCTATGGGCTGCATGCATAAATTTACAGGAAATACAAAAGCATGTACAGAGGAAAACTATCATTTTTGCCTGAAAAGTTTGTATATATAATAGGCCAAATATCAATATTCTGTAATAACCAATTTAATTTTTATCTGGAATAAGGTATGTTTCATCAGGTTCTTTTTTCAAAATACTTCCATGACTCTACCTTACAAATTTATATTAACACAATAACAGTTTTATTATAGGGCATTAAAACTTTTACTTGGAGAGGAAAAATGAGTCCATGTGAAAGGTTTCTTTTGGGGACTATTGTGGATATAAACAACCAACAATTGATCATAGTCTATATAATTAATATATCTGTTGTTGACACATGGCTTTCTCTGTTTTCTGCAAAGCTATTCCTCCCTCATTAGTTAATTTTCTAGTGGAATTAAGATTTTCATCCGCCTCGAGGATATCAAAGACTTAAGTCCTCCTGTGATAAGCTTAAAGTGAGATCTTAGCCAATTAACATATATTTTGAAGCTTAAAATTAATTTAAAATAAACTATCTTGAATTTTCTGTGTCACAATTTGTTTAGGGTATAAATGATGTCTCAAATATTATAAAGGATATTGCCTTTGAATCTTTTTTGGAGCAGCAACTACTCCTCAAATTTTAAAAGCTTGTTGTATAAGAGCAACTGCTTCTAGTAAAACTCCTTTGGCGGGATCAGTTAATAAAATATCCATATAATGATTAGTACACACTGAAAGATTCAAAATCCTAACTTCTTACATTGAAGCAGAGAAAAAATTACATAATGTAGGGCTATTAGACATTCCTTTGTAAACCTTTTCAGTGATATCACTTCATGGGCTTTCTAAAATTATAAGCAAGCTCACTAAATGAAAACCTTTCACAATCACCAGGATGTAAAGGAACAGCATAAAAACAATTCTCTAAATCTATAACAATTCTATACCTATTTCTTGAAATGGCAGTTGGAGTAAACAAACAGGGTGTAATGCTCTCACAAGTTTCATAGCCTCATCCATCCTTCACAAATCCTGTAACAATCTCTACCTGTTTGATTTTTTTCTTAATTACAAATATTTTTGAGTAAGAATCCTGAGCCAGTCTGTGACTGAACTGCAAACAGTAGCCCATGTAACACTGGTGATTTTTAAGTTTTCCTTATAACACCAGAACATAGTTGTGGAACTTTGGAAAGCAAAACTCAACCTACAACAAATAATCTATCTCTAAAATCCAGTCTCTCCATGACACCAAGTTCATCTCTCATGCTATAAAGTTTGACTGCCAATTTCTGCATATGAACGCACAGTGGTACAGGCTCTAATACCTCAACAATGAGACATTGCCCTAAAATATTTTATTAGCCTGGCTTTTACGATAAGAATTATATAAAATTATTCCAGTTTAGACCATATTTGGCTAATGTTTCCCTGAGTTGGCTAATGCCACATGTTGTCTAGATTGATTCCATCTGAATTATCAGTTTTAAGCCAACTTTCTCTTACCAATGTTACAAATTTTTAACCATACCCAATAAGTTAAAAGTCGATGATCTGTAACCAAGACACATAGAGTGCTCCACGCTATCTCGCCAGCAAGAACACGTGGGGATACACGAATCTTTCTGCAGCTAAATGTTTATTAAATCTTAAAGAGAGGGCCCGGGGCGCCGGCATGGCGCGACTTATATTCACCCTAGCACGGCGCATCCACACCTGATTGGTCGCTTACCCATGATCTCATTAGGCACGCCCCGGAGTGGGCAAAGACCTGGCACGAAGGCACTCTTGCACATGCTCACACAGTTAACTTCCTGAAAGGAAGTTGGCTAGCGCGGCGGAGGCCAGCACCATCTTGTAATGGCGAAAGCTATCCCGGCTTTCCACATGGGGCGCAGTGGAAGCCAGCGCCATCTTGTGGTGGCGAATGTTATTGCGGCTCTCCACAATAGAGAATATTTATATGTTTAAAACCAATCAGGAACAAAAAATGAAGTGGCTACACATATCTTTAATATTTAGACCAACACCGTTTTTACCTTTTCTAGCTGTAATTTTAAGAGAAGCACCTTGTCACCTATGTCCAATAATCATAGTCAGGGATTTTTCTAGGAGAAATAGACAGCTGACCTAGGCTCCTAGCTACAGGTGCAGGGTTCCAAAGGCCAATTGAAACTGCCTTTGATTTATTTGTTGCTTTTTTTTAAATGAGTTAAAACCAAATCAAGGGGTTAAGAACCAGCAGATAAAGTTTTAACCAGGTTTATTTTAAACATGAAACACAGAACAACATTCAAGTGATGAAACAAAAAACATACATGGACAACTTGATGGACCAAGGACAGACAATAGACATAGAGGGGAAGAACTAGATGATGTCCTACCAAAGGGACCCAGATATCCTACCTAAGGAACCCAGAACCAGAAATAAGCATTTCTACAATAGGAGCCAGCAAGGAGGCAGGACATCTCCTGCCTTCCTTCTGTCCCTAGGAGAACTCCGAAAAAGCTTAAGCTTATTGTCCTTATCTGCTAAAGCATCTCCAGAGAGTCTTGGAGTACTGATTTTTTCAGACCCATTGTCTCTCATGTCTAGGTTTTAAACTGTCTCTAGTCAGGGTCCAAAGACTAAAAGCATCTATGAAAAATGACTTTGCTTCTCTAGATTTTAACATAACTCTAAAAGAACACATACACAAAAACGTGTTACCATTATCTTGTCCTTTTCCACAAGTTTTACTCACCGCTAGCCCAAATAAAAGGCACCAATAAAAGGACTGGATCTAATCCTTGTACTTTTAAACATTTTTAACAAATAAATTCAATCCTAAAGCAAACATATGATTTTAGCTTAGTTACCAAATGAGATTATGACTGTACAACTCAATTAGCTAATTCCTCCCTGTTAAATTACAACTATTTCTAGATTTCTCATAAAATAACCTTAGAATAACCACTTTCAGCCCCCAAAAGTCCAAGGAATTGGGGCGATGACTCTTCTATAACTTCTTCAAACTGTACATGTGCATTGAGATATCCTTGGGGGTAGGGGTAAAAGAATGAAGCAAATGCTGTAGCTGGATATGTCCTGACTGGATCCAGCTGAAAGTCCTTGAGACCAGGAATCCATACAGGCACACTCTGCAAAATACAATTCTCAAGACAAAAGTTTAGAATTGAGATATCGTTATGTTTGATTCTCTTGAATCTAGTTTTTCAAGTGATCTCCCTCTCTCAGATCTGATCAGTATGACTCTGTGAGGTTTCCAGAGCCTAATCACACTTTCAAAAAACACACAAACAAAACCTTTTCCCAAGAATACTGTGCTCCTTAGTCTGTAATGAGAAAAACTTGTATCTTGCACTCTTTCCCAGATTAGTAACATAACCATAAGACTCAAAGTCATGCCCAATATGAAAATTAAACAATTTTTAAAAAGGAAGGAAGCTAAACAATAGTGTGTGAGTCTGAGGCTTTTGTACTCTGTCATATCAGTAAATTAACCCCAAATTACCATTGAACCTACGTTAAGAGAATCTGACCTTCCTATTGTGGTAAAAATTCAAAATACCCACAAAGCCTTGCTCGCTGGCATCAATGAGCCATATGGCTTGTAGCAGGGTAATTCATAAAACAAACTATACACCTTCTATCAATGTAAATATCAATAAGCAACTTATCAAACCAGGACTTTAGCCCAAAATATATCAATCTATTAAGCTCTCTTCCTGGAGCCACAGATTTTCATTTAACCTTAATAACCTGTAAATATCACAAGTCTCTACTTGGAGTCAGTGACTAATTCTCTCTGTCTAAGTTCTGAAGCATAGGTGAAAATCCCCACATGATTTGGATAATCTCTGTACTCTGTTCTTAAAAACAAACTTAAATCACCTTTCAATAATAGTTGTCATTAAGAAGTAGGATGTCTAACTAGGATTTCAAGCTAAAATTCCCATGGAGCCCATGTTAGAAAGAATATGAGTATCCTGAAGCACTTTCTTTAAAAAGCAGCTTTTATCTCTAACTCTCTGAGCTGTAACTACTTATTATGCAGCAAGGGACCTACAGCTTGCCAGCTCAGGCTGTTTCTGTTTCTTTGTTTAAATTCCCACACTTGAAACATCACATGACTCAACATGGTGCTGGTGTCCTATTACTTAGAAATTAAAACTTTCTCTCAACTCTTAAGATTACTAGTGGTTCTTGCCCAGCACATTGGCTCACCATCTATTATGCTTTCTGTGTTGGGCACCACTTATTATTGTAAAATTATATTAAAAAAAAAAGACTTTCTTTTACCCCCACTAGATCCAGCATCGCAATGCCCCAAGATAATTGGTAGATATCTTGCCAGTAACACACATCCCAACTCTGTGGTGGCCCAGTCTCTAGACATCACACACTCGCTTAAACTTAAATCACTACATGAAAGAACACAATAACCTCTGATCCAATTGATAAAATATAATTATCCTCCTAATCAATACAAAGTGCTATATATATTCTTTCCTTAAGAATATTCATAACAACCTGTAAATACACAGAGTGGAATCTTAACATCAGTCACCATGTTCTCTCTGTGACTTCTCTCCCATCTCCTCCAGTCCCCTCCTCTTCCCTCAAACTTTTCTCCCTCTATCTTTCCTCTGGTCCAATGACAAACCTCATTCTATCTTTTACCTGTCTTAGCCTGTGTAATGAAATCATCACACATGTTTGCACGTAGAAGAATGAAAGCATATCCATATTTATCACCCTACACCAAAACTCAAGTATAAACGCGTCAAAGCCCTCGCTCATCATAGAACTGAGAATAGAAGAAAAATAAGGAATAGCCTTGAACATATTGCCACAGGAAACAAATTTTTGACCTGAACACCATTACTTCTGGCACTAAGAATAATTAATAAGTAATAAATGGGATCTCATGAAACTTCAAAGATTCTACAAGGCTAAGGGAGCCATCAATAGGGCAAAATAACAGCCAACAGAATTAAAAATGATCTTTACCAACCCTACATCTGACAGAGGACTAATATCCAAAATATATAAAGAACTCAAGAAGCTAGTCATCAAAAAGCCAAATAACTCAATTTTTAAAAATGCAGTACAAGATAGCCATGCTACAGTCCACAGATGTATAGAAGCTAAGTAATAAGGAAGTCCCAAGGAAGGATGCTGGAATCTCACCCAGAAGGTAAATAAAAGTATAGAGGGAAGAACCTGAATGGGAGAGAGGCTATGGAGTAAAAAGGGTGGATATTAGGTGGTGTGGGAGGGAAGGATGGAAAAAGAGTCAAAATCACTGGGGATGGACAGCTCTGCAATGAGGAAAACTTCTAGGAGACTTTTGAAATGACCCTAGCTGAAACTCCTAGTTGTAGGAGATATGGAGTCTGAAGATGTTACCTACTGTAGTCAGGTTGTACTTTCAGAGAAAGGAAGTGGACACCAAACCACTCACAAAAACTTCAACCCAAAGCTGCCTTGCTTACAAGAAGTTCAGGGGAAAAGAGAGAGTAGAGATAGTGTGGAAGAGCCTCAAACACATAGGCATAGGGGAAAATTTCCTGAACAGAACACAAATAGCTCATGATCTAAGATCAAGTATCGACAAATAGGACCTCATAAAATGGCAAAGCTTCTGTCAGGCAAAGGACACTGACAAAAGGACAACCAACAAATTGGGTAAATATCTTTATCAATCCTACATCTGATAGAGAATCTGATACACATCTGATAGAATTCCATATATATATATATAGAACTCAAGAACTTAGACTCCAGAAAACCAAATAATCCTATTAAAGTGGGGTATGGAGCAAAACAGAATTCTCAGCTGAGAAATATCAAATGGCTGAGAAGTACCTAAAGAAATGTTCAACCTCCTAAGTCATCAGCGAAATGCAAATCAAAACAACCCTGAGATTCTATCTCAAACCAGTCAGAATGGCTAAGATCAAAAACTCAAGTGAGAGTAGATGCTGGCAAGCATGTGGAGAAAGAAGAGACTCCTTCATTGTTGGTGGGATTGCAAGCTAGTACAACCACTCTGGAAATCAGTCTGGCAGTTGTTCAGAAAATTGGACATAGTACTGCCTGAGGACCCAGCTATGTCACTCCTGGGCATATATCCAAAAGATGCTCTAACATATAACAAGAACACATGCTCCACTATGTTCATAGCAGCCTTCTTTATAATAGCTAGAGGCTGGAAAGAACCTAGATGTCCTTCAACAGAGGAATGGATACAGAAAATGTACATTTATACAGTGGAGTACTACTCAGCTATTAAAAACAATGACTTCATGAAATTTGTAGACAAATGGAAAGAACTAGAAAATATTCTAAGTGAGGTAACCCAGTCACAAAAGAGCAAACATGGTATGCACTCATTGATAAGTGGATATTAGTCCAAAAACTCAGAATAACTACGGTACAATTCACAGGCCATATGAAGCTCAAGAAGAAGGAAGACCAAAACGTGGATGCTTCAGTTCTTAGAATGGGGAACAAAATACTCATGGAAGGTAGAGGGTGGAAGGGACTTGGGAGGAATTGAGGAGAAGGAGGTGAAAAGGGGGCAGGATTAGGTATTAGATGAGGTGAGGCTGATATACAGAGGGTCAGAAATTTGAACAGAGGTGTGTACCAATGGGGCATGGGGAAATGGGGTAGCCACAAGCAAGTCTCAGATGACAGGAAAGCAAGAGGCTTCCAGGAACCAACAGGGATGAGATTAGCTGAAATACCCAAAAGAGGAAGGAAGAATTTGTAGAGACCATATCCAGAGGTTAAGCAAGGCTCCCTGTTGGGGAGTGAGGTCGCCCACTTTCTCAAAATTTTAACTCAGAATTTCTCTCGTTTAAAGGAAATACCTGGAAAAGAATGGAGCAGAGACAAAGGAAAGGCCATCCAGAGACTGCCCCAGCTGGGGATCCATCCCATAAGCAGCCGCCAAACCTAGACACTATTGTTGATGCCAGGAAGTACTTGCTGACAGGAGCCTGATATGGATGTCTCCTGAGAGGCTTTGCCAGAGCCTTACAGAACCGTACATATGAGGATACTTGTAGCTAACCATGGGACTGAACATGGGGACCTCGATGGAACAGTTAGAGAACAAACTAAAGGAACTGAAGGAGTTTGCAATCCCATAGGAAGAACTACAGGATCAACCAATCAGACACCCCCAGCCTCTGAGCTCCTAGGGGAATAAACCATCAACCAAAGAGTACACATGGAGAGACCCATAGCTCCAGCCACATATGTAGCAGAGGATGGCATTGTCTGGCATCAATAGAAGGAGTAGCCCTTGGTCCTGTGAGAGCCCAATACTCCAGTGTAGTGGAATGTCAGGGTAGTGAGTTAGAAGTAGGTGGGAGGGGTGGATGTTCATAGAAGCAGTGGGAGGGTGAATGAGAAGGGGGATCTGAGAAAGGGGATAACATTTGAAATGTGAATGCTTAAAATATCCAATAAAAATGACACACACATACACACACACACACACACACACACACACACACACACACAAAGAGATTGAGGGAATGGATCACCACCAATTACTGGCCCAATTTGTGACTCTTCCCATGTGAGAGAGACATTTTATTTTATTTTTTCTTTCTATAATTTATTTTTTAATTCACATTGCAGCCCCCTTCCCTCCTCTCCTCCTAATCCTGCACTTATAAATCCCTCCACCCATTTTCTTCTTCCTTTCTCCTTAGAGAAGGGGTAGCCCTCCCTATTGGGTATAACCCTATCCTGGGTTATCTAGTCCCAGCATGACTAAGCACCTCCTTTCCCACTGAGGTCCAACCTGGCTGTTCAGGTAGGGGTAGAAAATCCTATTGTAGGCAACAGAGTTAGAGAAAGTCGCTGCTTTAATTGTTAAGGGACACACATGAAGACCAAGCTGTACTTCTGCTGTACAAATGACAAGGAGGCTGTATGTAGCCTCTGACACTTTTAATAATATTCTGGTATGCTTGCAGAAAGGAGCACTGTCTTCTGAGAGGCTTCATCCATCGGCTGATGGAAACAGATGCACATAACCAGAGCCAAACATTTGGTGGCACTCAAAGAATCCTCTGAAGGCAGAGGAAGGAATGAAGGAGCTGTAGTCCTCAAAGACACCACAAGAGGATCTACAGAGTAAACTACCTGTACCTATTTGTTTTATTTATTCATTTATTTATATACAGATTCTTCCTGGTTTTCTCAGAGTACCTTTGAACTTGCATCTTCTTGCTTCTACTTCCCCAGGGTTGGGATTATATATGCACGCTGCTATCCCAGGCATTCAAGAGCTTTGATAATACAACGAAAAGGTATGGTTTCACATATTACCTATGGAAGCTACATAAGGGGTGGCTATGCAAAGATGCTGAGCTTTTTTCCAGTTCTGTTTCTGTGTAGAATGAGAAAATTGATCTACATAGTTCCTAAAACACTTGACCTTTCAAGTTAATGTTTCTTTATAAATATCCTCAAGAGCTATTGTGTTTAGAAATAGTGTTAGAAGATAGATAGGTTTTACATTGTGTCCTTCCCAATTTAAGATGTGACTAATACGTTTCTCCTGAAATTTATATGTTTTTTTATTTTTAATTTTTTTACTAACTTGAGTATTTCTTATATACATTTCGAGTGTTATTCCCTTTCCCAGTTTCCGGGCAAACATCCCCCTCCCCCCTCCCCTTCCTTATGGGTTTTCCCCTCCGCACCCTCCCCCCATTGCTGCCCTCCCCCCAACAGTCTAGTTCACTGGGGGTTCAGTCTTAGCAGGACCCAGGGCTTCCCCTTCCACTGGTGCTCTTACTAGGATATTCATTGCTACCTATGAGGTCAGAGTCCAAGGTCAGTCCATGTATAGTCTTTAGGTAGTGGCTTAGTCCCTGGAAGCTCTGGTTGCTTGGTATTGTTGTACATATGGGGTCTCGAGCCCCTTCAAGCTCTTCCAGTTCTTTCTCTGATTCCTTCAACGGGGGTCCTATTCTCAGTTCAGTGGTTTGCTGCTGGCATTCGCCTCTATATTTGCTGTATTCTGGCTGTGTCTCTCAGGAGCGATCTACATCGGGCTGCTGTCGGCCTGCACTTCTTTGCTTCATCCATCTTGTCTAATTGGGTGGCTGTATATGTATGGGCCACATGTGGGGCAGGTTCTGAATGGGTGTTCCTTCAGTCTCTGTTTTAATCTTTGCCTCTCTATTCCCTGCCAAGGGTATTCTTGTTCCCCTTTTAAAGAAGGAGTGAAGCATTCACATTTTGATCATCCGTCTTGAGTTTCATTTGTTCTAGGCATCTAGGGTAATTCAAGCATTTGGGCTAATAGCCACTTATCAATGAGTGCATACCATGTGTGTCTTTCTGTGATTGGGTTAGCTCACTCAGGATGATATTTTCTAGTTCCAACCATTTGCCTAGGAATTTCATAAAGTCACTGTTTTTGATAGCTGAGTAATATTCCATTGTGTAGATGTACCACATTTTCTGTATCCATTCCTCTGTTGAAGGGCATCTGGGTTCTTTCCAGCTTCTGGCTACTATAAATAAGGCTGCGATGAACATAGTGGAGCACATGTCTTTTTTATATGTTGGGGCATCTTTTGGGTATATGCCCAAGAGAGGTATAGCTGGATCCTCAGGCAGTTCAATGTCCAATTTTCTGAGGAACCTCCAGACTGATTTCCAGAATGGTTGTATCAGTCTCCAACCCCACCAAAAATGGAGGAGTGTTCCTCTTTCTCCACATCCTCTCCAGCATCTGCTGTCACCTGAGTTTTTGAACTTAGCCATTCTCACTGGTGTGAGGTGAAATCTCAGGGTTGTTTTGATTTGCATTTCCCTTATGACTAAAATGTTGAACATTTCTTTAGGTGTTTCTCAGCCATTCGGCATTCCTCAGCTGTTAATTCTTTGTTTAGCTCATTTTTTAATAGGGTTATTTGTCTCCCTGCGGTCTAACTTCTTGAGTTCTATGTATATTTTGGATATAAGGCCTCTCTCTGTTGTAGGATTGGTAAATATCTTTTCCCAATCTGTTGGTTGCCGTTTTGTCCTAATCACAGTGTCCTTTGCCTTACAGAAGCTTTGCAGTTTTATGAGATCCCATTTGTCGATTCTTGATCTTAGAGCATAAGCCATTGGTGTTTTGTTCAGGAAATTCTTTCCAGTGCCCCTGTGTTCCAGATGCTCCCCTAGTTTTTCTTCTATTAGTTTGAGTGTATCTGGTTTGATGTGGAGGTCCTTGATCCACTTGGACTTAAGCTTTGTACAGGGTGATAAGCATGGATCGATCTGCATTCTTCTACATGTTGACCTCCAGTTGAACCAGCACCATTTGCTGAAAATGATATCTTTTTTTCCATTGGATGGTTTGGGCTCCTCTGTCAAAAATCAAGTGACCATAGGTGTGTGGGTTCATTTCTGGGTCTTCAACTGTGTTCCATTGGTCTATCTGTCTGTCTCTGTACCAATACCATGCAGTTTTTATCACTATTGCTCTGTAGTACTGCTTGAGTTCAGGGATAGTGATTCCCCCTGAAGTCCTTTTATTGTTGAGGATAGTTTTAGCTATCCTGGGTTTTTTGTTATTCCAGATGAATTGCAAATTGTTCTGTCTAACTCTTTGAAGAATTGGATTGGTATTTTGATGGGGATTGCATTGAATCTGTAGATTGCTTTTGGTAAAATGGCCATTTTTACTATATTAATCCTGCCAATCCATGAGCATGGGAGATCTTTCCATCTTCTGAGGTCTTCTTCAATTTCTTTCTTCAGTGTCTTGAAGTTCTTATTGTACAAATCTTTTACTTGCTTGGTTAAAATCACACTGAGGTACTTTATATTATTTGGGTCTATTATGAAGGGTGTCGTTTCCCTAATTTCTTTCTCGGCTTGTTTCTTTTTTGTGTAGAGGAAGGCTACTGATTTATTTGAGTTAATTTTATACCCAGCCACTTTGCTGAAGTTGTTTATCAGCTTTAGTAGTTCTCTGATGGAACTTTTGGGATCACTTAAATATACTATCATATCATCTGCAAATAGTGATATTTTGACTTCTTCTTTTCTGATCTGTATCGCCATGACCTCCATTTGTTGTCTGATTGCTCTGGCTAGAACTTCAAGAACTATATTGAATAAGTAGGGAGAGAGTGGGCAGCCATGTCTAGTCCCTGATTTTAGTGGGATTGCTTCAAGTTTCTCTCCATTTAGTTTAATGTTAGCAACTGGTTTGCTCTATATGGCTTTTACTATGTTTAGGTATGGGCCTTGAATTCCTATTCTTTCCAGGACTTTTATCATGAAGGGGTGTTGAATTTTGTCAAATGCTTTCTCAGCATCTAATGAAATGATCATGTGGTTTTGTTCTTTCAGTTTGTTTATATAATGGATCATGTTGATGGTTTTCCGTATATTAAACCATCCCTGCATGCCTGGGATGAAGCCTACTTGGTCATGGTGGATGATTGTTTTGATGTGCTCTTGGATTCGGTTTGCCAGAATTTTATTGAGTTTTTTTCCGTCGATATTCATAAGGGAAATTGGTCTGAAGTTCTCTTTCTTTGTTGGGTCTTTGTGTGGTTTAGGTATAAGAGTAATTGTGGCTTCATAGAAGGAATTCGGTAGTGCTCCATCTGTTTCAATTTTGTGGAATAGTTTGAATAATATTGGTATGAGGTCTTCTATGAAGGTCTGATAGAATTCTGCACTAAACTTGTCTGGACCTGGGCACTTTTTGTTTGGGAGAACTTTAATGACTATGTCTATTTCCTTAGGAGTTATGGGGTTGTTTAACTGGTTTATGTGTTCCTGGTTTAACTTCAGTACCTGGTATCTGTCTAGGAAATTGTCCATTTCCTGCAGATTTTCAAGTTTTGTTGAATATAGGCTTTTGTAGTAGGATCTGATGATTTTTTGAATATCCTCTGATTCTTTAGTTATGTCTCCCTTTTCATTTCTGATTTTGTTAATTTGGACACACTCTCTGTGTCCTCTCGTTAGTCTGGCTAAGGGTTTATCTATCTTGTTGATTTTCTCAAAGAACCAGCTTTTGGTTCTGTTGATTCTCTCTATGGTCCTTTTTGTTTCTACTTGGTTGATTTCAGCTCTGAGTTTGATTATTTACTGCCTTCTAATCCTCCTGGGTGTATTTGATTCTTTTTGTTCTAGAGCTTTTAGGTGTGCTGTCAGGCTGGTGACATATGCTCTCTCCTGTTTCTTTCTGCAGGCACTCAGAGCTATGAGTTTTCCTCTGAGCACAGCTTTCATTGTGTCCCATAAGTTTGGGCATGTTGTACCTTCATTTTCATTAAATTCTAAGAAGTCTTTAATTTCTTTCTTTATTTCTTCCTTGACCAGGTTATCATTGAGTAGAGCATTGTTCAACTTCCATGTTTATGTGGGCATTCTTCCCTTATTGTTATTGAAGACCAGTTTTAGGCCATGGTGGTCTGATAGCACGCATGGGATTATTTCTATCTTTCTGTACCTGTTGAGGCCTGTTTTTTGACCAATTATATGGTCAATTTTGGAGAAAGTACCATGAGGAGCTGAGAAGAAGGTATATCCTTTTGCTTTAGGATAGAATGTTCTATAAATATCTGTTAAGTCCATTTGGCTCATGACTTCTCTTAGTCTGTCGACATCACTGTTTAGTTTCTGTTTCCATGATCTGTCCATTGATGAGAGTGGGGTGTTGAAATCTCCTACTATTATTGTGTGAGGTGCAATGTGTGTTTTGAGCTTTAGTAAGGTTTCTTTTATGTATGTAGGTGCCGTTGTATTTGGGCATATATATATGTAGGATTGAGAGTTCATCTTGGTGGATTTTTACGGTGATGAATGTAAAGTGTCCTTCCTTATCTTTTTTGATGACTTTTAGTTGAAAATTGATTTTATTTGATATTAGAATGGCTACTCCAGCTTGCTTCTTCCGACCATTTGCTTGATAAGTTGTTTTCCAGCCTGAGACTCTGAGGTAGTGTCTGAATTTGTCTCTGAGGTGTGTTTCCTGTAGGCAGCAGAATGCAGGGTCCTCGTTGCATATCCAGTTTGTTAATCTATGTCTTTTTATTGGGGAGTTGAGACCATTGATGTTGAGAGATGTTAAGGAATAGTGATTATTGCTTCCTGTTATAATCATATTTGGATGTGAGGTTATGTTTGTGTGCTTTTCTTCTATTTGTTTTGTTGCCAAGACGATTAGTTTCTTGCTTCTTCTAGGGTATAGCTTGCCTCCTTATGTTGGGCTTTACCATTTATTATCCTTTGTAGTGCTGGATTTGTAGAAAGATATTGTGTATATTTGGTTTAGTCATGGAATATCTTGGTTTCTCCATCTATGTTAATTGAGAGTTTTGCAGGATACAGTAACCTGGGCTGGCATTTGTGTTCTCTTAGGGTCTGTATGACATCAGTCTAGCATCTTCTGGCCTTCATAGTTTCTGGCGAAAAGTCTGGTGTAATTCTGATAGGTCTGCCTTTATATGTTACTTGACCTTTTCCCCTTACTGCTTTTAATATTCTTTCTTTATTTTGTGTGTTTGGTGTTTTGACTATTATGTGACAGGAGGTGTTTGTTTTCTGGTCCAATCTATTTGGAGTTATGTAGGCTTCTTGTATGCCTATGGGTATCTCTTTTTTAAGGTTAGCGAAGTTTTCTTCTATGATTTTGTTGAAGATATTTACTGGTCCTTTGAGCTGGGAGTCTTCACTCTCTTCTATACCTATTATCCTTAGGTTTGATCTTCTCATTGAGTCCTGGATTTCCTGCATGTTTTGGACCAGTAGCCTTTTCAGCTTTATATTATATTTGACAGTTGAGTCAATGATTTCTATGGAATCTTCTGCTCCTGAGATTCTCTCTTCCGTCTCTTGTATTCTGTTGGTGAAGCTCGTATCTACAGCTCCTTTTCTCTTCCTTTGGTTTTCTACATCCAGGGTTGTTTCCATGTGTTCTTTCTTGATTGCTTCTATTTCCATTTTTAATTCCTTCAACTGTTTGATTGTGTTTTCCTGGAATTCTTTCAGGAATTTTGTGACTCCTCTCTATGGGCTTCTACTTGTTTATTTATGATTTCCTGGAATTCTTTGAGGGATTTTTGCGATTCCTCTCTGTAGGCTTCTACTTGTTTATTAATGTTTTCCTGTGTTTCTGTAAGGGAGTTCTTCACGTCTTTCTTGAAGTCCTCCATCATCATGATCAAATATGATTTTGAAACTAGATCTTGCTTTTCTGATGTTTTTGGATATTCCGTGTTTGTTTTGATGGGAGAATTGGGCTCCGATGATGCCATGTAGTCTTGGGTTCTGTTGCTTGGGTTCCTGTGCTTGCCTCTCGCCATCAGATTATCTCTAGTGTTACTTTGTTCTGCTATTTCTGACAGTGGCTAGACTGTCCTATAAGCCTGTGTGTCAGGAGTGCTGTAGACCTGTTTTCCTGTTTTCTTTCAACCTGTTATGGGGACAGAGTGTTCTGCTTTTGGGCGTGTAGTTTTTCCTCTCTACAGGTCTTCAGCTGTTCCTGTGGTCCTGTGTCTTGTTCACCAGGCAGGTCACCTGCAGCAGAAAAGTTGGTCTTACCTGTGGTCCCGAGGCTCAGGTTCACTCGTGGGGTGCTGCCCACGAGCTCTCTGCTGCGGCAGCAACCAGGAAGATCTGTGCCACAGTTTCCGGGAGCTTCTGTGCACCAGGGTTCCAGATGGCGTTTGGTGTTTTCCTCTGGCGTCTGAGATGTGTGCAGAGTGCAGTCTCTCCTGGTTTCCCAGGCGTGTCTGCCTCTCTGAAGATTTAGCTCTCCCTCCCACGGGATTTGGATGCAGAGAACTGTTTATCCGGTAGATCCCTTCAGGTTCTGGAGGTGTCTCAGACGCAGCGGTCCTGCTGCTCTTGGGCCCTCCTCCACGGGAACTCAGAGGCCTTATACAGTTTCCTCTTGGGCCAGGGATGTCGAAATTTATATGTTTTGAAGGTAAAAAAAATAGTCACATCACAATTATTTTGTATAAGTCACTTTTCTATTGACATACAATAACATCATGAACATGATAATTTATGAAAAACAAGTGGTTTCATGATCTTAACGCATAAGAATCCATGAGAGAAGAGTGAAGGCATCACCATAGAAGGAATACCTGAGAGCACACATGTCAACTATCAGTCATAGAAGGCAATGGCATGGATATTTTGAAACTTCAAAACCTGCCTCTGGAGACATACATCCTTCAATAAAGCCACACTTTTTATCCTTTCCAAAAAGTTCCATCAAATTTGGGACCAAGTATTAAAACCTATGAGCTTATTAGGCCCATTCTCATTCAAACAGATTTATGTTTCAAAAGGAGCTAATGAAGAAGAATCAGCAATTGGCATTTCATAAGCACTAAGTCAGCAAAATGACTTATGTGTGAACATGTGGGTGGTCAACAGTCTGTGCTTATGGCATGCATATTTATTTTCTGCTACATTACAAGTAAATCACTAAAGAAATTATATTTTTATGTTTGATTACAACTTCTAATGGAATACTATCATTCTTTTAGCAGATCATAAATCAGTGGCATTCAATGAATGAATAAAAATAAGTAAATGCATAAATAAATAAATAAATAAATAAATAATCTTTAATATTTCCTAAGTGCCTGACAATGTGACAATGTATAAAGTCATGTGACAAGTAAAGGCATTGAAGTGGCAGGTGCACTGCAGTCCAGACACTGCTCAGATCTAAAGGGACCTGATCAAAAGCTCCCTGCATCCAAATCTTGTGGGAGGGAGAGCTAAACCTTCAGAGGGGCAGACATGCCTGGGAAGCCAGAAGAGACTACACTCTGCCCACATTTCTGACTCCAGAGGAAAACACCTAATGCCATCTGGGACCCCAGTGCACAGGGCCCCGGAAAAAAGCAGCACAGGCCCTCTTGTTTGCTACCCTCATGGAGAGCTCAAAAGTAGCCCCCCAGGAGCCACTTCAGTCGCAGGACCACAGGTAAGACCAACTTTTCTGCTTCAAGCAATCTGCCTGATGGACTCAGGACACAGGCCCACAGGAACAGCTAAAGACCAGTAAACAGGAAATACTACATGCCTGAAAGCAGAAGACTCTGTTCCCATAACTGGCTGAAAGAAAACAGGAAAACAGATCTACAGCACTCCTGACACACAGGCCTATAGGATGGTCTAGCCACTGTCAGAAATAGCAGAACAAGGTAACACCAGAGAGAAGCTGATGGCAAGAGGCAAGCACAGGAACCCAAGCAACAGAAACCAAGACTACACTGAATCATCGGAGCCCAATTCTTCCACCAAAGCAAACACTGAATATCCAAACACACCAGAAAAGCAAGACCTAGATTTAAAATCACATTTGATCATGATGATGGAGGACTTCAAGAAAGACATAAAGAACGTCTTTAGAGAAACGGAGGAAAACATAAATGAACAAGTGGAAGCATATAGAGAGGAATCACAAAAATCCCTGAAAGAATTCCAGGAAAACACAATCAAACAGGTGAATGATTTAAAAATGGAAATGGAAGCAATAAAGAAAGCACAAAAGGATAGAACCCTGGATATAGGAAACCAAAGGAAGAGACAAGGAGCCGTAGATATAAGCATCACCAACGGAATACAAGAGATACAAGAGAGAATCTCAGGAGCAGAAGATTCCATAGAAATCATTGACGCAACTGTCAAAGATAATATAAAACGGAAAAAGCTACTGGTCCAAAACATACAGGAAATCCAGGACTCAATGAGAAGATCAAACCTAAGGATAATAGGTATAGAAGAGAGTGAAGACTCCCAGCTCAAAGGACCAGTAAATATCTTCAACAAAATCATAGAAGAAAACTTCCCTAACCTAAAGAAAGAGATGCCCATAAGCATACAAGAGGCCTTCAGAACTCCAAACAGATTGGACCAGAAAATAACCTCCTCCTGTCACATAATAGTCAAAACACAAAATGCACAAAACAAAGAAAGCATATTAAAAGCAGTAAATGAAAATTGTACAGCCGTTTATTTTAAATTAATTTGCATCATGGTTACCTTCAGAATTTAGTATATCTTTAATTTAATGTTGTATCTTGGGAATGAGAGAATTGGTAAATACCACATTAGACTACTGGGCTAAGGATGACTCAGTTTTAAGGTGTTTACAATTTCGGAAAGACAACAGAAACCCTATTCCAGGAAGGGTTTGTTTCATCTGTAGAAGTGGATTGGGGAAGAGCCCCTCTAGAGACGCCAGGCTGCAAGTGGAAGCTGGGAAAATGTGAACTCTTTGTAAATCTGTATCCAGAACTCAGATGAAATTGTAACTTCCCGATCATCGAAACCCTGTGTCCCAATCCTATCTGCACCGACGCATGTACGTGAAAGGAACATTTTTAGACAGATCATCACGCCTTCTTCCCATCATGCTCTGTTCCCATCCTAGCCCATCAGTTACCTGTTTTAGACCAGAGGTAGTCCTTTCGGTGTGGTTAGCTACTTCTTTTGTGCCATTTTAGGGTGGAGAAAGTGGGCATAATGGAGCCAGTCATTCAGGATTTAATTCTTCCCTGCATTGTAGTGTGATTTTCTTTCTTCTTCTTTTTTAATTCTTTTTTTTTTTTTGGCCAATATACCAGATTATGCAATAGCTTCCAGGTTTTCCAGCTCTGAGCTGGGTGGGTAATTGTGTTCACACCCTGACCACACTAGGGATCTCAACTGACTCCTATTGTAACCTCATCACTATTTTTAGCAGTTTAATGGTTACATTATAGAGCCTTCCATTTTGTGCAGAATTAGCTCCTCCCCTTCAAATGCTGTAATTAATATCACTTAAAATAAAACAAATAAAATACTGGAGAAAGAATAATAGTGAAAAGAATGATAAAAAAGATGATTGCAAGTCTATCAAGTCTAAAGGGTAGTGTTTTCCTTAGCTAGCTCTTCACACCTCTTCCATTATTCCAGTCGCATACTCTCCCCATCCTTCCTTTGCAATGGTTCCTGAACCCTAGAGGGGAGACTTGTCCACAGTTGGCTCTACACCCATGCTTACTTTCTTGTGTCTTAGGTAGCTAGGAGACTCTCACTTCACCAAAGCTCATTATAGAGACAGGCTTCTCTGTTCAAGGCTGAGCACTGATATTGTCTATGAGTATAATAGACATTTAGGGAGCAATTTCCTATATCTCAATTTAGTTAGCCATCATAAATATATTTCCCAAATGGGCCTATATCATCTCAAGATCTTGGTTGTTATCTAGGTTTATAGTACCAGGCATTGGTCCCTCATTCCCTGTACAAAATATGTTTTGAATCATTTAGAGGCAATTGGGTACCTTTCCCAAAATAATAAAATACCTATTGCACAGATATGCACACCTTGCTTTCCAAAGGGCATTTTTTATGTACTCTTTATCACATTTAATTCCCAGCTTCATCCAATAGCTTCATCTTCCCAATCCCCTACCCTCTCTCCCTCCACAGACTTTCCTACCCACAATAGTCCCCTTCTTTACTTTCTTTTTATCTATGTTCAATTTGAAATCAATCTTGGAAATTTATGTATTTTACTCACCACAAGCCAAATAAGAACCCTTAACTAGTAATGATTAAACTTCTTTAAACTAGTATGAAAAGCTGGATTCTGCTTCTGCTCTCTCAAATAGCTGTCATGTTAAAAAGTCAACCAAAAATAGAGAAAATATATGAAATAGAATAGCACAGAGGTGCGCCAGATAGTTAAAATAGTATATTACCTTTTCAGTTATGGATTTATATTTAAAAGCTTTTAAAGTTTATAACTTTCTTTCATTATTTTATTTCCATTTAAACTAACCTTTTCCTTTACATTAAATTTGCGATAACAAATTAACATTTATTTTCTCAAGGAAAGACACCCAGATTGAATAAACTTCAAACTTATTTGGGGAATAAGATCTTCTTTATCTTGTTCACCCTTGCACCCTTGCTCCCTCCGAACACCACTTGCCTTTGTCCATTTCCATTCTCTGTCCTCCACAATTCACTGGTATACAAACAAAGCCTTGGCCTCTTTATGTCTATGTGTGCTTTTGTCTTTCACTACAATAGTCAGTCAGATCTCAGCCATGCTGATGCACACTGAACTTCATAAAGAGTTATATGCACACCATATTAAAAATTCACATGGCATAACCTAGATTGTGGAGTCAAATTCTTGTACGTATAGAACCTTCTCACTCTTCTAGTTCCTCTGTTCTCCAAAATACATCTGGAAACAAAGATTTGTAAAGGTGGTGTGGGGAGATGACTTAAGAGTGGTTAAAAGCTCTTGGTATACAATCATGGTGATCTGAGTTATGATCCAGTACCAAAGTAACAAGCTGAGCACAATATCATGTTCTACTATAACTATCATCATTGGGATAGGCATAAATAAGGAGATTGCTGGAGCTTTCTGGCTGGTAATCTAGCTGGGAAAAATAGGAAGTTCTAGATTCAAAGACAGGCTCTGTCTTGAAGACATACAGTGGCACTTGATAAAAAAAGTGATAGAAGATAGCCAAGGTTCTCTTTTGACATTCCTATGCAAACATAGACATGCACATCCAACCTCCATACGCACAAGCACATATATCAGACATATATCATGTATACACACACCATACCACACCACACCACCACCACTTTCAACAACAAAAGAAAGTTGAACCATTCCCCATTTAAGAAAAAAACAAAGAAATGGATAAAAATGAATAATTTTTTTAAACTGTTGAGACAAATAGTGGAGAGAAGTTTCTTTCCATCATGCTCATGGCATTTTACAATTTAGAGAAAAGCAGAAAGATGAGAGAACATACAGACTTACCTGGAAGATGGTTTGTGAAGTCCTTCTCCGGGAGATGGCTGGTCCTGACTTTCTTCCAGTCTCTTTGTTCTGTGGTCCTTCAGCCTAGGATCACTGCTTCATTATAAAGACAAAACATGGCCAGTGGGAGAAAAAAGGTGAGAAACAGAGAATTATATCTCCTTTCTTCTCCTTTTTAGTCACCACCTCCTAGTACATGTCCTTCTTATTATCCAATAATGTTGGTGGGGTCTTGGCATGTTACTGTGAAGTTTGTTGTAATGGGTCAGTCAACAGTGACACAGTCATTCAATTAAGTCTTTCCCTGTACTTATTTTTATTATGCTCTTCACCTCCTTTATCTTGTACCCTTTTAATAGTATCAACACTCTATTTCTTGCCTCTGAATCTTATCTAGGTTGATATAACCAAGAAATAATGAGGAATTAATTATAGGTAGTGTTAGTAGTTACAAAAATTTGGCTTTAGAATTATTGAATTGTATGTATTCTAGAAGAAGGATAGGAGGTTAAAGAAAATTTTCTGGGTTGGGTGTTATCTGAAAAATTGTGAATTGAAAAGCAATGTGAATAAATCCTTAGGAATGCCACACTCAGGTATGATTGCTTACTATGAGGGCAGTGGATTAGTCAAAATAGTCCCTCAAATGATGGGCAACAGTGAAAATTGAGTGATTGTTCCCTGAAGGGGAAGGTTTTGAAATAACCATCTATGCAATAACTAGAAGCTATATGTGATCTTGCAAGGGTAAGCTTCATAAAGTGCACTTCAAAGATCTGAGTATGAAGGATGTTCTTTGCTATAAGGTCGACCCTTTTCTGTCTTGATTCATTCTCCAGTGCTACTGACCATAAAACTGTGCTAAAAGAATTCTAATAAAGATATACCAATTCCTGTTTTCTAGTAAGTGACCTGTCACTGCTAACCACTCCATCACTATCTAGCTCTGATTAATGGGTACCATATCAAGTTTACACATAAAATATTTTGTAAATGTTTGTTCTTATTAACAATAAACTACTCATTCCTATGAGATCTAAAACAGTAAATTGGCACATAGTGTTCCTTTTCGTTATAGATTATCCTAATTTGCTCTGAGAAGAGATTTTTCTGTAACCAGTTGTTCAGGTTTAACTTGGAAAATCCTTGGTGCACTTGGAGGACTTTCTCACTCCATGTAGAATGATCTTACTTGCAAGAGAAACAAACTTAGGATTCATTGGTTGGTTTTATATTTACTCTGCCATCATTTGTTCTTGTGGTTTCCTATCTTCTATTAATTTATTTATATGAGAAGAATTACTCTTCCTTTCCCAATGTATCTGCATCGTAATGGATTTGTTTTTTGTTTTTTGTTTTTGTCTTTAGCATTTCATTTCATCACTTTATGTCAACATTTTAAATGTTTTTTCTAGTTTTAAAATAATTAGTTTTCATAAAATAAGTGTCCAGACTCATGTAATGCAATGCAGGGATCAAACTGGAATAATTATCATACCCCACTCATCAAACTTATTATTCAGCTTTGTACTGGAACTCAACATGAACTTTGTTCTTGTGGTCACATGCCTCCTTCTAAACAAAACAAAGGAGGATTTAACTTGACTTTCTGTGTCTCAACTTATTACTTAAGATTTGGCATTCCCTCTATCTACCCTTAATGTATTACTCAATATTTTCTGAGCTTATTTTGGGGGGTACAGATTTATCAGAGGGTGTTTCAGACATTTTGTTATGCTTTGTATAAACTCAAAATTACATTCGTTGAGATTACAAATGTTGAGATGAATTCATTCATGTGCATAGTACATACTGACTGTTACCCCATCCTCCCACATTCTCCTGAAATTCCCCATTTACCACCCTTTTTCTCACATTTGTAGCATGTTGTTTTGGTTTGTGACTCCACTGATTTAACAGGGTCAACCGTATGGCCATGGGAATTTTAAGGGCTCAGCAGTTGAAATAATAAAACAAAAGTTGACTCCATTTCTCCCAGAATTTATGTACAGTCAACAGTTCAGTAGTAAAGGTTATGTCTCCATGCCTTCTCCCTCAGTTTATGACCAATGGTAACAGTGTCAGTATTGAACAAACTCACTGCAAGTAACCATAGCTGTTTAACTTATGACTGCAATGTCAGTATTTTACCTATGAGATGACATTTAAAAACACTTCTTTCCAGTTTTTGGTTCTTAAATTCTTCCTAGCTTTTCACCATCAGTGTTATTTGAGCCATAGAGTGGTAGGTACGATTGTCTTATATAGGGCTGAGCCCTCAACTGATGCTTATTCTCAAAATAAATCTCTGGCTCACCACTGTTCACTTCAAAGAGAGGCAGTCTTTGTCCGTTGTTGTAAGCATGAAATGAAAGTAGTTTAATGTTTTGTCTACTTAGTTGTATAACTGTACTGAGTTCATCCATTGGGCCTAAGACTTCCCTAAACATGGGTTAAAGTACTAGGGACAGATTCCCCATTGGAATGGTCTCAGATAAAATCAGAAGGTTGATGGGTTCATCTTACAAGGAAGGTTTGTTTTGTAGTATATACAATTTATAGCCTAGTAAGGCCATCAGTGCCTTTTCTGCCTGTCTTAGGGTTTTATTGCTGTGAACAGACACCATGACCAATGAAGGTTCTATAAAGGACAACACTTAATAGAGACTTGCTTAGAGGTTCAGAGGTTCAGTCTATTATCATCAAGGCAGGAGCATGGCAGCATCCAGGTATGCATGATGCAGGAGGAGTTGAGTTCTATGTCTTCACCTGAAGGAAGCCAGGAACAGACTGAGCATCCTCAGACAGGTAGGAGGAGGTTCTCCAAGCCCACTCCCACAATGACACACTTCCTCCAACAAGGCCACACCTTCTAATAGTGCCACTCCCTGGGCCAAGCATACGCAAACCATCACACTACCCCACACTCTACACTGCAACTCTGGCACACTGAAACTGACTAGTAGTGAAGGTATTCCTAGCTCAGCTCCAGTTTGCTTGCTCTGTGCCATGTAACCAGGATGTGTGGTATCTTCAACAATGGTGTCTTATCCTCTAGTTCTTAAGAGCAACCAAAAGGATTGCAGGGACCCTGTATTGTTTTTTTGTCCTCTGGGAACCCCCTGATGAATAACTCTTTCTAAGGTATTTCATATTTGGCACTGGGGATTTTGTTTACTTGCACAATGCTCCAAAGGCCACATTATGTAACTATGCATCATGTTTGCCTTCGATGTCTTGTATTTTTAATTAAATCACATGATTGTTTCCAATTAGACTTCTAATACAACCTTTATTTTGGCTAAACTTCCCCGAAGCTCTCTCATTTCCCCAGACCCCTCAATTGATCACCTGCTATAATCTCTCCAAGCCTACTAGTTCCCCTCTCTATTTTCATGTAACTTTTCTTACATAGCTCTCTCCTCCATGAAGGCAATTCCCACAAGTATTCCTTTCATAGATTCTTGGTTTATATAGATACTTCATGTTAAATAAACAAAACTAAGGAGTTGAAGTTAGAAACCATATTTGAGGGGGAAAAAAAGATGTGTTTGTTGTCCTTTGGGTCTAGGTTACCTCAGTAAAGTAACCAGACTTCAGGTTATACAACATCTGTGTGGGTGTGTTCTTCTTTCTTTCTTTCTTTCTTTTTTTGTCAAGTTTGCTTTTGGCTGTCCTTGGTCCTTTGCTATTTCAAAATCTATTCATATCTTAGTAAGAGCACCAGTGGAAGGGGAAGCCCTGGGTCCTGCTAAGACTGAACCCCCAGTGAACTAGACTGTTGGGGGGAGGGCGGCAATGCAATGGAGGGAGGGTTGGGAGGGGAATACCCATAAGGAAGGGGAGGGGGGAGGGGGAGGGGCATTTTTGCCCGGAAACCGGGAAAGGGAATAGCACTCGAAATGTATATAAGAAATACTCAAGTTAATAAAAAACAAAAACAAAAAAAAAAAACAAAAAAAAATCTATTCATTTTAGTTTTGTGTGTTTCCTACTTGAAAACATTATTTCAGATGTTTTTAGAATTTTACTCCTTCCAATTTTTGACTAAAGGCAAAACTGATGCAAGACACCTGTTATCAGATGGCAGTGCCATAGAACTCTTGGCAATGTGAATAGAGATAATATACTAGAAGATATTTTGTGTATGTGTGTGTGTGTGTGTGTGTGTGTGTGTGTATGTGTGTGTGTAATTATGTGTTGAAAATTAAAGAAGTGGAGGTATTAGTTTTGAAGTTTAAATATACAATTGCCTCCTATGGTAAGGGAAAAGTTAACATAAAATCATAGACTATTTCTGGAAAAGAAAGCAAATATCCAACATGCTTCTAGTGACTTAGTTGGAAACTTAATAGAGTTTCAAGAAAGTTTTATATCCAGTGAAATAGGCAGATGCTTGGAAACAAGTGCATTGAGTACAGGAAAGGTATTGTAAAAAACAGAATTGATCCATGCAAAACAGCATCAAGTCATTAGAATAAAAAGTCCCAGGTAATTTTAGATAAAAATTGATTAATGTCTCTTTTCTACAGGAGCATTATTTCTCCTGGTGGAGCTTAGTGACCTTTGTATATTTGGTCCATTGCCCACATAAGTTTTGCCTTTTGTCTTAGGGTTTTACTGCTGTGAACAGACACCATAACCAAGGAAAACATTTAATTGGGGCTGGTTTACAGGTTCAAAGATTCAGTCCAGTATCATCAAGGTGGGAATATAGCAGCAACCAGGCAGGCATTGTACAGGAGGAACTGAGAGTTTTACATCTTCATCTAAAGGCTGCTAGCAGAATACTGACTTCCAGATAGCTAAGGTAGGAGTCATAAGCCTACACGCACAGTGACACACCTACTCCAGCAAGGCCACACCTTCTTCATATACACACCATCACACTTTTGGTTTTTAGAATTCTCACAGAATTTTGTCTATCCAGTGTTTATCATCTAAATCTTAGTATATAGTAGTACATTGATCAATGTAATTTTCTCACACAGATACTCCACATTATTAAAAACACAGTCTTTTAAGTCTATATAAACTTAAGAACAAAATGTTCCTTTTGTGTAGATACTAGAAAGATACCTATGGAAGTCCATAGATTCTGAAACTTACTCTAAGCAGTGAACTTTAGAAGTAGGGGAGACTTCTGTTGAAGTGACTATAAATTAAAGTCTTTGAAGTACACCTGCTTCGTTTACACAAACACAGATGTTTACAAGTAGGTATTGTTATGCCTATCCAACTAGAGGAAACAGAGATTCTGAAAACATACATGAAAATAGTTAGTGACAATGAGATGTGTTTTCCATATCCAAACCCAGCCTGTTTTTCAATCCTATGTGCTACTTAGTTAGCATGGTTCTCATTGCTACCTATGAGGTTGGAGCCCAGGGTCAGTTCATGTATAGTGTTTGGGTAGTGGCTTCGTCCCTGGAAGCTCTGGTTGCTTGGCATTGTTGTACATATGGGGTCTCAAACCCCTTCAAGCTCTTCCAGTTCTTTCTCTGATTCCTTCAACTGTGGTCCCGTTCTCAGTTCAGTGGTTTGCTGCTGGCATTCGCCTCTGTATTTGCTGTATTCTGTCTGTGTCTCTCAGGAGACATCTACATCTGGTTCCCGTCGGCCTGCACTTTCTGCTTCATCCATCTTGTCTAATTGGGTGGCTGTATATGTATGGGCCACATGTGGGGCAGGCTCTGACTGGGCGTTCCTTCTGCCTCTGTTTTAAACTTTGCCTCGCTATTCCCTGCCAAGGGAATTCTTGTTCCCCTTTTAAAGATGGAGTGAAGCATTCGCAATTTGATTATCCGTCTTGAGTGTCATGTGTTCTGTGCATTTAGGACAATTCAAGCATTTGGGCTAATAGCCACTTATCAATGAGTGCATACCATAGGTGTTTTTCTGTGATTGGGTTACCTCAATTAGGATGATATTTTCAAGTTCCATCCATTTGCCTATGAATTTCATACACTCATTGTTTTTGATAGCTGAGTAATATTCCATTGTATAGATGTACCAGTTTTCTGTATCCATTCCTCTGTTGAAGGGCATCTGGGTTCTTTCCACCTTCTAGGATTATAAATAAGGCTGCTATGAACATAGTAGAGCACGTGTCTTTGTTATATGTTGGGGCATCTCTTGGGTATATGCCCAAGAGAGGTATACATGGGTCCTCAGGTAGTTCAGTGTCCAATTTTCTGAGGAACCTCCAGACTGATTTCCAGAATGGTTGTATCAGTCTGCAATCCCACCAACACTGGAGGAGTGTTCTTCTTTCTCTACATCCTCGCCAGCATTTGCTGTCACCTCAGTTTTTGATTTTAGCCATTCTCACTGATGTGAGGTGAAATCTTGGGATGTTTTGATTTGCATTTCCCTTATGACTAAAGATGTTGAACATTTCTTTTTTGTTTTTTTGAAACTTTTTTTTTATTAACTTGAGTATTCCTTATATACATTTCGAGTGTTATTCCCGGTTTCCGGGAAAACATCCCCCTCCCCCCTCCCCTTCTTTATGGGTGTTCCCCTCCCCAACCTCCCCCCATTGCCGCCCTCTCCCCAACAGTCTAGTTCACTGGGGGTTCAGTCTTAGCAGGACCCAGGGCTTCCCCTTCCACTGGTGCTCTTACTAGGATATTCATTGCTACCTATGAGGTCAGAGTCCAGGGTCAGTCCATGTATAGTCTTTAGGTAGTGGCTTAGTCCCTGGAAGCTCTGGTTGCTTGGCATTGTTGTACATATGGGGTCTCGAGCCCCTTCAAGCTCTTCCAGTTCTTTCTCTGATTCCTTCAATGGGGGTCCTATTCTCAGTTCAGTGTTTTGCTGCTGGCATTCGCCTCTATATTTGCTGTATTCTGGCTGTGTCTCTCAGGAGCAATCTACATCCGGCGCCTGTCCGTCTGCACTTCTTTGCTTCATCCATCTTGTCTAATTGGGTGGCTGTATATGTATGGGCCACATGTGGGGCAGGCTCTGAATGGGTGTTCCTTCAGTCTCTGTTTTAATCTTTGCCTCTCTCTTCCCTGCCAAGGGTATTCTTATTCCCCTTTTAAAGAAGGAGTGAAGCATTCACATTTTGATCATCCGTCTTGAGTTTCATTTGTTCTAGGCATCTAGGGTAATTCAAGCATTTGGGCTAATAGCCACTTATCAATGAGTGCATACCATGTATGTCTTTCTGTGATTGGGTTAGCTCACTCAGGATGATATTTTCCATTTTCAACCATTTGCCCACGAATTTCATAAAGTCATTGTTTTTGATAGCTGAGTAATATTCCATTGTGTAGATGTACCACATTTTCTGTATCCATTTCTCTGTTGAAGGGCATCTGGGTTCATTCCAGCTTCTGGCTATTATAAATAAGGCTGCAATGAACATAGTGGAGCACGTGTCTTTTTTATATCTTGGGGCATTTTTTGGGTATATGCCCAAGAGAGGTATAGCTTGATCCTCATGCAGCTCAATGTCTAATTTTCTGAGGAACCTCAAGACTGATTTTCAGAATGGTTGTACCAGTCTGCAACCCCACCAACAATGGAGGAGTGTTCTTCTTTCTCCTCATCCTCGCCAGCATTTGCTGTCACCTGAGTTTTTGATCTTAGCCATTCTCACTGGTGTGAGGTGAAATCTCAGGGTTGTTTTGATTTGCATTTCCCTTATGACTAAAAATGTTGAACATTTCTTTAGGTGTTTCTCAGCCATTCGGCATTCCTCAGCTGTGAATTGTTTGTTTAGCTCTGAACCCCATTTTTTAATAGGGTTATTTGTCTCCCTGCTGTCTAACTTCTTGAGTTCTTTGTATATTTTGGATATAAGGCCTCTATCTGTTGTAGGATTGGTAAAGATCTTTTCCCAATCTGTTGGTTGCCGTTACGTCCTAACCACAGTGTCCTTTGACTTACAGAAGCTTTGCAGTTTTATGAGATCCCATTTGTCGATTCTTGATCTTAGAGCATAAGCCATTGGTGTTTTGTTCAGGAAATTTTTTCCAGTGCCCATGTATTCCAGAGGCTTCACTAGTTTTCCTTCTATTAGTTTGAGTGTGTCTGGTTTGATGTGGAGGTCCTTGATCCACTTGGACTTAAGCTTTGTACAGGGTGTTAAAAATGGATCGATCTGCATTCTTCTACATGTTGCCCTCCAGTTGAACCAGCACCATTTGCTGAAAATGCTATCTTTTTTCCATTGGATGGTTTTGGCTCCTTTGTCAAAAATCAAGTGACCATAGGTGTGTGGGTTCATTTCTGGGTCTTCAATTCTATTCCATTGGTCTATCTGTCTGTCTCTGTACCAATACCATGCAGTTTTTATCACTATTGCTCTGTAATACTGCTTGAGTTAAGGGATAGTGATTCCCCCTGAAGTCCTTTTATTGTTGAGGATAGTTTTAGCTAATCTGGGTTTTTTGTTATTCCAGATGAATTTGCAAATTGTTCTGTCTAACTCTTTGAAGAATTGGATTGCTATTTTGATGGAGATTGCATTGAATCTGTTGATCACTTTTGGTAAAATTGCCATTTTTACTATATTAATCCTGCCAATCCATGAGCATGGGAGATCTTTCCATCTTCTGATGTCTTCTTCAGTTTCTTTCTTCAGTGTCATGAAGTTCTTATTGTACAGATCTTTTACTTGCTTGGTTAAATTCACACCGAGGTACTTTATATTATTTGGGTCTATTATGAAGGGTGTCATTTCCGTAATTTCTTTCTCGGCTTGTTTTCTCTTTTGTGTAGAGGAAGGCTACTGATTTATTTGAGTTAATTTTATACCCAGCCACTTTGCTGAAGTTGTTTATCAGCTTTAGTAGTTCTCTGGTGGAACTTTTGGGATCACTTAAATATACTATCATATCATCTGCAAATAGTGCTATTTTGACTTCTTCTTTTCCGATCTGTATCGCCGTGACCTCCTTTTGTTGTCTGATTGCTCTGGCTAGAACTTCAAGAACTATATTGAATAAGTAGGGAGAGAGTGGGCAACCTTGTCTAGTCCCTGATTTCAGTGGGATTGCTTCAAGTTTCTCTCCATTTAGTTTAATGTTAGCAACTGGTTTGCTCTATATGGCTTTTACTATGTTTAGGTATGGGCCTTGAATTCCTATTCTTTCCAGGACTTTTATCATGAAGGGGTGTTGAATTTTGTCAAATGCTTTCTCAGCATCTAATGAAATGATCATGTGGTTTTGTTCTTTCAGTTTGTTTATATAATGGATCATGTTGATGGTTTTCCGTATATTAAACCATCCCTGCATGCCCGGGATAAAGCCTACTTGATCATGGTGGATGATTGTTTTGATGTGCTCTTGGATTCGGTTTGCCAGAATTTTGTTGAGTATTTTTGTGTCGATATTCATAAGGGAAATTGGTCTGAAGTTCTCTTTCTTTGTTGGGTCTTTTTGTGGTTTAGGTATAAGAGTAATTGTGGCTTCATAGAAGGATTTCGGGAGTGCTCAATCTGTTTCAATTTTGTGGAATAGTTTGGATAATATTGGTATGAGGTCTTCTATGAAGGTCTGATAGAATTCTGCACTAAACCTGTCTGGACCTGGGCACTTTTTGGTTGGGAGACCTTTAATGACTGCTTCTATTTCCTTAGGAGTTATGGGGTTGTTTAACTGGTTTATCTGTTCCTGATTTAACTTCAGTACCTGGTATCTGTCTAGGAAATTGTCCATTTCCTGTAGATTTTCAAGTTTTGTTGAATATAGGCTTTTATAGTAAGATCTGATGATTTTTTGAATTTCCTCTGAATCTGTAGTTATGTCTCCCTTTTCATTTCTGATTTTGTTAATTTGGACACACTCTCTGTGTCCTCTCATTAGTCTGTCTAAGGGTTTATCTATCTTGTTTATCTATCTTTTGGTTCTGTTGATTCTTTCTATGTTCCTTTTTGTTTCTACTTGGTTGATTTCAGCTCTGAGTTTGATTATCCCTGCTTTCTACTCCTCCTGGGTGTATTTGCTTCTTTTTGTTCTAGAGCTTTTAGGTGTGCTGTCAAGCTTCTGACATATGCTCTCTCCTGTTTCTTTCTGCAGGCACTCAGCGCTATGAGTTTTCCTCTTAGCACAGCTTTCATTGTGTCCCATAAGTTTGGGTATGTTGTACCTTCATTTTCATTAAATTTTAAAAAGTTTTTAATTTCTTTTTTTATTTCTTCCTTGACTAGGTTATCATTGAGTAGAGCATTGTTCAATTTCCACGTATATGTGGGCATTCTTCCCTTATTGTTATTGAAGACCAGTTTTAGGCCATGGTGGTCTGATAGCACGCATGGGATTATTTCTATCTTTCTGTACCTGTTGAGGCCCGTTTTTTGACCAATTATATGGTCAATTTTGGAGAAAATACGATGAGGAGCTGAGAAGAAGGTATATCCTTTTGCTTTAGGATAGAATGTTCTATAAATATCTATTAAGTCCATTTGGCTCAAGACTTCTCTTAGTCTGTCTTCGTCTCTGTTTAGTTTCTGTTTCCATGATCTGTCCATTGATGAGAGTGGGGTGTTGAAATCTCCTACTATTATTGTGTGAGGTGCAATGTGTGTTTTGAGCTTTAGTAAGGTTTCTTTTACGTATGTAGCTGCCCTTGTATTTGGGTCATAGATATTTAGGATTGAGAGTTCATCTTGGTGGATTTTTCCTTTGATGAATATGAAGTGTCCTTCCTTATCTTTTTTGATGACTTTTACTTGAAAATTGATTTTATTTGATATTAGAATGGCTACTCCAGCTTGCTTCTTCCGACCATTTGCTTGGAAAGCTGTTTTCCAGCCTTTCACTCTGAGGTAGTGTCTGTCTTTGTCTCTGAGGTGTGTTTCCTGTAGGCAGCAGAATGCAGGGTCCTCGTTGCGTATCCACTTTGTTAATCTATGTCTTTTTATTGGGGAGCTGAGACCATTGATGTTGAGAGATATTAAGGAATAGTGATTATTGCTTCCTGTTATATTCATATGTGGATGTGAGGTTATGTTTTTGTGCTTTTCTTCTCTTTGTTTTGTTACCAAGACGATTAGTTTCTTGCTTCTTCTAGGGTATAGCTTGCCTCCTTATGTTGGGCTTTACCATTTATTATCCTTTGTAGTGCTGGATTTGTAGAAAGATATTGTGTATATTTGGTTTTGTCATGGAATATCTTGGTTTCTCCATCTACGTTAATTGAGAATTTTGCAGGATACAGTAACCTGGGCTGGCATTTGTGTTCTCTTAGGGTCTGTATGACATCATTCTAGCATCTTCTGGCCTTCATAGTTTCTGGCGAAAATTCTGGTGTGATTCTGTTAGGTCTGCCTTTATATGTTACTTGACCTTTACCCCTTACTGCTTTTAATATTCTTTCTTTATTTTGTGCGTTTGGTGTTTTGACTATTATGTGACAGGAGGTGTTTGTTTTCTGGTCCAATCTATTTGGAGTTATGTTGGCTTCTTGTATGCCTATGGGTATCTCTTTTTTTTAGGTTAGGGAAGTTTTCTTCTATGATTTTGTTGAAGATATTTACTGGTCCTTTGAGCTGGGAGTCTTCACTCTCTTCTATACCTATTATCCTTAGGTTTGATCTTCTCATTGAGTCCTGGATTTCCTGTATGTTTTGGACCAGTAGCTCTTTCCGCTTTACATTATCTTTGACAGTTGAATCAATGATTTCTATGGAATCTTCTGCTCCTGAGATTCTCTCTTCCATCTCTTGTATTCTGTTGGTGAAGCTTGTATCTACAGCTCCTTGTCTCTTCTTTTGGTTTTCTATATCCAGGGTTGTTTCCATGTGTTCTTTCTTGATTGCTTCTATTTCCATTTTTAATTCCTTCAACTGTTTGATTGTGTTTTCCTGGAATTCTTTCAGGAATTTTTGTGTCTCCTCTCTATGGGCTTCTACTTGTTTATTTATGATTTCCTGGAATTCTTTCACGGATTTTTGTGACTCCTCTCTATGGGCTTCTACTTGTTTATTTATGATTTCCTGGAATTCTTTCAGGGATTTTTGCGATTCCTCTCTGTAGGCTTCTACTTGTTCTCTAAGGGAGTTCTTCATGTCTTTCATGAATTCCTCCAGCATCATGATCAAATATGATTTTGAAACTAGGTCTTGCTTTTCTGGTGTGTTTGGATATTCCATATTTGTTTTGATGGGAGAATTGGGCTCCGATGGTGCCATGTTGTCTTGGTTTCTGTTGCTTGGTTTCCTGTGCTTGCCTCTCGCCATCAGATTATCTCTAGTGTTACTTTGTTCTGCTATTTCTGACAGTGGCTAGACTGTCCTATAAGCCTGTGTGTCAGAGTGCTGTAGACCTGTTTTCCTGTTTTCTTTCAGCCAGTAATGGGGACAGAGTGTTCTGCTTTCGGGCGTGTAGTTTTTCCTCTCTACAGATCTTCAGCTGTTCCTGTGGGCCTGTGTCTTGAGTTCACCAGGCAGGTCACATGCAGCAGAAAATTTGGTCTTACCTGTGGTCCCAAGGCTCAAGTTTGCTCGTGGGGTGCTGCCCACAAGCTCTCTGAGGCGGCAGCAAACTGGAAGATCTGCACCGCCGTTTCCGGGAGCTTCAGTGCACCAGGGTTCCAGATGGCGTTTGGTGTTTTCCTCTGGTGTCCGAGATATGAACAGAGTGCAGTCTCTTCTGGTTTCCCAGGCCTGTCTGCCTCTCTGAATGTTTAGCACTCCCTGCGATGTTGAACATTTCTGTAGGCGTTTCTCAGCGATTCGTCATTTCTCAGCTGTGAATTCTTTGTTTAGCTCTGAACTCCATTTTTTAAATTGGATTTTTTAATTTACATTTCAAATGTTATCCCCTTTCCTGATTTCCTGTTCATAAATCCCCAACCCATTCCTCTTCCACTACTTCTTTTTTTTTTTTTTTTTTTTTATTAACTTGAGTATTTCTTATGTACATTTCGAGTGTTATTCCCTTTCCCGGTTTCCTGGGCAAACATCCCCTTAATCCCTCCCCCTCCCTTTTTTAATGGGTGTTCCCCTCCCCACCCTCCCGCCATTGCCACCCTCCCCCCAACAATCTAGTTCACTGGGGGTTCAGTCTTAGCAGGACCCAGGGCTTCCCCTTCCACTGGTGCTCTTACTAAGATATTCATTGCTACCTATGAGGTCAGAGTCCAGGTTCAGTCCATGTATAGACTTTAGATAGTGGCTTAGTCCCTGGAAGCTCTGGTTGCTTGGCATTGTTGTACATATGGGGACTCGAGCCCCTTCAAACTCTTCCAGTCTTTCTCTGATTCCTTCAACGGGGGTCCTATTCTCAGTTCTGTGGTTTACTGCTGCCATTCACCTCTGTATTTGCTGTATTCTGGCTGTTTCTCTCAGGAGTGATCTACATCGGGTCCTGTCGGCCTGCACTTCTTTGCTTCATCCATCTTGTCTTATTGGATGGCTGTATATGTATGGGCCACATGTGAAGCAGGCTCTGAATGGGTGTTCCTTCTGTGTCTGTTTTAATCTTTACCTCTCTATTCCCTGCCAAGGGTATTCTTATTCCCCTTTTAAAGAAGGAGTGAAGCATTCACATTTTGATCATCCGTCTTGAGTTTCATTTGTTCTAAGCATCTAGAGTAATTCAAGCATTTGGGCTAATAGCCACTTATCAATGAGTGCATACCATGTGTGTTTTTCTGTGATTGGGTTACCTCACTCCCGATGATATTTTCCATTTCCAACCATTTGCCCACGAATTTCATAAAGTCACTGTTTTTGATAGCTGAGTAATATTCCATTGTGTAGATGTACCACATTTTCTGTATCCATTTCTCTGTTGAAGGGCATCTGGGTTCTTTCCAGCTTCTGGCTACTATAAATAAGGCTGCGATGAACATAGTGGAGCACGTGTCTTTTTTATATGTTGGGGCATCTTTTGGGTATATGCCCAAGAGAGGTATAGCTGGATCCTCAGGCATTTCAATGTCCAGTTTTCTGAGGAACCTCCAGACTGATTTCCAGAATGGTTGTACCAGTCTGCAAACCCACCAACAATGGAGGAGTGTTCTTCTTTCTCCTCATCCTCGCCAGCATCTGCTGTCACCTGAGTTTTTGAACTTAGCCATTCTCACTGTTGTGAGGTGAAATCTCAGCGTTGTTTTGATTTGCATTTCCCTTATGACTAAAGATTTTGAACATTTCTTTAGGTGTTTCTCAGCCATTCGGCATTCCTCAGCTGTGAATTCTTTGTTTAGCTCTGAACCCCATTTTTTGATAGGGTTATCTGTATCCCTGCGGTCTAACTTTTTGAGTTCTTTGTATATTTTGGATATAAGGCCTCTATCTGTTGTAGGATTGGTAAAGATCTTTTCCCAATCTGTTGGTTGCCGTTTTGTCCTAACCACAGTGTCCTTTGCCTTACAGAAGCTTGGCAGTTTTATGAGATCCCATTTGTCGATTCTTGATCTTAGAGCATAAGCCATTGGTGTTTAGTTCAGGAAATTTTCTCCAGTTCTCATGTGTTTGAGATGCTTCCCCACTTTTTCTTCCATTGGTTTGAGTGTATCTGGTTTGATGTGGAGGTCCTTGATTCACTTGGACTTAAGCTTTGTACAGGGTGATAAGCATGGATTGATCTGCATTCTTCTACATGTTGACCTCCCATTGAAGCAGCACCATTTACTGAAAATGCTTTTTTCCATTGGATGGTTTGGGCTCCTCTGTCAAAAATCAAGTGACCATAGGTGTGTGGGTTCATTTCTGGGTCTTCAATTCTGTTCCATTGGTCTATCTGTCTGTCTCTGTACCAATACATTGGAGTTTTTTATCACTATTGCTCTGTAATACTACTTGAGTTCAGGGATGTGATTCTACCAGAAGTCCTTTTATACTTGAGGATAATTTTAGCTACCCTGGGTTTTCTGTTATTCCAGATGAATTTGCAAATTGTTCTGTCTAACTCTTTGAAGAATTGGATTGGTATATTGATGGGGATTGCATTGAATCTGCAGATCGCTTTTGGAAAAATGGCCATTTTTACTATATTAATCCTGCCAATCCATGACCATGGGAGATCTTTCCATCCTCTGAGGTCTTCTTCAATTTCCTTCTTCAGTGGCTTGAAGTTCTTATTGCACAGATCTTTTACTTGCTTGTTTAAAGTCACACCGAGGTATTTTATATTATTTGGGACTATTGTGAAAGGTGTCATTTCCCTAATTTCTTTCTCGGCTTGTTTCTCTTTTGTGTAGAGGAAGGCTACCGATTTATTTGAGTTAATTTTATACCCAGCCACTTTCTTGAAGTTGTTTATCAGCTTTAGTAGTTCACTGGTCAAACTTTTGGGATCAATTAACTATACTATCATATCATCTGCAAATACTGATATTTTGACTTTTTCTTTTCAATCTGTATCCCCTTCATCTACCTTTGTTGTCTGATTTCTCTGGCTAGAACTTCAAGAACTATATTGAATAAGTAGGGAGAGAGTGGGCAGCCTTGTCTAGTCCTTGATTTTAGTGGGATTGCTTCCAGTTTCTCTTCATTTAGTTTAATGGTAGCGACTGGTTTGCTGTATATGGCTTTTACTACGTTGAGTTATGGGCCTTGAATTCCTATTCTTTCCAGGACTTTTATCATGAAGGGGTATTGAATTTTGTAAAATGCTTTTTCAGCATCTAATGAAATGGTCATGTGGTTTTGTTCTTTCAGTTTGTTTATATAATGGATTATGTTGATGGTTTTGCATATAATAAAACCATCCTTGCATGCCTAGTATGAAGCCTACTTGATCATCGTCGATGATTGTTTTGATTTGCTCTCAGATTCGGTTTGCCAGAATTTTATTGAGTATTTTTGCATCGATATTCATAAGGGAAATTGGTCTGAAGTTATCATTCTTTGTTGGGTCTTTGTGTGGTTTAGGTATAATAGTAATTATGGCTTCATAGAAGGAATTCGGTAGTGCTCCATCTGTTTCAATTTTGTGGAATAGTTTGGATAGTATTGGTATAGGTCTTGTATGAAGGTCTGATAGCATTCTGTACTAAACCTGTCTGGACCGGGGCTCTTTTTGGTTGGGAGACCTTTAATGACTGTTTCTATTTCATTGGAAGTTATGGGGTTGTTTAACTGGTTTATCTGTTCCTGATTTAACTTCGGTACCTGGTATCTGTCTAGGAAATTGTCCATTTCTTGTAGATTTTCAAGTTTTTTTGAATATAGGCTTTTGTAGTAGGGTCTGATGATTTTTTGAATTTCCTCTGAATCTGTAGTTATGTCTCCCTTTTCATATCTGATTTTGTTTTTTTTTGTTTTTTTTTTTTCGGATTTTTTTTTGATTTTTTTTTTTAATTAACTTGAGTATTTCTTATATACATTTCGAGTGTTATTCCCTTTCCCGGTTTCCGGGCAAACATCCCCCTCCCCCCTCCCCTTCCTTATGGATGTTCCCCTCCCAACCCTCCCCCCATTGCCGCACTCCACCCATAGACTAGTACACTGGGGGTTCAGTCTTAGCAGGACCCAGGGCTTCCCCTTCCACTGGTGCTCTTACTAGGATATTCATTGCTACCTATGGGGTCAGAGTCCAGGGTCAGTCCATGTATAGTCTTTAGGTAGTGGCTTAGTCCCTGGAAGCTCTGGTTGCTTGGCATTGTTGTACTTTTGGGGTCTCGAGCCCCTTCAAGCTCTTCCAGTTCTTTCTCTGATTCCTTCAATAGGGGACCTATTCTCAGTTCAGTGGTTTGCTGCTGGCATTCGCCTCTATATTTGCTGTATTCTGGCTGTGTCTCTCAGGAGCGATCTACATCCGGCTCCTGTCGGTCTGCACTTCTTTGCTTCATCCATCTTGTCTAATTGGGTGGCTGTATATGTATGGGCCACATGTGGGGCAGGCTCTGAATGGGTGTTCCTTCACTCTCTGTTTTAATCTTTGCCTCTCCCTTCCCTGCCAAGGGTATTCTTTTTCCTCATTTAAAGAAGGAGTGAAGCATTCACATTTTGATCATCCGTCTTGAGTTTCGTTTGTTCTAGGGATCTAGGGTAATTCAAGCATTTGGGCTAATAGCCACTTATCAATGAGTGCATACCATGTATGTCTTTCTGTGATTGGGTTAGCTCACTCAGGATGATATTTTCCAGTTCCAACCATTTGCCTACGAATTTCATAAACTCGTTGTTTTTGATAGCTGAGTAATATTCCATTGTGTAGATGTACCACATTTTCTGTATCCCTTCCTCTGTTGAAGGGCATCTGGGTTCTTTCCATTTTCTGGCTATTATAAATAAGGCTGCGATGAACATAGTGGAGCACGTGTCTCTTTTATATGTTGAGGCATCTTTTGGGTATATGCCCAAGAGAGGTATAGCTGGATCCTCACGCAGTTCAATGTCCAATTTTCTGAGGAACCTCCACACTGATTTTCAGAATGGTTTTACCAGTCTGCAATCCCACCAACAATGGAGGAGTGTTCCTCTTTCTCCACATCCTCTCCAGCATCTGCTGTCACCTGAGTTTTTGATCTTAGCCATTCTCACTGGTGTGAGGTGAAATCTCAGGGTTGTTTTGATTTGCATTTCCCTTATGACTAAAGATGTTGAACATTTCTTTAGGTGTTTCTCCGCCATTCGGCATTCCTCAGCTGTGAATTCTTTGTTTAGCTCTGAACCCCATTTTTAATAGGGTTATTTGTTTCCCTGCGGTCTAACTTCTTGAGTTCTTTGTATATTTTGGAAATAAGGCCTCTATCTGTTGTAGGATTGGTAAAGATCTTTTCCCAATCTGTTGGTTGCCGTTTTGTCCTAACCACAGTGTCCTTTGCCTTACAGAAGCTTTGCAGTTTTATGAGATCCCATTTGTCGATTCTTGATCTTAGAGCATAAGCCATTGGTGTTTTGTTCAGGAAATTTTTTCCAGTGCCCATGTGTTCCAGATGCTTCCCTAGTTTTTCTTCTATTAGTTTGAGTGTGTCTGGTTTGATGTGGAGGTCCTTGATCCACTTGGACTTAAGCTTTGTACAGGGTGATAAGGATTGATCGATCTGCATTCTTCTACATGTTGCCCTCCAGTTGAACCAGCACCATTTGCTGAAAATGCTATCTTTTTTCCATTGGATGGTTTTGGCTCCTTTGTCAAAAATCAAGTGACCATAGGTGTGTGGGTTCATTTCTGGGTCTTCAATTCTATTCCATTGGTCTATCTGTCTGTCTCTGTACCAATACCATGCAGTTTTTATCACTATTGCTCTGTAATACTGCTTGAGTTCAGGGATAGTGATTCCCCCTGAAGTCCTTTTATTGTTGAGGATAGCTTTAGCTATCCTGGGTTTTTTGTTATTCCAGATGAATTTGCAAATTGTTCTGTCTAACTCTTTGAAGAATTGGATTGGTATTTTGATGGGGATTGCATTGAATCTGTAGATTGCTTTTGGTAAAATGGCCATTTTTACCATATTAATCCTGCCAATCCATGAGCATGGGAGATCTTTTCATCTTCTGAGGTCTTCTTCAATTTCTTACCTCAGTGTCTTGAAGTTCTTATTGTACAGATCTTTTACTTGCTTGGTTAAAGTCACACCGAGGTACTTTATATTATTTGGGTCTATTATGAAGGGTGTCGTTTCCCTAATTTCTTTCTCGGCTTGTTTCTCTTTTGTATAGAGGAAGGCAACTGATTTATTTGAGTTAATTTTATACCCAGCCACTTTGCTGAAGTTGTTTATCAGCTTTAGTAGTTCTCTGGTGGAACTTTTGGGATCACTTAAATATACTATCATGTCATCTGCAAATAGTGATATTTTGACCTCTTCTTTTCTGATCTGTATCCCTTTGATCTCCTTTTGTTGTCTGATTGCTCTGGCTAGAACTTCAAGAACTATATTGAATAAGTAGGGAGAGAGTGGGCAGCCTTGTCTAGTCCCTGATTTTAGTGGGATTGCTTCAAGTTTCTCTCCATTTAGTTTAATGTTAGCAACTGGTTTGCTGTATATGGCTTTTACTATGTTTAGGTATGGGCCTTGAATTCCTATTCTTTCCAGGACTTTTATCATGAAGGGGTGTTGAATTTTGTCAAATGCTTTCTCAGCATCTAATGAAATGATCATGTGGTTCTGTTCTTTCAGTTTGTTTATATAATGGATCATGTTGATGGTTTTCCGTATATTAAACCATCCCTGCATGCCTGGGATGAAGCCTACTTGATCAGGGTGGATGATTGTTTTGATGTGCTCTTGAATTCGGTTTGCCAGAATTTTATTGAGTATTTTTGCGTCGATATTCATAAGGGAAATTGGTCTGAAGTTCTCTTTCTTTGTTGTTTCTTTGTGTGGTTTAGGTATAAGAGTAATTGTGGCTTCGTAGAAGGAATTCGGTAGGGCTCCATCTGTTTCAATTTTGTGGAATAGTTTGGATAATATTGGTATGAGGTCTTCTATGAAGGTTTGATAGAATTCTGCACTAAACCTGTCTGGACCTGGGCTCTTTTTGGTTGGGAGACCTTTAATGACTGCTTCTATTTCCTTAGGAGTTATGGGGTTGTTTAACTGGTTTATCTGTTCCTGATTTAACTTCGATACCTGGTATCTGTCTAGGAAATTGTCCATTTCCTGAAGATTTTCAAATTTTGTTGAATATAGGTTTTTATAGTAAGATCTGATGATTTTTTGAATTTCCTCCGAATCTGTAGTTATGTCTCCCTTTTCATTTCTGATTTTGTTAATTTGGACACACTCTCTGTGTCCTCTCGTTAGTCTGGCTAAGGGTTTATCTATCTTGTTGATTTTCTCAAAGAACCAACTTTTGGTTCTGTTGATTCTTTCTATGGTCCTTTTTGTTTCTACTTGGTTGATTTCAGCTCTGAGTTTGATTATTTCCTGCCTTCTACTCCTCCTGGGTGTATTTGCTTCTTTTTGTTCTAGAGCTTTTAGGTGTGCTGTCAAGCTGCTGACATATGCTCTTTCCTGTTTCTTTCTGCAGGCACTCAGCGCTATGAGTTTTCCTCTTAGCACAGCTTTCATTGTGTCCCATAAGTTTGAGTATGTTGTATCTTCATTTTCATTAAATTCTAAGAAGTCTTTAATTTCTTTCTTTATTTCTTCCTTGACCAGATTATCGTTGAGTAGAGCATTGTTCAACTTCCACGTATATTTGGGCGTTCTTCCCTTATTGTTATTGAAGACCAGCTTTAGACCGTGGTGGTCTGATAGTACTCATGGTATTTTTATATCTTTCTGTATCTGTTGAGGCCTGTTTTATGACCAATTATATGGTCAATTTTGGAGAAAGTACCATGAGGTGCTGAGAAGAATGTAATCCTTTTGCTTTAGGAAAGAATGTTCTATAAATATCTGTTAAGTCCATTTGGTTCATGACTACTCTTAGTCTGTCTATGTCTCTGTTTAATTTCTGTTTCCATGACCTGTCCATTGATGAGAGTAGGGTGTTGAAATCTCCTACTATTATTGTGTGAGCTGCAATGTGTTCTTTGAGCTTTAGTAAGGTTTCTTTTATATATGTAGGTGCTCTTTTATTTGGAGCATAGATATTTAGGTTTGAGAGTTCATCTTGGTGGATTTTTCCTGTGATGAATGTAAAGTGTCCTTCCTTATCTTTTTTGATGTCTTTTAGTTGAAATTCGATTTTATTCGACATTAGAATGGCTACTCCAGCTTGCTTCTTCCGACCATTTGCTTGGAAAGTTGTTTTCCAGTCTTTCACTCTGAGGTAGTGTCTGTTTTTGTCTTTGAGGTGTGTTTCCTGTAGGCAGCAGAATGCAGGGTCCTCGTTGCGTATCCAGTTTGTTAATCTATGTCTTTTTATTGGGGAATTGAGACCATTGATGTTGAGAGATATTAAGGAATAGTGATTATTGCTTTCTGTTATATTCATATTTGGATATGAGGTTACGTTTGTGTGCTTTTCTTCTCTTTGTTTTGTTGCCAAGACGATTAGTTTCTTGCTTTTTCTAGGGTGTAGCTTGCCTCCTTATGTTGGGCTTTACCATTTATTATCCTTTGTAGTGCTGGATTTGTAGAAAGATATTGTGTATATTTGGTTTTGTCATGGAATATCTTGGTTTCCTCCATCTTTGTTAATTGAGAGTTTTGCAGGATACAGTAACCTAGGCTGGCATTTGTGTTCTCTTAGGGTCTGTATGACATCAGTCTAGCATCTTCTGGCCTTCATACTTTCTGGCGAGAAGTCTGGTGTGATTCTGATAGGTCTCCCTTTATATGTTATTTGACCTTTTTCCCTTACTGCTTTTAATATTCTTTCTTTATTTTGTGCGTTTGGTGTTTTGACAATTATGTGACGGGAGGTGTTTCTTTTCTGGTCCAATCTATTTGGAGTTCTGTAGGCTTCTTGTATGTTCATGGGCATAGCTTTCTTTAGGTTAGGGAAGTTTTCTTCTATGATTTTGTTGAAGGTATTTCTTGGTCCTTTCAGCTGGGAGTCTTCACTCTCTTCTATACCTATTATCCTTCGGTTTGATCTTCTCATTGAGTCCTGGATTTCCTGTATGTTTTGGACTAGTAGTTTTTTCCATTTTACCTTATCTTTGACAGTTGTGTCGATGATTTCTATGCAATCTTCTGCTCCTGAGATTCTTTATTCTATCTCTTGTATTCTTTTTTGATGCTTGTATCTATGGCTCCTTGTCTCTTCCTTTGGTTTTCTATATCTAGGGTTTTTTCCCTGTGTTCTGTCTTCATTGTTTCTATTTCCGTTTTTAATTCCTTCAAGTGTTTGATTGTGTTTCCTGGAATTCCTTCAGGGATTTTTTTCTGATTCCTCTCTATAGGCTCCTACTTGTTTATTTACGTTTTCCTGTGTTTCTCTAAGGGAGTTCTTCATGTCTTTCTTGAAGTCCTCCAGCATCATGATCCAATATGATTTGAAATCTAGATCTTGTTTTTCTTGTGTGTTTGGACATTCAGTGTTTGCTTTGGTGGGAGAATTGGGCTCCGGTGATGCCATGTAGTCTTGGTTTCTGTTTTTTGGGTTCCTGCGGTTGCCTCTTGCCATCAGATTTTCTCTGGTGTTACTTTGTTTGCTATTTCTGACAGTGGCTAGACTGTCCTATAGGCCTGTGTGTCAGGAGTGCTATAGACCTGTTTTCCTGTTTTCTTTCAGCCGGTTTTGGGAACAGAGTGTTCTGCTTTCGGGCGTGTAGTCTTTCCTGTGTCCTGGTCTTCAGCTGTTCCTGTGGGCCTGTGTCCTGTGTCCACCAGGCAGGTTGCTTGGAGCAGAAAAGTTGGTCTTACCTGTGGTCCTGTGGCTGAATTGGCTCTGGGCAGCTGCTTTTGAGCTCTCCATGAGGGTGGCCAACAAGAGGGCCTGCACTACCTTTTCCCGGGGGGCCCTGTGCACTGTGGTCCCAGATGGCCACGGTGTTTTCCTCTGGAGTCAGAAATGTGGGCACAGTAAAGTCTCTTCTGGCTTCCCAGGCATGTCTGCCTCTCTGAAGATTTAGGTCTCCCTCCCACAGGATTTGGGTGCAGAGATTTGTTGACATTGACAGGGTCCCTTCATGTCTGGTCGTTGTCTGGACAGCAGGGGACATGCTGCTCGAGTGCCCCTATCTTCAGGTTCCCAGTGGCCCTAAACAGTTTCCTCTTGGGCCAGGGATATGGACAGAGTTGGGCAATATTGGTGGTCTCTCCCCCTCTGCAGTCTAGGATTGCCCACCTCTCCTCGAGGTGAGCTCTCTCTCCCAAGGGGTTTGGGATCAGTGAACTGTGGGCCTGGGTCAGCAAGGTTGGGGCTCCAGCTAAAAACTAGAAGTGTCCAGTCCCAGAGGAATTTTGCCTCTGTGTGTCCTGAGACCACCAAGCAGGTCGCTTGGAGCAGAAAAGTTTGTCTTACCTGTGGTCCCCTGGCTCAAGTTGCTCATGGGGTGCTGCTTTTGAGCTCTCTGTGAGCACGGCAACCAGGAGGGCCTGTACCACCTTTTCCTGGAGCACCCATGCACTGGGGTCCCAGATGGTGTTAGGTGTTTTCCTCTGGAGTCAAAAATGTGGGCAGAGTGTAGTCTCTTCTGGCTTCCCAGGTGTGTCTGCCTCTCTGAAGTTTAGCTCTCCCTCCCACGGAATTTGGGTGGATAGAACTGTTGACCTGTTCGCTTCAGGTCCAGGTGGTGTCTGGACCACAGGGGACCTGCCGCTAGAGTCCCAAATTGATTTTCTTAGTGGTTTTATAAGATTATATTCCCACCAGCAATGGAAAAGTGCATAGCCAATATGAGTTGTAACCTTTTTTTTTTGATCTTAGCCTACTGAAAAGGATAAGGTGGAATCTCAAAGCCATTTTGATTTGCAATTCCTTCATGGCTCAGGATTTTGAAAGTTTTTTTTTTTTGTTTGTTTCTTACCACTTGAGAGTCCTTTGTTGAGAATTATTTGTTTAGATTTTTGACCAGTTTTTTAATAGGATCATTTCGCTTGTCGATGTCTCGTTCCTTGAGTTCTTTATATATTTTGGAAATTAGCCCTGTGCCAGATATGGAGTTGGAGAAAGTCTTTGTTCCATTTTGCAGACAGCAATTTTGTCCTATTGGGAATTGAAGAACTTAAGACAGGGTAAACCATTCTAGAAGTAAGTGACAATGAAACTTATCAGAAATGTTGAAATATAATAAATAAAGTAGTTCTATGAAGAAAATTGATATCTATGAGTATTTAAATTAAAACAATAATCAGAAATAACTCAAATAAATAACTTAATGAATCAGCCCAAGCCCTTAGTAAAAGATTCACTCGTTGATCTTAAAAATAATAGACAGAAATAAAAAAGAATTAGGATAGAAATTAATGAAAGATGAATGAAAAATAAAAGATTCAAAACAAAGAATTTCTCCCTTAAAAACATTAAGAAAAACAACAAACCCTTTGCAAAGCTAACACCAAAACGAGAGAGAAGATACAAATTTTATATAGGAAACAGATAAAAAAAGGAGCTATATGCCAATGAACTACTTTACAGGATAATTCAGGAATTTTTTGATTAACTATAATTTCCAAAGTATTCAAAAATCTGAATGAGAAAGAGAAATGTTTGGAACATATGGCCTTCCAAACTTAAGCTTAGGAAATGTAAACAATGTAAAAGGATTTATAACGGGTCGGAGAGATGGCTCAGTGATTAAGAACACTGGCTGCTTTTCCACAGGTCCTTAATTTAATTTCTGGCAACCACATGGTGGCTCACAACCATAGGTAATGGACTCTGATGCCCTTTTCTGGTGTGTCTGAAGACAACCACAGTATATTCATATACAAAGTAAATGAATCTTTAAAAAAAAAGATTTATAACAGGGAAAGTTAGAGAAGCAGTAATGAAACATCATCCAACACAAAAGCTCATCACAGGAGACAAACTCTAGTGGATAAAACAGTATTGAAGGCAGATAAACTTATTTTTTACCAAATTGGGCTTTGTTGAAATTCTAACTTTGATATGTCACTGGAGTTCTACCTCAAATAAATAGATAGTTTCATAACTTTTGTGTAAATGGAAAATAAAGACAATTGCCTAGGCAAGAAACTTGAGATCAGAATATAAATAGGAAGCAAAAAAATGATATTTATTTTTTACAAGTTCGTGAGAACAATTTATTGGAATATCAAAGAAACGTGCCTTCAAGATATTTGTGAAAAAGTAAAAAGGTATAGTATTGCTTTAATAACAACAATAGATTTAATCATCGGTAACATTTTTTGAATTGTGTTAAATCAAGGCAACTGGGAAGTTTATTTATATGTTTATATTTAATATATATTGATATTACAAAAATTATTGTGGTGTTATCTATGTTTCACAGAAGAACAAATATAAGTTCAGCTGTGATAACTGACCAATCTTTCTGGCTGAACTTACGTGAATATAGTAGTGCTATTTATCACATGATGACAATTGTTTCAGAGTTCAAACATTTTTCTTGGAATAATAATAACAATCATTATTGAGTAAAATTATACTTTGTCATTTCATGGATATAAGATATTTTCATAGTCAAAGGAGATAAGACGTCCTCCAGATGAATCCACTTAAAAGTTAAAACTTGCCCTTCCAGTTTGAACCTGGGACCAGATCAGACACCCACGGGATGAGCACCCAATCCTACAACATCCAGAGAGAGACCAACTCCCAGGTGCTCTGAAATGCCTAGGATCACAAGTAAGGTCACAACGTCTGTCCCACCACCCAGAGTAACTGGTACCCCAGGATCCAGGGACTCAGGAACCCTCACCAAGCCAGTGGCATGGGTTCCATCCAGTTTGAACCTGTCTCCAGTGCAGAAAGCTGAATCCCCACCAACTCCTGAAACACACAGAGAAAGCTTGACTCGTAGGAGTTCTAACACAACAGTATCTCAGGAGCTTGGTCACACCAGAATTTCAAGATTCCAAGAGGCAGCTTGACTCCTAGGAGCTGTGACACACCCAGGATTTTAGGATCACAGGATCATAGGATCAAAGGATCCCAGAATCAAAGGATTGCAGCTAGACTTCTAGGAGTTCTGACATAACCAAGGTCACAGGAGGGACAGGTTCCAGTCAGAGACAACAAGGGCAGTTAGCACTAGAGATAACCAGATGACTAGAGGCAAGTGCAAGAACATAAGCAATGGAAACCATTGCTACTTGACAATATCAGAACCCAGCTCTCCAATCACACCAAGCCCTGGTTATAGTAACACACCCCAAAAGCAAGATTCAGATCTAAAGTCCCATCTGATAAATATTATAGATTAATTTCAGAAGGACATCAAATCAAAGAAATACAGGACAACAGAGGCAAACATATAGAAGACCTTAAAGAAGAAACAAATAAATCTTTTAAAGAAATACAGGAAGACACAATTAAAAGAATTGAACACAACTATCTAGGATCAAAAATGGAATAGAAACATTAAAGAAAACAGAAAGGGAGACAACCCTGGAGATAGAAAACCTAGGAAAGAGATCAAGCTTCATAAATGCAAACATCAACAACAGAATACAAGAGATAGAATAAAAAAAATCGCTGGTGTACCCTAGAAGATATTGACACAACAGTGAAAGAAAATGAAAAATGCGATCACTTGGGGAAAGAGTAGGAATCTCAGAAATGTGGACAATCCTGAGAGCACAGGGGAGACCACCACTTCTTCTCACATTCCTGAACCAAGTGGAACCTGCCTGGAGCCCTCTGGACACAGGGACTGAGGAGCAGTCTGGGACAGCCTCCTTCTGGTTTCTACCTGTGCCTGGAGCTGACCCTGTGACAGAGCACTTTGTATCCAGATCCTGCTAGTAGAAAGCCAGACTTCAGGAGTGCTGACAGACAGGTTTACAGAAGTGTTAAGCTACTGTCAGAGACAGCAAGACCACCTAACACCAGAAATAACCAGATGGGAAGAGGCAAGTTCAGGAATCTAAGTAACAGAAACCAAGACTAATTGGCATCATCAGAGCCCAGTTCTTCCACTAAAGCAAATACTGGATATCCAAACACACCAGAAAAGCAAGATGTGGATTTAGAAATCACATCTCATGATGATGATGGAGGATTTTAAGAAGGACATAAATAACTCCCTTGAAGAAATGCAGAACAACACAGTTAAGCAAGTACAAGCCCATAAAGAGGAAAGACAAAAATCCCTTAAAGAGCTAGTGGAAAGCACAACAAAACAGGTGAAGGAATTGAACAGAACCATAAAATATCTAAAAATGGAAATAGGAACAATAAACAAATCACAAATGGAGACAACTCTGGAGATAGAAAGCCTAGGAAAGATATCAGGAGTCATAGAAACAATTATCACCAACAGAAAAAAAAAAGAGATAGAAGAGAGAACCTCATGGGAAGAAGATACCATAGACATTGACACAACCTTCAAAGAAAATATAAAACACAAAAGCTCCTAATCCAAAACATCCAGAAAATCCAGGACAATAGAAGAAGAACAACCCTGAGAATAATGGGTATAGAAGAGAATGAAATTCCCAACTTAAAGGGCCAGTAAATATCTTCAACAAAATTATGAAAGAAAACTTCCCTAACTTAAAGAAAGAGATACCCATAAACATACAATTTCACAGAATTCCAAATAGATTAGACCAGAAAGGAAATTCCTCCTTTCACAAAACAGTCAAAATCCCAAATGCACAAAACAAAGAAAGAATATTTAAAGCAGTAAGGAAAAAAGGTCAAGAAACATATAAAGGCATAACAATCAGAAATACACCAGACTTTTAACCAGAGACTATGAAAGTGAGAAGAACTCGGGCAGATGTCATTCAGAACCTATGAGAACACAAATGCCAGCCCAGGGTACTACATCCAGTAAAACTCTCATTTTGCATAGATGTAGAAACCAAGATATTTCATGACAAAACTAAATTTACACCATGTCTTTTCACAAAACCATCCCTAAAAAGGATAATAGATGGAAAACTCCAACACAAGGAGGGAAACTGCACCCTAGACAAAGAAAGTAATCTTTCTTCTTGCAACAAACCCAAAAGAAGAGAGCCACATGATTCTACCTCTGACAAAAAAAAAAAAAGAAAAGAAAAAAGAAAAGAAAAGAAAAGAAAAGAAAAGAAAAGAAAAGAAAAGAAAAGAAAAGAAAAGAAAAGAAACAACAATCAAGGCATAGACTAAAACACTGGGGTATATATTCTGTGATCCTCAGTAGAAGCTTTGGCATTCTTGGTAACAAGCATGACCTGAATATGTGTTTTCTCTTAAACCTGGCAGGCCTATGCCTGGTTCTTGGTAATGTGGCGGTGCAGGTGCAGGCATCACAAGACCAAGTTAATTTTAACTTGAGAGGATTGGTGCTCTTCTGAACTTTCCATTCCGGCTGATGCTGGAATCTGGCAATCTTCCTCAGGGGAAAGTGGATCAGCTGGTCTGGTGTGGATGCAGTGCACCCAGGTGGTGATCAAATCCTCTTTAATGGTAGTCATTGTGGTAAAAAGGACGATTAAAGGTTCTTTCCACTTCTGCTCCAGCATGTCTAGGAGAAATCTCTTCATGTAGACCTAGTCTCCTGGTTGAAACTTAACACAGTTCTGGAACCAGGCCTGCTTCATAGAGGATACATAGTTTAGGCCAAACATACTTATGAGCCCACAGGATTACTCTGACTCTAGTTATTAATTCATCATCTTCCAATTCTGCAACAGTTGCCAAATTCAAGTTGGGCACAATGGGGGCAGGAACACTATACATAATCTCAAAAGTGGTTAATCTTATCTGATAAGGAGAATTCCTCATCTAATATAGGGCAAAGAGAAGGAGCATCACCCAGTCTCTGCCAGTCTCCATGTTCTATTTAATTAAGGTCTCTTTCGATCTTCTGTTCATCTTTACCTGTCCTGAACGTTGGTAATTTCCAAGCTGCCCCAATAAATCTTGCTACATCCTGACTTACCTTGGACACGAATGCTGGTCCATTGTCTGACCCTATCATATGAGGGATTCAATACCTGGGTAATTTTCCAGCAACTTATTAACCTCTACATTTGCAGTCTCAGCTATCATTGTGAATGAGGACATGGGTAATATTAACTTACTATCATTGTGAATGCTTCTGTCCTTTTGGGGAAGGTATCCACGAACACCAGCACGTACTTGTAACTGTACTTCCCCGGTTTGATTTCTGTAAAATCAACTTTGCAGTAGGCCTCTGGTCTCTTACCTCATAGTCGAGGGCCTAGATGTCTGGGAGTATTATGGGTGCTGGTTAGCTAGTGAGCTCTGCAGCTTAACACTATATCCTCAATAGTACTGTGCATATCCTTGAATGTCACCTTAGATTGTCTCACTGTGTCAGTCATCCATCTCACTCCCATGTGAGTGACTCTGGATTTTCCTGATGATGGTTTTTGCCGAGGACATGGGTAATATTAACTTACCTTCAGCTGATTGCCACCAGCCTTCCAAACATTGACTGATGGGCTGATTCTTAGCCTATTTGATCTCTTTCTTTGTATAGGTTGGACATTCCGGTAAGTTGGGATTGGGTGGCTTTGACAGGACCATAGCCAATACAGAGGCAGACATTTCTTCCAGGACTACCTCCTTAGCAGTTTGTCAGCTAGGTTGTTACCTTTAGCCACTGCTGCTCCTTTTCGATGGCCTGGACAATGTGATTTCCAATCTCTTTGGCAACCAGAGAGCTTTAAGAAGCTGTATGATTTCATCTTTATTTTTCATGGTTTTCCCTTCTGCAGTTAGGAGCCCTGTCTCCTGATAAGTAGCTCTATGGACATGAGCAGTTTCAAATGCATATTGGCTGGTCCTTTTCCACTAATGAGGGCCTTGGTTAATGCTATTAGTTCAACCCTTTGATCTGATGTCCCTGGGAGAAGAGACTGAGCCCAGATTACCTGTTTCTATGGTTACCACTATTCCTGTCTTCCTCTGACCCTCTCTGACCCTGGAAGAGGGGAGTCCTTCAAGTCAGGTCCCGTACTATGTGCCTGAACCAAGATTTCGCTGCATTGGTGGAGCAGATGGTCCAAATTAGGGTCAGGGAGGAGAGTTGCAGGATTCAAAGAGAGAGGCGGCTGGAAGGCAACAGCATTACTGAGCCACTAATCAGGTGGCTGTTTGAGTACTCTTTCAGTTGCATGGGGATTAGTTTTGACTAAATTCTGCCCCCAAATTAATTTGTCTTTAGCCTTAACCAGTAATGCCATAGCCTAGATGGTACACAAGCAAGGTGGCCATTCTGCAGCCATTGAGCTAATTTTTTTTTTTTTTGACAAATAAGCCACTGGGTGTTTCCATGTCCCTAGAGTTTGGGTCAACACCCCTTTGGCTATTCCCTTATGTTCATCAACATACATATGGAATGACTTAGTAATGTCTGGGAGCCCCAAAGCAGGGCTAGCAGCAAGTCACTTTCTCAAAGGCCCCTTGGTATTCCTAAGTCCAAACAAAATCCTTGGCTTCCTTGGTGGCTTCATACAAAGGTTTATCTATTTCCCTAAAGGCTAGAATCCATAATCTGCAAAAGCTCGTGGATCCGAAGAACTGTCTCACATGGTGTGGGCTCTGGGGAGAATTGGTCAATGATTTGTCAAGCACATGCTTTCAGTTTCTGCCCATGCCTGCAGAAACTTTCAACCGAACATTCAAATCTTGTTCAGGGTTGGCTAATGAATGGTATAGTCTATACTCAGCCTCAGAAGACAAGTTAAGCCTCAACACCCGGATCAGATTATCATTCTCTTCCATTAACTGGACTTCCCCAGGTTTAAAATTAATTTGGGCCCTCATTCTTGCTAGAAGATCCCTCCACAGTAAGGGGTAGGGGCACTCTGGATTGACCATGAACAAAGGGATTACCCATCATATTCTTAAGTCCACTATTCTTTGGATAGTCTATGAATATTGTTTGGTGCCTGTGGCCCCCTGGACCCAGGATTTCTTATAAGAGATCAGCCCTTCAGCCTTTAAGAGCACTGAATGTTGCACTCCAGTATACAGCAGGAAGTCTAGAAGCTTTTCCTCTACTCTAAGGGTTATCCTGGGTTTGGAGAGTCAGGGCTGAACTTCCACTCAATCTTCTTCCTCCATGATCATTGTCTTAAATCTTAACCTTTAGTTTTCTCTTTGGGCATCCTTTCCTTTCTTTCGTTCTCTCTCTCATTCTCTCTCTCTCTCATTCTCTCTCTCTTTCTTTCTCTCTCTCTCTTCCTTCCTTCCTTTCTTTCTTTCTTTCTTTCTTCCCTCCTTAGGAGTATTCTCTTTATTTGTCTTTGGTTTCTTAAGACAAAAGACATGCATCCTATAAATAAAAAGTTTCCTGTGAAATAGCTGTGGTTGAAGAGGGTCAGGACTCCTCCTTAGGTCCGTCAGAGCCTGGTCTTCAGCTCTCTTCTGCTTGTGAACTCTAGAAGCCCAGAGAGAGAGGAGATGAACAAGGACAGTGGTCAGACCCCATGGTCCACCAAGTGTGTCAGACCCACCTCCTGCTACATTTTTTTCCAGTGTCCTTGGGTGGTGTCTATTTTCCCATGATCCTACTGTTCTAACACTCATGAGACAGACCAGCCTCCTGTCATCTGAAAATAATATAAAAATATTCCTGCTTGCTCAAGTGTGCTCAGAGCTTAGATCAAAACACTGACTCGGTTTAACCTCTATACTAGGAGGTAGGAGTGGGTGCAGGAAGGCTAATCTGACAGCGGCAGGCAGGGAGGAGTTGATGTATCATCTTTAGTGATGAGGTCTGCTAGCATCATAAAGACCCAGGAGGCCCATCTGGGAGCCCACTGATTGGTTCCCAGCACCTTCACAGTCAAGGCTGGTCAGTACATTCACAGAAGGACTCTAGTCTCCCAGAGGAGTCTACCTCAGCTGGCAAACTGACGGGCAGGAAGAAATGCTGGGACTCCACTGAGAGCCTAGTTAAAATTTATCAGTTATCAGATTGTTCAGTCTTTTAAGATAAAAACATTATTTTCAAGTGCTTATAGCAGAGGCCCAGTTCTTGAATTGCAGGAACCAAGAGTCCTTCCTTCTGAGTCTATGGCAATTGCACACATTGGTAAACCTGATGGTCTGGGGCAAGGGATCCCCACAGGCTTCACATTTTGCCTTTCTCTACCGTCTTCTAGGCTGATCCAAGTAGGCAGCAAAGGACAAGAAACCAAATGAGGTGGACAGTGGGACCCTAAGACCAAGTTTGGGGCTAAAAACAATTATATTTTCTAGTCTCTGCTGAAAGAATTTTAGGAAAGCAGATTTTGGCAGCAGCAGTTGAAAGTCTGTCCCACTGCTCTTTAAGCATTCTTTAGCTGAATGTCCTTCCTCCTTATAATAGGTGTATTGGTCTTATCTAATGCTTGTTGACAGCCTCCTTTAGGCTCCTTCCCTTCAACAATACACTAGAACTAGTACTTCTCTCTTGGGTCTGGAATACTATTGGCCACAAGGACTTGGGATAAATCTCTGTTCAATATCTCTCCCGTCTTAATCTTCCTGTCATCTTCAGTTTCCCTATTATGATACACCTTCTCACAGTGTCCACTAAATCCCTCAATGACTTTTCTCCTAATCTTTCTAACTTCTGTAACTTCCTTCTAATGTCTGTTGTAGACTGGTTGATAAATTCCAGTACTACTACTGTGTTAGAATTTTCGGCCTCCTCAGGGTCTAGGTGTGTATAAAGGAAAGCAAGCAAAATCCACTCAAGAAACACTGCTGGGTCTTCATGACTTTCCTGCCTGACATCCTAAACCTTGGCCAAATTTGTGAGTTGCTGAGCAGCTGCCCTGAGACCTGCCATTAGAGTCTGGTAGGAGACTCAAAGATGCTCCCTACCTTCACCCATATTGTAGTCCCAGGCTGGTCTCCTGAGGGGAAATCCATCATTGAGGCTAGCAGGGTTCTGGGTTGGAGTGCCATTAATTTTGGAATGTTCTTTCCGTGTCCAAATGGAAGATGCAGGAATAAACCCAAACTCCTACAGACACATGATTTTTGACAAAGATGTCAAACCAGAAAAATGGAAAGAAGGGAGTATCTTCAATAAATGGTTCTGGTCAAATTTGTAGACATATCTATATATCTATAATCTATATATCTGTATATCTATACATCATCTATCTATCTATCTATCTATCTATCTATCTATCTATCTATCTATCTATCTTTGTATCTATCTATCTCCCTATACAAAACTCAGGTCTAAGTGGTCAGGGACATCAAACCCACTAAATTTAATAGAACAAAGCATGGAAGACTGCCTTGAGCACATTGTTACAGGAGACAAATTCCTCAACAAAACACCATTATTTTGGCACTAAGATAAACATTTAATAAAATAGACACCATGAAACCGAAAAACTTCTACGAGACTAAAGACAGCTGATGTCCAATAAGACAAAATGGCATCATACAGAATGGAAAAAGATATTCACGAGCTCTATATCTGACAGAGTAGTAATATCCAAAATGTATGAAGAACTCAAGAAATTAGACACCAACAAACCAAGTAGCACAATTAAAATGGGTACAAAGCTAGAATTCTCAACAAAGGAAACTGTCATGGTTGAGAAGCACTTAAAGCAATGTTGAATCTCATCAGGGAAAGGCAGATCAAAAGGAGTCTGACATACCAACTTACAGCTGTAAGAATGGCTAAGACCAAAAACTCAAGTGATACTATATGCTAGTGAGGATGTGAAGTAAGGGGAATACTTCTCCATTGCTGGTGGCAATGTAAAGTTGTACAACCACTTGGAAATCAATATGGTAGTTTCTCAGAAAAATTGAGAATAGTTCTATCTCAAAACACAGCTATACCACATGTGAGCATATTTATAAAAAATGTTCCGCCACACCATGAGGACACTTGGTCAACTGTGTTCATAGCAGTTTTCTTCTTGATAGGCAGAAACTAGAAACAATCTACATATCCATGAACTGAAGAATGTTGTTCATTTATAGAATGGAATACTACACTGCTATTAAAACCAAGGACATCATGAAATTTGCAGGTGAATTGATGAAACAAGAAAATATCTTCCTGATTGAGGCAATCATACCCAGAAAGAAATACATGACATGTACTCACTCATAAGTGGTATTAGCCATAAAGTACAGGACAAACATACTACAATCCACAGGCCCAAAGAAGCCAAATAACAAGAAAGGCCCAATAATGGATGCTTGAATCTCATTTAGAAGATGAAATAAAATAGACATTGGAAATGGATTGAAATTGAGAAGTGGGTGGGGAGGGGATCTGAGTGGGGATCAGGTATTTGGAAATTGGATATTGGAGGTGAGAGGTTCAGGAGAAAGAAGAAAGATCAGTGGGTTGGGCAAGCATGAAATCTGGGACAAGTGAGGCTCCTGAGAGGATATGGGGTGACCCTAGCTAAGACTTCTAACAATGGGAGATATAGAGCCTAAAGTAGGTACCTCCTACAGCCAGGCAGAACTTCCAGTGGAGGAAGGAGGACACCAAGCCACCCACAAAACCTTCAGCCCAAAATGTCTCTTGCCTGCAAGATGAGTAAGGATAAAGATGGAGCAGAAATATAAGGAATGACCCAGCTTGAGACCTAAACCCTGGGAAAGAGCCAACCCCTTACACTGTTCATGATATTCTGTTATGGTTGCAGACAGGAGCCTAGCATAACTGTGATCTGGGAAGCTTCATCCAGTAACTGATGGAAACATATGCAGAGACCCACAGCCAAATATTAGAAGGAGCTAAGGGAGTATTATGGAAGTGGGACATAGGGATTGGAGGCATCAGAGGGCTCAAGCACACCACAAGAACACCTATAAAGTTAACTAACCTGGGTTCATGGGTGCACACAGAGACTGAGCCACCAACCAAAGAGCATGCACAGTCTGGACCTAGGCCTCCTATGTAAGCAGATGTGCAGCTTTTTCTTCATGTGGGTTCCTAATAGCAGTAACAGGGGTGTTCTTGGACTCTTGTGACATCTTTTGGATTCCCTTCCCCTAGCTGGGCTGCCTGAGGCAAAATGGCTTACTAGTTAGTTTGGTATTAAGGGTAAGATGTGGAGGCCCCCCTTTTCTGAGGAGAAATGTGGTCTTCCTGTCCTCAGGGATCTTTGGGCAGTATTGGTTTATGAGGGCAATGGGAGCAGAGATGATAAATGGAATGGGGTTCAGAAGCCCTGTGAGTACATAGGTGAATGATCACACAGAGAACAGACGCAGGGAGTCATATCAACTTTACTTGGAATGATTCCACACTTACATAATTTTGGAGGGTGGGGTACAAACATCTGGAATGGGCAAAGGTCATTGCCTGGAGGCTCAGGGTACTGAAATGCCTAATTAGGATAGGGAAGCATTTTAGGAGTCTCTGCTGCTAGCTAAAAGGGGTCCTTATCAGGATAAACAAAGTTGATCCTGTATTCTTTATTTTTTCTATTTCTTTCTTTTCTTTTATTGGCTATTTTCTCTATCTATATTTCAAATGTTATGCACTTTCCTGGTTTTCCCTCCAGAAAGCCCCCATCCCATCCCTCCACCCCCCAGCCTCCATGAGGGTGCTCTCCCACTCACCCACTCACTCCCTCCTGCCTCCCTGTCCTGATGTTCCCCTATACTGGGGCATCAAGGATTCACAGGCCCAAGGGCCTCTCCTCCCATTGATGCGGGACAAGGCCCATCCACTGCTACAAATGCAGATGGAGCCATGGGTCGCTCCATGTGTATTCATTAGTTTGTGGTTTACTCCCTGGGAGCTCTGGAGTGTCTGACTGCTTGATATTGTTTTTCTTCCTATGGGAATGCAAACCCCCTCAGATACCTCAGTCTTCTTTTATTCTAACCAAGGCTATGTGACATTCCTCATGCAGACGGATGTAATGAGAGAAGGAGAAATCCTGCCAATGAAGAGAGTCCTCCATCCTGTGCAGAGTTCATAGGCTATTCAGTCAATTTTAGACTGAGACCTTAATTAGCAGGAGGAGGGGGGGAAGAGTGTGGGGATGGGTAGGGAGGAACAGAGGGAGAGGAACTGTGATTGGGATATAATGTGAATTAACTAACTAATGAAAAAAGACATGGTAAATATAAACATGTAACAGAAATCATAGGCATATACTTTAGTCCAATTTATTGTACCAACAACTGAAGAAGTTGGCAATAGCAATAGTATAATTAATATTCCATATCATACTTACATAAAAATTTGATAAAACAAGTATGCATTTTGTCATACTGGATAGGCTTATTTCATAACTTATGCCAACCATTTTTCTATCATAGTGACTCTTTTAACACAATGTTCTATTCTTTAAATATACACAATAATACTTATTTGAAAATTAGTGCAGGGATGACAAAATAGCTCAAAGAGTGATCTAACAAGGCTGATGACTTGAATTCAATCTCTGATCCTTAAAAGGTAGAAGGAAAGAATTGACTCCTGTAAGTTTTCTTCTGACCTTAACATCTGTGTACCTACATGATACCATACCTACATGTGTTTCAGTTTTAATATACTTCCTCCCCTCCAATTCCTATTGAAAGTTAGATGCTGAACAACATATCACTCATAATTTATGATTAGCTGTTTCATATTGATTACATGTATTACTTATGCATACACTATTCACCAGGTCTGAAACAAAATATAAATATAATTAAAAGAGAACCATAATGCTCAGAATTGTACTGTTTTAAATGGTTTTATAATATAGCCTGCCATTTAATATTGAGCACCTTAGATTAATTTTGAGGCTTGATTAATGGGACTTTCATCTTACAATTCAATTTTAACAACAATAAGTGGATAATTTTTCATATAAAAAAGTCAGTAACTGTTGATGTTAGTGTAATTAATTACATGCAATCAATAAAGGTCATTCAACAATTCTGTAAAGTACTGAGCATAATCCAGGCCCATAAGAGTTTGTCTTTGAGTTTCAAATTAATTAAAGGCAAATGGTGCTACTTCCATTATTTTCAACAAATACAATTGCATAGTTCTTGCCAGGAAAGGACCGTTTTCACAGAAGTCTAATTAAAATTCCAGTTTGGTACTTAATTCTTTCAACCTCTGAACAATAGATTTCCTTAATGTGTATTTGTACATTCAAATTAATTTGGTGTTTTGAACTCCCATTGTAAAGTTAAATGGGTTTGTTTAGAAATAGTGCATTGTTTTTATCTCCTGCTGAGTGTGCAGTGGGCATATGCTGAGGCCTTAGTCATTTGGCCCTATGTGCATTCTCAAAGCTCTGTCTTCTTCCTGTTCATTACACTGTGGGTTCACTTTATATTTAGCAGATTATATTCATTATAATACTTCACGGTCTAAATAATTATTTTTGACTGGTGTGGCTCCCTCTGTTTCTTCATCTTCATTTATTCAGTTCTACACCTACTAAATGGAAGCATTGGCAGTTCTGTCCTCATTGTGTGCTATGGGCTATCAAAATGCTATTATATACAAAGCTTTCTGAATACACCCAAAGCATGTGCACAGTGGCTTACTTCAGACCCTGGCAGGGATGGCTGAGGTCTCCTAGCATTCCTCAGTCCCTACTTGTTATAGGATATGGCTAGCATACCCTGAACTCTTCAGCATAGGGGCTGGGCTGTACTTCCCCAGAGGCTCTTCCCTATATAATCTAGCCATTTTGTATCTTTAGCCACCTGGCTGCTGAACCTGGTTTTGTTCTCTCTCTTCTCACTTTTTTTCCCCTTCTCCTAAAAGGTACAAGGCCACATCTATTCTGGACTCCTCCAGATATCTTTAATTCTGGTCTATGTTCTTTCTTTTATCTACAACAAACTTTCTCCTCCAACATACCTAGAAGCCATGCCCCTTTCTTTTTGTTTCCTTTCTCATCTCTCTGGCACTGGGTTTTGAAACCTGTGAGTGGTATAAATGAAGTCCCCCCCCCAAGGGCTCTGCCACTGTGAACCAATCTATTAATGTGAACCTTCTAGGGTTTACATGATTTTTTTTTTCTGCTGGATTTGCCAACCACTAAATTTTACTCTAGAGTTGGCCGCTTCGGTTGCTTCTTCCCCACACCTTACCTAACTATCTCTCTCTCTCTCTCTGCCTACTCTTTACAAGTCTCCTCTTCCTGGTATCCCTTTAGGCCACCCACTATGAGGACATCTCTTTGCTATATCCTTTGGGGCCCTATCATGTAGGCAATTCTACATACATAGACACGTCTTCCTGTCCTATCACTGGAACCCTTCTTTTCCAAATCCTTTTCCCATGTACTTCTCTATCTCTTTTCTCCTCTACCCACTCTAACAGCCTGTCTCTCCCCTTCTACTAGGTTAGTGTCACGATGAAGCTCCCTTCTTCGTCTACTTTTTCACAAAGGCCACACTAGTGTGCCAGGAAGCTGCCTCTCATCCTACTGGGCCACCATCACAAGAAAAAGTATGGCTCTTCTTTTTGATTTGGGACTTTTCTTTCTGACAACTCTCCTAGTTTGCTTGGGGACACCCTGATTGAAATTCCTTTCCCTTTCTGCTCCTTCATCAAATCTTACTAAGTTCCACAGCTTCTGTACATGCAAAACCCCATGTTTGTAACCCTTTCCTTTCTTCTTTCCCCTTGGAATTATTTATCTGTCTCTTTATATGCTTTCCTGGGCCTGTATACTGGCAGTTTCCTTGCCTTCCTCTAGGAATTACTACTAACTCTCATACTTTTCTATGTCCTGTGGCTTCTATAATATTGGAACACACTCTGAGGTGACGTTCCTGCTTATTCTTCCTTGTCCCTTATGTCTACACAGTTCTCCTTCTCTTAGCTGCCTAAACTTTCTTTATGGTAGAGGTCCTTTTGAAATACTTCCTCCAGTTTTCTGTGAACTCAGTTTCTTTCTTAGACTAAGATTTTCTTAAATTTTCAGTCTTATTGAAATTTGTTTGGCCTCAGTATAGCTTGATGGCCAAACAAGGCACTTTCAAGCTCCAAATTCTTGTAGATTGTAACAACTTCTGCCAGCACTAGCAGGTGATCCCAGTCTCTCCTCTTTATGGTTCAACAACTCTCCACTCTTACACTTTATCTTTATGATTTCCTTGTCTTTTGGTTGTAAGGAATATCTTAAAACTACTGTGTAAAAGTATTTATCTCAGAATTTGTAAATTCCTTGGGTATGGTTAATGAATCTGTAAGAAAATTTGGTTTGAAACTTACAGCAAATGACTTATGATGAAAATGTATACATGAGTAGTTTAATTTGCTATAACATTCTATATGTGAGTTAACTCTGGTTTAGAGTATATGATATATTTAACATATATTCACCTCTTGTTAAAAAAAAATCTCCAAAGGAAACATGCTTTAAACAGAAATCACTTGACTCTCCTCCATCTTGGTTGATGACCTCATCAATATATAATCAGCAATATGACTGGCAGTAAGAACTTACTCTAAAAGTTGTTTTGTGAGTTTATCTCTTTGTAATGTCTGGTAGTAAGATAAATTGTGTCTAGACATAGTAGTAGCTCTAGGAAAGTGTGTCTTGAGGTCTCATTTCTACATATGAAAGGCAGCTGAACCCTTGGGGGAAGAGTTGGCATGCTGGATGCTATTAAACTGACAAATTTATAATTATTCCAGACATTCTAGCCATCAAATATCTGAGGATAAATTTCACCAGAACAACGTGAAGTATAGACCAAGTAGATCCAAAGTCTACTAAAAACTACAGAGACTCACCTGCTACCTGGACAATCACCAAGGTTCCTACGTGGTAATTTTGATTTTATTGTGACAGAGTTCCCAGGGCACTGTCAGTCTTTGGCCATGAGGCCCAGAAGATCTCAGTGGGCTCACCTGTGGAGCAGGAACTCAGGGACCTGACTTTTCTTGTCTAGGCATAGCATGGCAAAAAAAAAAAAAAAAAAAACAAAAAAAACTGCCCATTCCTGCTTGACCACATGATGGACAGGGTCTTAGTGACAGGTGAGGCGAAGGGGAGGTTTTCACCCAATGGCTGGCTGGCTTTTCCAAATTTAAATCAAGCTCCAGGAGGAATTTTTTTGTAGCCCATCATCTTCTGCAAAGACTTTGGGGTCACAGAGCTGGAATCTCTGCTTGCCAGAAAAAATCTCTGCTTTTTTTTTCATTAAACATTTTAAATGCCACATTCAGCAGATCTCTGAAAAGCTTTGAGGACCATTACCTATTAAGTATATCTAAAATAAACCAATTTTCCTTTTTCTAGGTATTTATTTTATCCTTAACTTTGAAATCATACAGGAGGCTAAATAAAGCTTATTCTTGTCATTAATTGCAATAGTGCTTAGCATGATTGCAAGTACAATTCTGAACACATTAAAAAATGTAATCATTTATAAGGTGACTAACTATTTTATTTAACAATTATAATAAGTTATTACTTTTTTTCATAAGATTGGAACTTTACATTTTTATCCTGTTATGTTTACCTTCAAAAAATAACAATTTTTGAACTGAAGCTTTTTAACATCAAAATAAGATGTCTGATTATATTGCACTATTATAGCCTATCACAGGTTGTTCTTGTTGTTGTTGTTGTTGTTGTTGTTGTTGTTTGACTTAGTTGCTCCAAATACATAAAGCCTCACTTTCCTTGAGCTACTCCTAGGTATGGATACATTTTATCTTGCTATCAGACTCTACAAAGAGATAAACTCACAAAACAAGTTTTAGTGTAGTTTTGAGTTGGAGTAGATTTGTCACTGTGGTTGTGGGCTGTAAGAGCCTCATCCTAGGTGCCTGGAAGCCAGTATTTTGCTAGTAGCCTTTAAATGAAGATTTGGAATTCTCAGCTTCTGTACCATGTCTGCTGGATGCTGCCATATTCCTGCCCTGATGATGATAGACTGAACCTCTGAACCTGTAAGCCAGCCCCAACTAACTGTTGTCCTTACAAGAGTGGCCTTAGTCCTGGTATCTCTTCATAGCAGTAAAACCCTAAGACAGAAGTTGGTACTAGGAGTGGGGTATTGCCGTGATAGGCCTGACCATGCTTTTGTTTGGAAGAATGTGGATTTGGGGACTTTGTAAAGCAGTGGAATGCTTTAAACAGGGCTTAATGGTCTATTCTGGTAGGAATATGTAAGACTTTATTACTGAGAGTGATTTGAACTGTGCAGACCTAGAACAAGAGGTTTCAGTGGAAAAGAATTTCAAAATGTGTGCTAGAGACTGTTTTGTGTGAAGAATGTAGCTACTTTTTGCCATTGTCTGCCTGAGGCTGCCTGAGGCTAAGATGAAGAGAGTCATATTAATTGCATTGACAAAGAAAGCCTCAGAAATCCCCATCATAGACTTCGTTTTCTGGTTAAGTCTCTTGAAGAGAATTTTAAATAAGCATAGCAAGGTTTGAAAGGAAAAATATAAAGTATATAGTTGAAATGGAGCTGAATCTTGTGTTCAAGAAGGCAACAAACTAAGAGAGTGGGACTTTGGAGTAAAATCCTACCCAGTTAAATTTAGATCCAGGCATGATGGTACACACTTTTAATCCCTTGAGATAAAGCCAAGCAGATCTGACTTCAAGGCTAGACTGAGACAGAGCATATTCTAGGTGAAGAAAAGCTTAAATCCAGACATGATAGTATACTCCTTTAATCTCATGAGACAAGAGCAATGCAGATCTCTTGGTTCAAGGTTAATGCTACAGAGCAAGTTCCAGGCCAGCCAATTTTAGGCAGTGAGGGAGTTGGAAAACAGAAAGTTGATAGAAAATAAGGGTGTGTGTTGTGGGTTGTGTTTCATCCCCAGCAAGCAACAGAACACAGCAATTTTGGCCACTGTTTCTAGCTTAAGAGTGAAGAATAAAAGGGACTATCAGAATAATTGATGCTGGTTAGCTGGAACTAAGAAATTAGTGGTGATTAAGAAGAGACCAGCACCACTGAGGTTAAAACTTCTGGGAAGTGTTTTCTGAGAGCACAAAGAAGCTGTGTTCCAGAGACAGTCAAGGTTGTACCTCATGCTGCAGCTGTTCTTGGTAATGTGTAAGAGTCATCCAGGTGTTACTGCTTTTAAAGGCATAAAAGGGTGATAAAGAGCAGATGAGACTCAGCACTGGGAAAGGTCATGGGAGGCCATTTATAAAGGTGCAGGCTCAGTTGAAGCATATGGCCCAAACTGAAGGAATCATGCAAAAAGATCTTGAGGTTTGACACCATGAAGAGAGCCTATGAATGGCTACTGGAGAAGCCTAGTTGCAGAAGATGTCAGAACCATGGGGTGATCACCAAGAACAGCAGCAATGGAGTGGATCATCCTGAGCTTAGAGTGCTACAGAGGACAGAGCTGGAGAAGTTATGACAGCCCATTGGAGGAGCCCAGAAGATCATGTGTAGATCCTAGACATTGAAACAAAAAGCTGTCACCTTGAAGTTACCTCGGAGACTTCAAGATGTTCAAGATTCGAGAGCCAAGGTCTATCTGCTGAGGAAAGCTGCTAACAGGGAGTGGACCCAGCCCAGTAGAAAGAAGTTTCTTACAGTCAACAAAATAAGAAAGTACTTGGAGATCTGAAGACTACTTTGACATCAGCCTTGGAGATGCAGAGTTTGGAGTTTGCCCAGCTGGTTTCCTGTTTTACTTTAGGGATTACAGTTAAGTGATTGAATGAATCTTAGAAGAAACTTTGAACTTTGGACTTTTAACATTGTTGAGACTGCTATAGACTATGGGGACTTTTGAAGTTGGACTAGATGTATTTTTGCATTATGCTGTGTTTAGGTATGGCCCCTATAAAGTTATATGTTTGAACAAGCCTATGGGGGCAAAGAAGTGGAATGTGATGATCTATATATGCTTGGCCTAGGGAGTGGCACTATTAGAAGGTGTGGCCCTGTTGGAGTAGGTGTTTCACTGTGGATTTGAGCTATAATACCCTCAATCCTAGGTGCCTGGAGCCAGTATTTTGCCAGCAGCCTTTATATGAAGATGTAGAACTCTTAGCACCTCCTGTCTGGATGCTGCCACACTCTTGCCTTGATGGTAATAATTGAACCTCTGAACCTGTAAGCCAGTCCCAATTAAATGTCCTTACGAGGACTGCCTTGGTCATGATTTTTCTTCACAGTAGTAAAAACCTAATTATAATACTTACCTCACAGACAGAATGAAGCCAAAAAGCCAGAATGATCTTCATCCATTTGCTCATTGGACTAGGCCTTGCTATCTCACTGGGTGTGACAGGAACTACTGGAGCTGCTCCAATCCCTGTAACAGCACCCGGCCAGTTACTTCCAGAATAATCTTAGGCAGGCAATGGCCTCCACTGCAGACAACCTTGAGTCCCTTCAATGACAGATAACCTTCTTAGCAGAAGTTGTTCTCTAAAACTAGAGGTCCCTGGACTTAGTGACTATTGAACATGGAGGGAATTTTGTTTTGCTGGGTGAGGAATTTAACTTTTATGTCAACAAACCTAGACTGGAAGAACAGGTTGTACAAATACTCAAAGAGCTCCAGTCCCTACCCCTTGATAGCTTGGCTTTTTCTCCTTCTTGGCCTCATAGTAGCCACTGGAGCCTTGCTTCTTTTGGCACCTTGCCTCATGCAGTTCCTGATGCAATAGATGAGTAGCATTGCAAACATCACTACCAGTCAAGTCTTGGTTCAATAGCAAACTATTTTCAATATAAGAGACAGTTATTCTGATGATACCTCTCTTTTATAAAAAGAAAAGGAGGATTTATGGGGAAGTAGACTGTTTCAGGAAACTTGGTAAGGTTGAGTAAATTCAATCCCAGAACCTCTGTGAGGAAGGTAGGAGCATCATCTGCTTTTGACCAGGCCTGTGTCTCGTGACCATAGCACTTCATGGAGAGGATTGTCAGAATCAGCCCCAAGTCCCTCCACATGCAGATGAGATATCTCTAACATCTCAAACCAAGCCAATAAAAAGTGTCTGCTGCCAGACCCCAAACCACCCCAAAATGTGTACAAGATCCGATGTAGAGGGAATAAAGTTGTGAGAATTACTTTACCATGGATCATCTGAGAACTTCCTGGGGAAAAGGGCTGTCTCCTGAAGCTTTTGCTACTGGAAGCTGCCCAGGTCAAGGTTCAGCATAGTTATTTCCTGCTTGGTGGCCCTGACCTTGGTTTGTAGCCTCTGAACCTTGCCTGCTTTCCCAGCACCCTCCCCCTCCCCTGCTGGCTTAGCACAGCAGCAACATTGTAGCAGGAGAAGCTGTTGCACTTCTCTCACACTGCTCTTGCAGCCAGCCTGTCTACCACATAACCTTAGTGTCTCACAAGGACAGCAGTTGCCTCAATTCAGCTCCTCTCTAAGAGCATAACTCCTTCCCACAGTTCTCCACAGATAGTATCTAGAACAGACAGGCAAATAACTACATCAGTTTCTAGGATGATATAAAGTACATTTCTGAACCTATTAAAAGTCATGATTATTTACAAGGTAGCTTTTATGAGACTAGAAATGTAAGACACTTAAAAATTATGATTTTTTTCAGGATATGGAACTCTATCAAGTTAATCTACTATATAAACAAACTCAGGAAAAAAGAAAAACACATGATCATATCATTTGGATGCTGAAAAAATCTTTGACAAAATATATTTCTCTTCTCTGTTAGAAGTCTTGGAGAGATGAGGAATTCAAGGCATGTACCTAAACATAATAAAAGCAGTATACAGAAAACCATTAGGCAACCTCAAATTAAATGGAAAGAAACTTGAAGCAATCCCACTAAAATCAGGGTCAAGACATGGTTGCCCAATTTCTCTCAATTTATTCAGTATAGTACTGGAAGTTCTAGCTAGAGCAATTAGACAATAAAAGGAGGTTAAAGTGATACAAATTGGAAAGGAAGTTGTCAAGATACCAGTATTTGTAGATGATATAGTATACATATACAACCCGAAAAATTCCACCAGGGAAATCCTACAGCTGATAAACAACTTCAGCAAAGTGGTTAGATATAAAATTAATTCAAACAAATCCGTAGCGTTTTTCTACACAAAGGGTAGAGAAAGAATTTAGGGAAGTGATACCCTTCACAATAGTCACAAATAATATAAAATACTTGAGTGTGACTCTAACCAAACAAATGAAAGATATGCATGACAAGAACTTCAAGTCTATGAAGAAAGAAATAGTAGAAGACCTCAGAAGATGGAAAGATCTTCCATGCTTATGGACTGGCAGGATTCACATAGTAAAAATGGTCATTATACCATTGCTTACCAAAAGCATAGCTTACTGATCCACTGCAATCCCCATTAAATTCCAACACAATTCTTCACAGATAGAGAGAGCAAACCTCAAATTAATTGAAATTAAAAAACAACCCGAGATATTGAAAACTAACTCAACAATAAAAGAACTTCTTGGGTAATCACTACCCTTGAGCTCAGGCTCTACTACAGCACAATCGTGATAAAAACAAAACAAAACAAACAAACAAACAAACAAAAAAACCCAAAACTTCTGGGGTATTGGTATGGAGACAGACCAATAGATCAATGGAATAGAATTGAAGACCCAGAATTAAAGCCACACACCTATGATCACCTGATATTTGACAAAGAAGCCAAAACCATCCAGTGAAAAAAAGACAGTATTTTCAAATAATGACGCTGACTCAAGTGGTTGTTAGCATGTACAAGATTGCAAATTGATCCATTCTTATGTCTTTGTACAAAGCTTAAGTCCAAGTCAAGGACCTCGACATAAAACCAGATACACTGAATCTAATAGAAGAGAAAGTAGGAAAGATCCTTGAAAACATGGGCATAAGGGAAAATTTCCTGAATGAAACACCAGTAGCTTATGATCTAAGATCAAGAATCAACAAATGGCACCTCATAAAATTGCAAAGTTTCTGTAAGGCAAAGGACACTATCAATAGGACAAAACAGATTAGGAAAAGATCTTTACCAACCCTACATCCTATAGAGGGCAAATATCCAAAATAAAGAAAGAACTCAAGAAGGTAGACTCCAGAGAACCAAATAACACTATTTAAAAATGGGGTAAAGAGCTAAACAACAAATTCTTAACTGAGGAGTCCTGAATGGCCAAGAAGCACCTAAAGAAATGTTCAGCATGCTTAGTCATCAGGGAAATGCAAATCAAAACAACCGTGTGATTCCACCTCAAACCAATCAGAGTTGCTAAAATAAATAATCCAGGTGACAGCAGATGCTGGATAGGATGTGGAGAAAGAAGAACACACTTTCATTGCTGATAGGATTTCAAGTTGGTACAACCATTATGGAAAACAATCTGACAGCTCCTCAGAAAATTGGAAATAGTCCTACCTGATAACCTAGATATACTACACCTAGGCATACACCCAAAAGATACTCCAACATATTATGAAGATATATGCTCCACTATGTTCATAGCAGCCTTATTTAGAAAAGCCAGAAGCTGGAAGCAACCCAGATGTCCCTCAACAGAAGAATGGATACAGAAAATGGGGTACATTTACAATAAGGAATACTACACAGCTATTAAAACAATGACTTCATGAAATTTGCAGGCAAGTGGATGGAACTAGAAAATATCCCGAGTGAGGTAACCCAGACACAAAAGGACACACATGGTATGTACTTAGTAGTAAGTAGCCCAAAAGTTCAGAATACTAACGATACAATTCACAGACCATTCACATTTTAGGGGGATGCTAGAGCAGTAAGGTAGGGGTAGGTGGAGGAGTAGGGGAGCACCTTCTTAGAGGCAAAGTGGAAAGTGGAAAGAGGGTGGGATGACAGATTTGGAGAGGGGAGACTGGGAAGGGGGATTTGAAGCTCTTTGAGCATCAAAATAAAACCTATTAATCTGTAAGTATAGTTCACAAAGAGATTGGGAACCTTTTGACATTTATATGGTATACCATTATAAAAATCTATAGTGTATAAAAATCTAAGGCTATATTATAGCTTAATAACATTAACAAAAACAAGCAAACATTACTAGAATCAGGGGTCTAAAAGTTTTACATGCACACCCTAGATTAAAATTTTTCCCTTAAGCTTTTGAACTTTACCTTCTGTCCTTAGTTGCCACAGATTTCAAATCAACTAGACTGCTCCAGCAACTTGCTTGCTCAGGTTTTCCATCACAATCTGGAAGTGGCTCCAAAGCAGTTAGCCCTAGGTGGTCCAGCCTCACAGACTGCTCCCACTAGACCTGTAGTTTCTTAATCCTAGAAGGTCCTTCAAAGCTTGGTCAGTAAGTGAAAAAGCCTGCTCTTCCTGGCATTGGCAAGCATTCCAGCTCTTTGGGATCCCCCAGAATATATGTACAAAACATATTGATTGGTTGATTTTTCAATTTTTACATAATTTACCAGTTATTGCTATTTCATGAGTTTTAAAATGTTAACATAAATGATGTGTTGATTTCACTTTCATCCCTCTATTTTCTACCTCCACCTCCTTTGGTGTGCCTAAGTCTCCTTCAAATTCATGATCTATAGCCTATAAATTGTTTTGTTACATATATACAGACAAATATATGCATTGCACATATCCAATCTGCTGAATCCATTAGTGATGCACAGATGGGTTTGTTCGCCTGTGTGTGTGTGTGTGTGTGTGTGTGTGTGTGTGTCCAATTGTGGACACTGGATACGCATCAGTGGGCTTGTCCTTAGTAAATAACAGATTTTCCTTCTATCAGCTGCCTTTGATAGTTCATTTTTTATATTTGAATTATTTTCTGTGATACTTATTTTTTCCTTCCTATATGTATGTGTATTATGTGCATTCCTGGTGCCTGTAGAGTCCAGAAGATGACATCAGATCATCTGGAAGTGGACTTACAAAGAGTAGTGAGCTGCTATGCAGGTATTGGGAAGCTAACCCAGGCTCGTGGAATACCAGCCAGTTGTTTTTCATCTGAAAATGGGGTCTTATAAAATGTCTCCCACAATTTTGACATACTGGCTGATATTGCCACTATACAATTTTTGTTTAAGCAATAATATTGTTTAGAGTGCATGGGTATTCCATTTATTGTATGGGTGGCATTATAACAAATTGGGACTGAGCCCTCAATGGTTACTTATTTGCTGCATGATGACCTATTGTGTAGAACTATGTTTGATATAAAAAAGCTCCTTTAGTAAGGGGTAAGAGTTATACATTTCTGAGATAGACACTATATTGATTTAGGAAAGTGGCAGTAGTAGTTCTCTAATGTCTATGAAAATTATCATGATTTTTTATTTTTTTGAAATATTTGTGAAACTATCTCAAATTAGTCCATATTCTAGTCATTTTATTGATGTTAGGTAAAAAGAACACTTTAGAATAAATTACCACGAGTCACTCAGAGGAGATGAAAATTTCTGCTTCAATTGTGAGGCAAACATAGTAATTTATTCTTAAATAAACAAAGCTCCTCTATATTAACAAGGAATATTATCCTGAAGCTGAATTTTTTCCTACAGAATGCAAAGGCAGGGTGAAAATTTTATTTTGTTAGAGCCATTAAACTGGTGGCTTCTGTTTTTGTATGAGAGGTCTAATAGAAGATGTGCTCAAATAGAGAAAGGCGGCATGAAGACATATAAAGACTAGAGAGATCCAAGGGGACATGTACCAGTATGGCCACCAGAAGCTGGACCAGACAGGGAACACGTCCTCCCTTGGGTCTTCCAGGGGAAGGCAGCCATGCCAGACTTTGACATAAATACTTCTTAATAAATCTAAAACTAATAATGGGGAGTATTTGTATAACTTTGGATTGGGACAGTGACTATAAATATGACTAGGAATGAAAAGTTTGAAGCATCAAGTGAATTTAAGTATATAAAAATTACTTGTCTACAAAAAAAATGTGCTCAAACTAATAATGATGAATAGTTGACTTAATTTCAAATGAAATTCAGTAATTAGAAGTACTATTTCCCCCACAGATACTAGATTTTTTCAAACTTATTTGAACATTATTGGTTCTAGAGATCATTTACTAAATAATTAAGGGATTTTTAGGTGCATGAATTCAAGACATATAAATTTTGATTCTTTTATTGCTCACAGAAAACCCATTTTTTACCTATTTTTTAGGGCTTATTCAAAATAGGCATATTTGTGAATTAATGTAAACCCTGACAGTTAAAGACATGGAATGAGACATCTGAAAAATGGTTGTTGTATGCAACAGGATCATAGGAAGATCACACTGTCCACATGCTCTGCATTCCCCGTCTTCAGCTACCAAACTAAAGGGCAGGAAAAAAACTGCTTGAAATATGAAAAATAATTCTTTCAGTTCTGGACTAGCATTCAGTTCAATATTTACAACTTTCTGAATTCTTCCTTTGACTATAAAGAATACACTTCTAAATATAATTCCACATACACCTAATACAGCCTAGACTAGGAAACAAATGACTTTTTCTTACTCTTCCAGAAATAAGAGATCGCCAAAGCTAAACAGTTTCCATAATTCTACACACTTAAGACTTTGAAGAGGACTCTAAAGGGGAATAAAATGTTTAAACAATGAACCCATCATAGGAACGTGTAAAGTGGGATTACGTCACTCATATTTCACTTAGAAATTTTATTCCACTTTGTTTCCAACATCTTTGAGAAGTGCTAACACACAACCAAAAATAAAAGCCTTGTATTTATAACATAGTCACATAAGTTTGATTATACTATTATGACACATGACTAGAAGAATTGTTTTACCCTTTTGAATTAATAAGTAAAATATAATATGAAAAGCATTTATTAATATTTAAAATGAGATATTTGGTGTGCATGTTCTGTGTGTGTTTGAGTATATACAGGACTGCAAGCATTTGTCTGCACTTGGACACCAAAGATCAACCTCACTCTTGTTTCCTCAGGTGATGAACATATTGTTTTCTGTTGCAAAGTCTTTTACTGTCCAGCTCACCGAGTAGGAAGGGCTATTTAACCTGTGAGTCCTAGAGATCTGCCTACTTCTGTCTCCCCAGTGCTGGGACCTTAGGGATATGTCACCACACATACTCTTACATTTTTTTAAATTCTAGAGATTGAACCCAAGCCAATCAAGTTGCCCTCTAGGTGAGTTATTTAGAAAAGATAAGTATGTGAATGAGATGTTTCTTTTCATTTGTTGGCTTTTATCTAACCCTAAATGAGGTATCTATAGAAATATGCCCTATGAAAAATCAAGTAACTAGAAATGCATGCACCACCTATATTATATGTTGCATAAGGGAAGTCAACTATGAGAAGTATGAGATGGTAAAAACAAAACAAAAAAGAACAATGAAACAACCACAAAACAGTCTTCAAGCCTTAACTCTGTCAATGACATCCTTCAGATCCTTAACAAAGTCACTTCACATCCCCATAAAGAAAGAATGAATACCTTACAAGCCTGGTGTGTAGATTAAAATTTGCAGTAGGGGAAAGTATGGCATTAAATAGTGTCTGAAACATTGTATATACCTCCATAATCCAGGATTCAATACAGAGACAGACTGGATACTATATATATCATCTGTGTGGAGTTACCAAAAAATTGTCTCATGTGATTATAGAGCATAAAAAGCCACACCATAGGCTGGCTTTAATCTGTATAACCAAGGTATTTCTCAGTCTAATACCAAAACTTCTGGACCAGAGAAGCTACTGGTCTAATTCTCTTTGAATTGAATGGTTGAGTACAGAAAAATACAAAGATTGGAAGGAGAGTGGCAATGCAAAACATCTAAGGGCAGAAATGCAAGGGTCTTAGCTGAGGAGAGAGTGAGTTAGCCTTTAAATAGTCAAATAGATGGTGCTGATTTATTCAGTCCAACTTCTTTTGGCTCCTCACTGAATCATTCTACTTGATCTCATACTAATTTTGGCAACCTGTTCTAATCTGGATCCTTCTCATTCTTTGACTTGTTCTATCTTCCCTTGCATCAAGTTCATTCTCTCAGCAACTTATCTGCATAAAACTATTCTGGTAAAACTACCATACACATAAGACACATACCACCTCATTTTCTCCTTTGCTGGTCTTAAGTAGCTTCTCTTTCCTGTGCTGTTCTCCTGTAAATTAAGCATATCTTATTTCTGACTCATTTTGTCAAATATTTCTCTGACTTGTTACTTTGCCTGACAATTAGACATCACTTTCAAACATAGCTGCTTTCTTTCACAAAATAACTTGACCTTCATTGTGAGGGATTAAAGGTATATACTAAGGTTGTGTCTGTATTACACTACACCATACTGTAATCCAGGACATGTCTCCATTTCTGCCATATCAAATAGCCCTAGAAAGTCATTGGATATAATCCCTCGTGAGAGTAGCCATGTTATTGGATTAAAATTCATACATTTTTGTGGAAGCCACTGACTTCAGGCCATATTGCTCTGGCAGCTACATTATGTATTTATAAATCTCCTGAAGATAGGTCTCATATCAAATGCTCTCATCTCAACAAAACACTGACAATGTTTATCTCAGTTTAACATGAATAAAATATTATGAAAAAATACATGTATTTTCTAAAAAATTAGTAAATGGTTGGTCAATAGTTTCATATATATATTCTGTGTGTGTATGTTTTCATGTATGTGTGTAAGTATATGAGTGTGGATACACAGGTGTACATGTGAATATGGAAACCAGAAGACACAATTTGATCTCTTTCCTCATGAATGGTCTACCTAGCCTTAGATAGGGTCTGTCACAGGTCTGCATCTTATCAAGTAGGTTAATCTGACAGGTTTGCCTATCTCAGCATATTCAAGATTGTAGATGTAACTGTGGCATATCATGTCTAAATTTTTATATGTGGGTTCCAGGGAATTGCTCTCAATTATTTATGCTTGCAAGTGCTCTCCCTCCTGTCTTTTAATAATAGAAGATAATGGTTTCTCAGAGTTGCTATAGTATGTTAATTTTTGTTTAGTAAAAATAGTTTTGACCTTTTTGATGCCCCATAAAATATCTCAGGGTTCACATGCCAATCTATAAGAATATTAAAAGTTTTAATTTAGTAAATTCATCTTTTATCTTCAACCATGCAGATGTAAAAACCAGAAATTATGATTAGGTTTTTATAGTAAGATCTGATGATTTTTTGAATTTCCTCCGAATCTGTAGTTATGTCTCCCTTTTCATTTCTGACTTTGTTAATTTGGACACACTCTCTGTGTCCTCTCGTTAGTCTGGCTAAGGGTTTATCTATCTTGTTGATTTTCTCAAAGAACCAACTTTTGGTTCTGTTGATTCTTTCTATGGTCCTTTTTGTTTCTACTTGGTTGATTTCAGCTCTGAGTTTGATTATTTCCTGCCTTCTACTCCTCCTGGGTGTATTTGCTTCTTTTTGTTCTAGAGCTTTTAGGTGTGCTGTCAAGCTGCTGACATATGCTCTTTCCTGTTTCTTTCTGCAGGCACTCAGCGCTATGAGTTTTCCTCTTAGCACAGCTTTCATTGTGTCCCATAAGTTTGAGTATGTTGTATCTTCATTTTCATTAAATTCTAAAAAGTTTTTAATTGCTTTCTTTATTTCTTCCTTGACCAGGTTATCATTGAGTAGAGCATTGTTCAATTTCCACGTATATGTGGGCATTCTTCCCTTATTGTTATTGATGACCAGTTTTAGGCCGTGGTGGTCCGATAGCACACATGGGATTATTTCTATCTTTCTGTACCTGTTGAGGCCCGTTTTTTGACCAATTATATGGTCAGTTTTGGAGAAAGTACCATGAGGAGCTGAGAAGAAGGTATATCCTTTTGCTTTAGGATAGAATGTTCTATAAATATCCATTAAGTCCATTTGGCTCATGACTTCTCTTAGTCTGCCGACATCACTGTTTAATTTCTGTTTCCATGATCTGTCCATTGATGAGAGTGGGGTGTTGAAATCTCCCACTATTATTGTGTGAGGTGCAATGTGTGTTTTGAGCTTTAGTAAGGTTTCTTTTACGTATGTAGGTGCCCTTGTATTTGGGGCATAGATATTTAGGATTGAGAGTTCATCTTGGTTGATTTTTCCTTTGATGAATATGAAGTGTCCTTCCTTATCTTTTTTGATGACTTTTAGTTGGAAATTGATTTTATTTGATATTAGAATGGCTACTCCAGCTTGCTTCTTCTGACCATTTGCTTGGAAAGTTGTTTTCCAGTCTTTCACTCTGAGGTAGTGTCTGTCTTTGTCTCTGAGGTGTGTTTCCTGTAGGCAGCAGAATGCAGGGTCCTCGTTGCGTATCCAGTTTGTTAATCTATGTCTTTTTATTGGGAGTTGAGGCCATTGATATTGAGAGATATTAAGGAATAGTGATTATTGCTTCCCGTTATATTCATATTTGGATGTGAGGTTATGTTTGTGTGCTTTCATTCTCTTTGTTTTGTTGCCAAGACGATTAGTTTCTTGCTTCTTCTAGGGTATAGCTTGCCTCCTTATGTTGGGCTTTACCATTTATTATCCTTTGTAGTGCTGGATTTGTAGAAAGATATTGTGTAAATTTGGTTTTGTCATGGAATATCTTGGTTTCTCCATCAATGTTAATTGAGAGTTTTGCTGGATACAGTAACCTGGGCTGGCATTTGTGTTCTCTTAGGGTCTGTATGACATCAGTCCAGGATCTTCTGGCCTTCATAGTTTCTGGCGAGAAGTCTGGTGTGATTCTGATAGGTCTCCCTTTATATGTTACTTGACCTTTTTCCCTTACTGCTTTTAATATTCTTTCTTTATTTTGTGCGTTTGGTGTTTTGACAATTATGTGACGGGAGGTGTTTCTTTTCTGGTCCAATCTATTTGGAGTTCTGTAGGCTTCTTGTATGTCTATGGGTATCTCTTTTTTTAGGTTAGGGAAGTTTTCTTCTATGATTTTGTTGAAGATATTTACTGGTCCTTTGAGCTGGGAGTCTTCACTCTCTTCTATACCTATTATCCTTAGGTTTGATCTTCTCATTGAGTCCTGGATTTCCTGTATGTTTTGGACCAGTAGCTTTTTCCGCTTTACATTATCTTTGACAGTTGAGTCAATGATTTCTATGGAATCTTCTGCTCCTGAGATTCTCTCTTCCATCTCTTGTATTCTGTTGGTGAAGCTTGTATCTACAGCTCCTTGTCTCTTCTTTTGGTTTTCTATATCCAGGGTTGTTTCCATGTGTTCTTTCTTGATTGCTTCTATTTCCATTTTTAATTCCTTCAACTGTTTGATTGTGTTTTCCTGGAATTCTTTCAGGGATTTTTGCGATTCCTCTCTGTAGGCTTCTACTTGTTTATTAATGTTTTCCTGTGTTTCCCTAAGTGTGTTCATGTCTTTCTTGAAGTCCTCCAGCATCATGATCAAATATGATTTTGAAACTAGATCTTGCTTTTCTGGTGTGTTTGGATATTCCATGTTTGTTTTGGTGGGAGAATTGGGCTCCGATGATGGCATGTAGTCTTGGTTTCTGTTGCTTGGGTTCCTGCGCTTGCCTCTCGCCATCAGATTATCTCTAGTGTTACTTTGTTCTGCTATTTCTGACAGTGGCTCGACTGTCCTATAAGCCTGTGTGTCAGGAGTGCTGTAGACCTGTTTTCCTCTCTTTCAGTCAGTTATGGGGACAGAGTGTTCTGCTTTCGGGCGTGTAGTTTTTCCTCTCTACAGGTCTTCAGCTCTTCCTGTGGGCCTGTTTCTTGAGTTCACCAGGCAGCTTTCTTGCAGCAGAAAATTTGGTCTTACCTGTGGTCCCGAGGCTCAAGTTCGCTCGTGGGGTGCTGCCCAGGGGCTCTCTGCAGCGGCAGCAACCAGGAAGACCTGTGCCGCCCCTTCCGGGAGCTTCAGTGCACCAGGGTTCCAGATGGTCTTTGGCTTTTTCCTCTGGCGTCTGAGATGTGTGTGCAGGGAGCAGTCTCTTCTGGTTTCCCAGTCTTGTCTGCCTCTCTGAAGGTTTAGCTCTCCCTCCCATGGGATTTGGGTGCAGAGAACTGTTTATCCGGTCTGTTTTTTTCAGGTTCCGGTGGTGTCTCAGGCAGGTGTCCTGCTGCTCCTGGGCCCTCCCCCACGGGAGACCAGAGGCCTTATACAGTTTCCTCTTGGGCCAGGGATGTGGGCAGGGGTGAGCAGTGTTGGTGGTCTCTTCCGCTCTGCAGCCTCAGGAGTGCCCACCTGACCAGGCGGTTGGGTCTCTCTCTCACCGGGTCTGGGAGCAGAGAGCTGCTGTGGGCCGGGATCCGCGGGTGTGGGACTTCCGGTAGACACAGAACGTGCCCGGTCCTAGAGAAATTCTGCTTCCGTGTGTCCCAAGCTCACCAGGCAGCTTTCTTGCAGCAGAAAATTTGGTCTTACCTGTGGTCCCGAGGCTCAGGTTCGCTCGTGGGGTGCTGCCCGGGGGCTCTCTGCAGCGGCAGCAACCAGGAAGACCTGTGCCGCCCCTTCCGGGAGCTTCAGTGCACCAGGGTTCCAGATGGTCTTTGGCTTTTTCCTCTGGCATCCTAGATGTGTGTGCAGGGAGCAGTCTCTTCTGGTTTCCCAGGCTTGTCCGCCTCTCTGAAGGTTTAGCTCTCCCTCCCACGGGATTTGGGTGCAGAGCAAGCTTCAATTTCTGATAACAATTTTGTACTACCTTTTTCTTAAGTCACAAAAAAAAACTATACCTGGAATGAAGAGGGGAAATGATTTTCAAATATCTATTACAGGCCAATTTATTATTAAATGAGATATTTCAGAAATGAACTAAAGTCTGGAAAATAACCTACTATCCCATTAATGAGCAATGTTGTTTGGAAACATGGTCCTAATACCATTTATCAGCTGTTAAAAGTTTATTTTGGCATTTGGTAGCATAGCCTCCATGTCAAAGGATAGTTTTGTAAATCACTGAAAGACTGTTTATTATATAAAGATATGATATTGATTGTTTTTCCTTTCAGGAATAGAGTCTAATGTCAAGATCAATGCTAAGCCCAGATATGGATGTAAACTGAACAGCACTTACTAACAGATATTTTTACTAGATCCCAGTAAAAGCTATCAGTTAATCCTCTAGGACAGTAGGATGGCAGGAGCAAAACCAGTTTCCTTCAGTGTTTGAAACAGAAGGAAATTCAGAGACAGATGCTCAAAAATTTCTCTATCACGGATCCTAGAATCATATATGCTACAGTATTGATAGTAGTTCATGTGTGTGACATGAATACACTAAAAGTTTAAAGCTTTATTTAAATTGTTGTTTCTAAGAATGAATTCTTTAAGAAGTAAGGCAAGAAAGGTCAACAGTTCAAATAAATTATCAAAATATTTGTATAACATATTCTCTCTTCTGTCTGTGTGTGTCTGTCTCTGTCTTTCTTTCTCTTTCTGTGTTTGTCTCTCTTTTTCATCCCCCTCAACACACAGAGTATTCGGGCCTTAGGTCTTTTATATTTTAGGTTAGGCTATGAAACATATGAATAGCATTCCAAATTTGCAAAGATTTTGTTGCCACTAGAACAGAGCATTACTTAATTTGTGTTTTGAAATGCCTGATACTTTTCTATATTACCCAATAAGTAAATTAGGGATTAAGAAATTATAATTCATATTATTTGAGAAAGTTACTTATTTTAAATTATTGTCTTTAATGTATTTGGTAATAAAATCTTTATTTTATTCTCCCAGAAACACTAAATATAATTTACCTTGACTACTCCTGAATCTATAAAATTATTGCCTTGGGGTACTGTCCATTGATTATATATGTAGATTTCCTTTCAGCTGCATTCAGTTAATTAGTATTTGGTAGTACTTCATGTCTTTGATTGATTTTGAGCAAAGTCAGTAGAATATAGAGTATTTAAGTACAGTTCAATAGAAAGACTCTCACTGTACATCAATTAGATTTCAGAGAGTTTAAGATAATTCCTTTGATATTATATCTTATTTTATTAATAAGAAAACTAGTGCCAGGATCTGAAATAAATTACAGTCACCATTTAGATCCTATTTCAAAACATATTCAGGTGTCAATTTTTCTAAACTTTCAAGTAACTCGAGAGTCATCTCTTAAAATATATTACATATATCTACTAAATATTCAGTGTGCTATCATTTCCTCGTGATGATCCCAAAATGTATTGAATAAAAAGGTCTATTGTCTATATGCACCACATTTTTATTGCCCATTTATCATTTGCTAGAAGTCTAGGCTTGCCTCATTTTGTAGCTATTGTGAATAGAAGAACAATGAACACAGGAGTGTCAGGATCTTTGTTGTAGGGTACAGATATCTTTGTGTACACTTCGAGGAGTGGTATAGCTATATCACATGGCCGTTCAAATTTTACCTGTTATATGAACCTCTTCCAGCCTGTCTTCTATAGTGGTTATACCAGTTTATATTCTCACCAAGAGCAAAGACTGTTTTCCTCTCCCCCACATCTTCAATAGATGATATAGTCACTCCTTGTCATTCATAAAAGATTTATTTTTAATTATGTTTGGGTGCGTGCATCTATGTGTTAGTGTATGAGTATAGGTATCTCCAGGTGCCAGATGTCATCAAATCTCCTGGAAGAATAGTTTTAGGTGGTTATAAACCACTTTATATAAGTTCTGAGAACTGGATTTAGGGTCTCTGCTTGAGGACCGTATACTTTTTCACTGTTGAGTCATTTTTCCAGCTCTTATTTTCTTAATAATAGCAATTCTAACTAGAGTAATATGAAATATCAAAATAGTTTTAATTTGAATTATTTACCTAAAGATAAATAATACTTTTTGAAATCTTCTTTTTGTTCTCTTAAGATTTTTAAATAGCTAAGATAAAATTATATCATTTCCTACTTTTCTTTCTGTAACTGATACTCTTTCCTCTTTCTCCAGATCCTTCATGTCTTCCCCACAGACTTTACCCAGGCCTCTTTAACCACAGACACCAACATGGCCTCTGTGGTGGCACAAACCACAGACATGGATATCCATGTGGCTCACAGGCATCAACAAGTCCTGGAATACCAGTATACACCACAGATAGCAGCATGTTCTCTGGTTGTTGCATGGATAAAGGACACCAACGTGGCCTTCAGGGGCAGTATGGACCATGAAGGTTTCTTAAGGAAGCCCCATACAGAAAATGAAACATTCTCCTCAGACATTTTGTCATTGTCCATAGCCAGGATGATCATGAGGCTGGGCAGTGCATTTGGAAGCAGATCCTGTATGTTTTCCTGGCTGCTGCCCACTACCTCTTAGTCCTACTTGACTGGGGAACGACATACTTCCCCATCTACTACAGCCTTCTCCCACATCATTGCACCTCTAATTCTGCCTTTCTCCATGGCTCAGGAGTTCCTCCTTCTTTCCCACTGCTCTATCATATATTTGTTTGTCAAAGTGGCATTGCAAAATGTCCCACAGTATATATTTTTATTTTTTCAAACAGCTTGACCAGCCAATACTAACTGCAAAGAGCCTTTGGTCTGATGAAAGGTTTCTGATTCTCTGAAGTATCATATGAAATATGATTGCTGTGACTTACCTTGGCTATCCTGCTTTTAATCAATGTCCAGGAGCAGAATCCTTGACAGCTCTAGGACTTCACACACATCTCTGCCAGCAACTCCAAGGCACATCTAGCAAGGCTTGTAGTCTTCAGGAAGCACCCAACCCTGTTCTCTCCTTCTTCAAGTGGCATGAGCAGTAGTAATTGTTCCATGCTGTCAACTATCTAGGAGCCAACGGCCAGCCTTACTCAGTAATGACATGATCTTTTTTGCTGCAGTCTCACTTACTTGCAGCAACAAGTAGGGCTCTATCATCCTTCCTTCTAATTTTGTGAGTCCCTTTTTTCCATTCTTTCAGAGATGCTTCAGGCTCTTCAGACTCACCTTCTACCATCATGTCTCTCCTCATAGCCTTCAAGGGTTTCTCAGGCTCCTTAGAGCTGCTATACACTCCAAGTTGGGAGTTCATGTCCATGGTGACAGCTGAAGTTAATTCCTCCAGAGAAGATTCTTATTGTAGCAGGTTGAGGTTAATGCAGAACCATGAAATTACTTCAATGTTAAAAATAAGTGACAGTATAGTGCTTTGACATAATCGGGAAGCAATATCACTCACTCCAAAGTTCAAAAAAATCTTGAAAGTGAGGGCAGAAATAATAAAGATATATGAAGCAAGAAAATATCTTGAAGACATGAAATGCATATTGCATTCATGGACTCAATGCAACTGTACTCATCAGCACAAAGTCTGCACAAGACAGGAAGGAAGCATGAGCCTCATTCCCTACTGAGATATTATTGACCATTAAGTATTGCTTGAGGATGGATGCTACTTTTATAAGAGGTGTAGTCACAAATGAGTTGCTCTTGCCCAAGTAAATAACAATCACCCATACTCAGGCAAATAATTCTTTTTAAAGTCAGTGGGCCAAACATAAAAAACAAGACATGGAAGAGAGTCTTGCTGAGAAAGTTTCAGTAGGAGGGAGAGGGAATAATAGAAGGGAATCATATGAAGATGACTACAAGTTTTTATTCAAATGTATGAAGCAGTGAGACAATAAAATTCCAAAATCTACAAAAGAGAATAAAAAGATTAAAAAAGAATGAAGATGGCTATTTCTACCAGAGACTTATTTACAAATAAATATTGGATTAAACCTTGACATGATGGAGTTATCTTCAGGAGAAAAGAGAGCAATGGGTGGTGAATGGGGGGCTTGGTTATTCAAGCCAAGGAGTTTGAGAAGAGTACTAAAAGCATGCTTTAATTCTATAAAGAGAGAGCACAAAACACGGTATTTGTATTATATTTCAGAAGGAAATTAAGTCAGACGTTCAGACTTTGGTATATAAAGTATGTGTAGAATGATGATTTTAAAATATGTTCAGTTCAGTTTTGTGGACAGGGAGTTTACACTGTAGGGATCTAAGTGATAATCACCCGTGATGTTGAAATGTCCTATTGATGAGAGTGACTCTACTAGAGTAGCCAGTAATGGAAAGGCTGTATAATTACTAGAAGCACATGTAGTGTGGCCAGGTGATTAGTTACAGCATATGTAATAATCACCTCCAGAACAAATGAGCAAGCAGTGTATGATTGTGTAGGTTCAGAGTAGTCTTCTGACAAAGTGATAAAAGACCTAAGAAACTGTAAACCATCAGGTATGTCAGAGTTCAGTGTGAGATAGCAGCATTTGTGATACGTTGCAGCCCATGTTGAGAAATAAAAGCAGAGCTCTGTAGCCCAGGACCTGAAGGATAAATTGATGTGTAGTGTAAGAGTGTTTCAGAGCAATTGTGAATTTTTTTTAAGTGAGGCAATACTGAGTTTGAGTTTACTATTATGTCATTATCGGTTGGTGGAGGTGAGCACAGTTTATAATATGGAGGGAAACTATTAATGCTCATGCTTGGTAAAAGAAACAATGATCGGCAATAGACATATTTCAGTCAGTGCTTTTAAATTTTCAGGCAAATTGTTAGTTCATGGATGTTTATCATTAATAATGAATCCATAAACATTCAGTTAAATGTCAAAACCCTGCTTTTGAGAAACAAATGGAAATCATGAAATATTTCATTAACAATGTCTTATAGAAAGTGTGGGCAAGAATATATAGTAAAATAGTAATGATAAAAGAGTTATAAAATTTTAAACTTTCTCATATGAAAAACGTTCAAAGTAGATATTAAAGAAAATATATTCGATAAAATTCCAAGTCACCTGATCTCTGAAAGTTTTCTACAGTTGCTATAACTAATCACCACACACTGGTAAAAATAACTTAGATTTATGGGCTAGGGGTACTGCTAAGGCAGTAATGCATCTATTGCTCAAGTCGGGCAACTTGGCTTAAGATACACAGAACTCACATAAAAACTGCACATAGGGTATGTGTTAATAACCACAGCACTATGGGAGTAGGTAAAGGCAAATCAGAGCTCCCAATCCAGCCAAAGTGTCCATCAATGAGCTCATCATGGTTTTGTGATATTCTGTGTCAAAAAGTAAAGGTAAGAACAGCTGGGGAAGACACCCAATGGCTTTCATACCGGTGCACATACGTATACTTTTCTCACATACACCTGTCTGTGCATGTGTACACTTACACACACACACACACACACACACACACACACACACACACGCACAAGAAAAGAAAGAATTTATGTTTATTCACTTAAAATTTGAAGGTTGATTAGCTGAGTTGATCAATTTCACTCACCACTATCAAGGTATCATCAGTTGACTGAACCACTTTCATGTTGCTGTTACCAAAATTAAAATTAAGGGAAAAGGCACTCATTTGGGTCCAAGTCCTAGGTGATTTCAGTCCACCTCTACAAGGATGACAGTGTGAAACAGCTCAACCTGTGGCCATGGAAGCCCATGTTAGACACTGTACACAAAGAGGGGAACAAGAAACTTGAAAGCCTCAAGAATCAGAATCAGGGGCTGGTAAAACCTTCAAAGACCTTTGGGTGTTGATCTACTTTACCACATGGGTCCCACCTCTAGTCATCTCATTTCTTAAAATACTTTTATCATCTATAGAATAAATACTAGGACCACAGGCTTGTAGGGGATAAAACCTCACCAGCAATTTGGGTTCCTCATGGAGGCTCCAAAAAGGCGTGTGATTTCTAGTCTTCTCTAGATTCTAGAGGCCTTGCTTTCCTTGGCTAGTAGCCACTTTTTCATTAATTTCTTCAGTATCTTACTTTTACCATCCCACCTCTTACTTCATATCAAATCTCTCTGATAGAGACACTTAATTTTGGGGCCACATAGATATACCATATTCCAGAATAGTATTCTTTATTTTATATTTTTTGTGTCTGGGCTTTTTTTTTTCTTAACTTGGAAAACTTGCAAAGAAATGTTCAATGAAACTTTGATTTACCAAGAAAAATGAGGAAATGATCTAAAGTAATAGTTTGGATAATTTTTATAGAAAAATAATGTTTAATATACTTTATTAATATAGTAGAACTATACTAGAAATGTCTGGCATATGCCACATATCTTCTGGGACCTCCATGAGGAACAGAGTTTTTGGAGTAGTTTTCTTATAGACTTTCCCCACAATCCTGTGTTTTCATCTTTTGTTTGATAGCTCATGACAATATTTTAGGGAAGAATGGGACAAAAAAATGAGGTGAGGCTATTTGGTGAGATAGATCAACACCGCTAGGCCTTTGAAGGTTTACAAGTTCCAAATTCTTCAGATGTACTTTTTATTTAAATGTTGTTATTTACCTCTATTTTCATGAAATCACCTTTGAGGCAGGGAGAATTAATTAGTCCCTTAGTATTGTTCTTTAAACATTATTTTAATCAAGATTACAGTTAAATATCCTTGATGTATCATCAGCAGTATATTAAACATCACAGCTTTATATATTTTATATTGGTTTTACTTTTTGACTATTTAAAAATAATCCTGATACATTTTTCCTCTAATTTTTGCATTCTATCCATCATTCAAGAGATTTGGAACTCTGTTATCTCCATTTCTCTCCAGTTCTCTGTAGTATTCTTGGGTTTTAGAGCAGAAAACAATTTAACTCATATAGTTTGATAAATAGAGAAGAAAAATATAAGACACTATCAGTTTTCAAAACTCCATGGTGTGGTTGTTTTTCAATTCTTGTTTTTTGTTTTTTGTTTTTTGGTTTTTTTGTGATGTGCAGCTGCCTCCTTGCAAGGAAGGATAGAGCGAAGTTGAGTTCTGCAGTGCAAGTCTTCCCTTGAGATGCCCAGATCCCAAAGTGCACAGGGTAGAAATGAATGAGGTCTGGAAAGGGTATGTTAGAGGGATCCTAATATAGCAGTAAATGACAGATGGAGGCGGTATCTTCCAACTATTTCAGGGTTACAACTCTTTAATGTTACAGTTCTTTTAATCAACAACCAATGAAACAACTCTCTCAGATAGTATTCAACCAAATAGCTTGTGTGGATAAACTGTATCTGGGAGAAAAAGGACTCTATAAACCTTGGAAAGTGGAAGGGAGTTCTTCTTAGGATGGAGTTTCATTGGTCGAGGTTTAAGGTTCTGGGATACCTCATTTGTATGGAGAGGCATTTCAGGATGGAACCTGTAATTTCACCAAAGATTATTCTTTAGCAATGCCATTATTGTATATAAAAACCATTAAAATCTAACATCTATAGATTGCCTTAAGGCTCATGCCTGGTGTTGCATAGTACATAGTTTTCAATAAATGCATAATAATGAGTTTACTGTTTATAAAATCACACAGAGAATCATCACATCCCTGTAGGTGGGCTGCAGGTCAATAGCATGCCAGCAGCAAGTGCCTTTTAAATGCAAGCAACAGAAAGCACGGCCAATTGCAGGGAGTTAAATCAGGACCACAAATGTGCACATGGCAAATATACAATATATATGTTTGACTAAGCCCATTTTGGACAATCTCTCAAAAATGTATGCCTAAGCAGAGAAACTTGGCAGGACATAACATAGGTCTTAACTAAAAACAAAGACAGATGTCAGTGGCCTCTGTCATGATTAATCAAAAACAAGAAGTCAACCAAAGTTAACTCCAGATGCACTTCCCACATGCTCCTGTGTTTGTTTTTGCATTTTGCTTGTTTTTTTTGGTTTTTCTTCTATGCAAGGCAAAGCTGTCTCAGCTATTGGCACAGAAAGACTGTGCCTGTCTTAGGCATTCACTCAAGGAGTGTGGACCTTACCCATCATTTGAACATAAATCACAGCATTCATGCCCTGTCTTAGGTTTACATGTCTCTGAGAGAACCTTACCTGTCTTTTTTATCTATAAAAGACATTTTATCAATCATGCAACAGAAAGTTGTGCCTGTCTTAGGTTTCCATTTGAAAATACAACTCTTACCTGTCATTGGCACATGAATATTCTCCTATCCATGTCCTGTCATAAGTTATACAGATTTTCAGGATGATATTATCCATTATTGATTACACTTCAGTTAAGGAAAACAATGGAAATTGAATTTTTGCAAGTCTGCTTTGATATCTGTAAAATCTCTGATAAAGAGAGTCTAATTTTCATTGAATAAGATACAAGAGGATTTCAAGGGCTAAAAATTACAACAAAATTTTAGAGTTAGAATATTTTTAGTAAAGAAATATATTGATGATTACAACCTGAGTTTTTTGAGATGATGACAACTTGAGCTCTTCCCCTCAAATCATTTTTCTTTCAAAGGTAATTCTCTGGATCTTCATTAATTTGCTTAGTATGAAGTCTGGAAGTGTCATCAGCCTTGAATTAAAATAATTTTCTTTTAATATCATTCATTAAGAAAGGAGTTTATTTATATCAAGTATCTAGTAGAAAATTAACTTTTCAAGAGTGATGACCTGCCTCTTATCTCAAGTCACACTTAGATGTCCAGCATGTTCTACAGAGGCTATGCAGTACTAGGATACTCATTCACTATCTACCTTTAAGAGTGACCTGTTAGATTTTAGAAATTAAGTGTTAGGACACTGTTGGAGTCCAAGGACTTAATGATATGCCTGTTATTGTTCTTTGTGAGAAACATCAGAAATGGATGTGATATTGGGGTGCTACTGCACTCCTGACCCAGACTCTTTATATCAATAATACCTGAACTCCTACATCTGTACACACACACACACACACACACACACACACACACACACACACACACCCCTCATAAAGGCAAAGGCCTAGTTTAGTAATAAAACTGGAAAGAAAATTATTTTGTATAAAATAAAACTATCCTTCTTAGAATTATACTTAACAAACCAGGTATTGAGAACATACTCCCTTCTTCTGCAGGAACTCAGCACCTTTAACAACTGGTCGGTTTTCATTGTATGGCACAGATTTTTTTTCTTATCAATTTGAAGACTGTAATGAGAGTTGTGAAGGTTATCATCTAAGTAGCTTATTTGTGTTAACAGAAAGATTCTAATAAAATGGAATGGTTTTGTACTTGTGGTTTTTTTTTTAAATCAAATATACTCATTTAGATTTATTATTTATGAAATGTCTATATGTAACTTTCCATTATAGTCAGAAATATAGATAGAATACAGTAATAAAAGTAGCATAGCTCCTATTTCAGAAAATACTATGAATGTAATAATTGGTTACCAATAAGATAAGGCTATAATAATCTCTTTTCCAAGAAATGAAGGCCTGATGATTTTATAATGAGACTTTTCCTTCTAATGTCTAGAAGGCTCCATTTTCACAAATTCTATTTTAATATACATTGGTATTATTTCAGTCTAAGATATTTTATTTTTATCATCTAGGGGACTGTAGCTTTTTCTTCATCCAGCAAAGAGACTACATAATAACTGTTTAACTTCAATATACTCTTCAAACGATGGTGTTAGTCATGCATAAAAGCACATAAATAACTAAAATACCTTTTGTTCAAAGGAAACATTATATTATGATAAGCCCATTACCTATAGTAATTGGCCACTTTAACAGGAGGAGAAATAATAACCTATGTTTGGCACTTGAATATGTAGCTTCGACAAAAATAAATCAAGCATGATGAAATTCTTATGAAATGAGGAATTTATTTATTTTTCTCGTTTTCTAGTTTGGTTTCAATGAATACTTTCCAGGCTTATTAATGAATTGTGATATTTGATTGGGACTCTGTTCCAATGAATTTCATTATTTTCTCAGTCAGTTTAAGCAATGGACTCTTCTTTCTCTCAATTTGCTATTCTTTGTTTATTTTTATTCTGTACTACTATTTTTGTTCTATTTATCATTTATTAATTCTAATGTGTTATTAATATTTTCATGTAACAAATTATCTTGAAAGCTTAATAACTTGAAACAGTAAAACAAATATCATCTGACTTAGTATCTAAACTTTTGTTTGCTATACAATCAGGCTTCCTTGGAAAAATGCAGTCAAATGTGTGTTGCAGGAATGGCCACTTGATAGCTGAGCTGCAGTTGGACACCATTTCTAATATGATTCTGTGAGCACTTTACTTTGTTAGTGGTGATTGCAATGTCTCAATTCATTGTTGGATTTTTTTTTCTCCAGTGATGTTGGAATGACAAAGAGAAAGAGCAGGCTGCTCTATCTTTGTAAACTAGCATGGAGTCATACACACTATCACTTCTGCATTGATGTATGTCAGAAGCAAGTTGCTTCCCTCCCACACACCAGGCTTCACCTGTTGTCACACAGTCTTGCATTCATATTTAAGGCATTCCTTCCTCTTGCTAGATTTCTAAAGGTTTATGGAGTTATTACTTCATCATGCAGAATGTTCCCTATCATTTAAATCTGACCCCAGTAGATGTGAGGCTAATGATTATAATTCCTTTACCACAGCTCCACAAGATCAGAAACTCCAGATGTGAAAGTCTATCTGCTCAAACAAATTTCTTTTCTTCTAATTTGGAAATCATAGTACAGCATGATTGGATATTAGGTAAAGAAATAAATCCTGTTACAAAAAGAGGATATTTGACATGCATTCATCTTTAGAAATTATGAAAATTCAGCAATGTAAACAATCAAAATTCCCTGATTAAAAAAAAAACTCTCCCAACTCTGCTCAAGAACAAGACTCTACTGAACTTTACTATAGTCTCTGTACTGATTATTTCATTCTTTTGGTCTTCTTGTTTAAGAAGGTTTGACATTGTATTATTTCTTACAGTTTTTGGGTATAATTCTGTGCTTTTCGTCTAAACTAGAAGTATTTCTGCAAAGAAAAATTTATTAAAAAACCCTGAGCCAAGATAATTAACAAGATAATATGAGTGGTGGCTTATTCTGCTCAATAAATTGACATGGCCTACTATCTTTTCAGGATAGACTCTCTATCTTAAGCTTCTGCCAATACTGAAATTATGACTTTTCAGCTTCTTGGACATATTATTATTCAGAGATACATGTTGGGAAAGCATGACCTTAAACTCTTTACAAGGCTTTTGTCTGATGGAATGTTCTTCTAAGCTTTTGCTTTATCTTTGTAAAGTTCTAAACGTAATTACAAGGCCTGGAATCAAATTTCCTGCTTAATTGAGGATTTAATTTCATTTCTCAATAAATTGAGAGTTCCATTCTGCATCCTTTTCTCATTTTTTCTTGTACATCTTTACATAATTTAGCATCATGTATGGTCTTCTAAGTTTCTCCTTCATTGAAATGGAATTTTGCTATTATTTCTGAAAACCTATCTCCTGTGCCAATTTTCATAGCACATTTCTGCATTTAGAAATATAGGTCAAAATGATATTTTCTAACATTAAGTAATAGAAGATTTCCCTTCTTCCAGACTTTATCATCATGTTCTTTATGTCTCCTTATGGCCTTACCAGAAGTCTACTTAGAACATTAAGGTCATCTATGTGGCAAAGATAGAAAGTTTGAGACCAAACAACTGTACACAAACTCTGTGTCATTCCACAACATCCCTCTAGAATAGACTAAACCATTACTAAGAGTTTATTCATAACACTCTGAATTTCCACTAATACTTTTCTTAAAGTCCACCCAGACTTTTCACATGCACATTCTTATTCATTCTCTTTCAGAAAACTAAAATTATAGTTTTCAAAACCTATGTTTTTAATCTCTTCCTATGCAACAAATATCCCCAAAAGGAAGCAATTAAATATAACAAGTATCTGTTACCTCACACTGGGCTAGAAGTCTAGAACAACTTACTAGATGATTCTGATAGCTTTTTCATGAGGCTGTCTGGGCATCAGCATGGTTTGAAGGGGCTTATAAAGCTAAATTCATAAGGCTACATGATTTCTTCCTGTTTTCATCAGTAGCAACCACACATCTTGATGTATTTCTTGCCTGTGTACCTCCCACCTACATGTGATCATACACATCAGGGGCAATTAGGCTGAACAAACTTATTTATGGCAATAAAACATGTGACTTGTTATCTTACATAAACAATAGCTCTGATATTTCTAGAAACATTTGTCCTTGGGCAAGGGGCTTGCAGGTTAGAGGTATTGTTGTTTTATAGGTCTCATAGGGACTTAAAACTTAAAACATAACTTTAGCTCTCACATTGCCACCTTAGGTGTATCCTGAGTGAACTCCTTGACTTTGTGGTGGGTATCTGTTTCTTATGGCACCCATAAGGGAATTTGTACATAACTAAGGCATTAGCAATACAAAGGCCAACAATAATTAGCAGAAACAGAAGGGACAAAGACTCTATAATGTCTAAAATCAGGCTTACTATCTAGGGGGAGCCTAGATAGTATGAGAATGGGGAACAACCATTTATTTAATTTCATGTGCCTTTTTTTCCTGTTTTTTTTCAGTAAGGCAGATTATTTTTTAAGTAATTAACTAATTAATTTAATTAACTGTACATCTCATCTTCAGACCTTCCCCCCACCCATCACAGTACTTTCCCAACAGCACGGGCATCCACTTCTACTCCTTTTCTCTTCAGAAAAGGGAGGGCACCGGATATCATCCAGTCTTGGCAAATCAAGTTGTAGTAAAACTAGGTGCACCTTCTCCCGTTGAGGCTAAAAAGGGCAGCCCAGAAGGAGAAAGGGGTTCTGAAGGCAAGCAACAGAGTCAAAATAGACCCCTGCTCTGGCTGTTATGGGTCTCAAATGAAGTTACATAAATATATCATATGTTCAGAGTGCCTAGGTGTCTCCCATGCATGTGCACTGGTTGGTACTTTAATCTTTGTGGGTTACTATGGGTCCAGGTTAGTTGATTCTATAGGTTTTTCTTGTGGTGTCCTTGACTCCTCTGAGTCCAGATTATTTCTAATGATGCCATATTCATCAGATATCTGACAAAGTTTGAAGACCATTATCTATTATTCATATCTGATCTAAACAACGTTGCTTGTTTTTAGGTACTTACTATAGGCTTAAAATTGGAAAGACATGCAAGGGGTTAAATAAGGTTTAATTTTGTAATTAATTACATTAGTACTTGCATCACTACAAGTATAGTTCTAAACATATTAAAGCATTTGATCCTTTATGAAGTGATTTGTTGTTTTATAAAGATCCCTGCTATTTAATTTTAACAGAAAAGACACAGGAGCCAGATGATGGGGTAAAAACTTGCTAGCTCAGAGAGGCAGAGAAAGAACCCAGGTGACGTTCCTCCTCAATTGATGCCTAGAAGTCAAAAGCTCCTCCTTCTCCCTCTCCTCTTCCCCGCCCTCCTTCCTTATCCTCCTCCTCCTTTTTCTGCTTCTCCTTCTCCACAGTCTTAATTAACCTTCAAGTCAAAGTCCTTTTCTCTTTCCTGGGTTTGCTTATGTTTATTTCCCACAACTGGTTGCTTGCTCTTTCTCTTTACCTGTAATTGACTGTATTCAGCTCTTGTTAATAGAAAGCCTTTTGTTTAGTCTGCTGTGGCTGATGCCCAGCACAACTACTTGTTTGTTTACAGTAAACAGAAAGATTTTCGATTAAAGCTGTGTTCTAGTGCTGAGTCATACCACAACAATCTTTGTCCAGTACATAATCTTGAAGTTCACAATGTGATCAAATATTCTGCCACATTTCCCCTTTTATGATTGAATAAAGGACTCTTTCTCTAATATCAATATTTCATCTTGTCCAGTCCATTGATTGGTATTGGGCAACCTTGGAGAAAGGACTCTACTATCTTTCTTATCTTAGTGAGTCCAATGCTTTGTACCTAAAATCACTTTAGTCTGCATTATCAACCTAAAAACATTTGAGACCTTAAAACATTTTCTTAAGTCCTAAACAACTTAAATTTCATTGTGAGACTACAGCTAATTAGTCTTCATTCCCATCAAAGACCTGAAAATGATGTTACCTGAATAAAGAGGCAGTACAAGCAAGCAGCCTTAAAAACTGAAGAAATGACAGAGACTGCTTGTGACCTTAAAGTCACTTAAGATTCCACTGCAATGTTAGAATATCCATCTCTTTGAAGATCTGGGCCAGAATATGTGACAGATTTTTCTTTTCAGCAGGAATTATGAAGGACTTCTCTACCTTGTCATGGCAAAATTGAGAAGTTGACTTCCATTGGGTCCTGCTTATCCACAGCATGGGCAGCATAGTATTAGCAGTTGAAACTAGAGTAGTTTCTTGGCCACTGGTAGTTTGATACATTTGAAGCAAACCGAATAAGAAGGTATTTCAGTGCTCATCATCTTTTTGGAAGTAGAATGAAGGGGCTGACAGGAGCTGACCTGTCTCATTGTCAAAAGTCTTAAATAAATAAAACATGTTTAAATGCCATATTCTACACATCGCTGATATTTTTGAAGACCATCCAATGATCTTAGTATAGGTGAATAGGCAAATGTTCCTTTTCTCTAGCTATTTACTGTCCAATTTACTTAGAAAACATCTGTGATCAACTAAACTAATGCCTAACAAAACCATAATTTTGATTGACTATTAACTTGCTTTCTTAATTATCCTAAACAATTTGGAATAGTAGCTTTCAAAAAGACTATAACTTCACATTCATTCCATTGTTAATTAAATAGGTACAGTATGTTACAGAGTTGATACATAGTAAGTTGTAACCAAAATATAAGCTTAAATTTGTATCACTATAAAGATTATGCTAATATAAACAAATATAATCTCAATTTTGTGTTAATATTTAAAGAACTTTGAGGATAGATTCAATCATTGATCCCTTTTTCCTATCATGTCATATCATTTCTATTTTATTCTTATATCCTCTTTTTTTTATAAATAAGATTTTTTTCTCTAACACAATAAAACTATTTACAATAACAAAACTATTTCTACCAAGTTTTGCAGTGTCCAGCTTGGTTGTATTTGGCAATTTTAGGATTAAGTATTTTTGAGCTCAAAGTTCTGTAGAATGTATATAACAGTGTCATATGCACTCAGCAATTTGAATGTCCTAAGCAGTTTGTAGTCTGAAGCTTATCTTTGGGTGGTATTTTTCACCTTATTGGTAATTCTGACTAGGTAGAACACAGTAGCAAATTCAAAGATGTCCAGTATTTGCACAGAACATAGCAGCAGAAGAGACATGGGATGGTTTTGTCCAGCAGTAGAATTGCCACCATCCAGGGGCCATCATCTTCTTAGAAACCTAAGGGCTTACATTACAAATGGTAGGAAACTTAATTATCGTAAATGCCATATTCTGTCAATGACAGCGCTGTGTGTATCTGGAAGAGAATGGGGGACAAGAAACACAAAGAAGGACGCCAAGACAAGAGTCCAATCAAGGTGATAATTTTATTTTTCCCCTAGGCTGAATTTATACCATAACATGGGTAACAGAGGAGGGGGGAAATATAAAACATTTACACAGGCCAAGGACACAGTATTCGTGTGGTCAGCTGATGTCAACAGGATGTTGGTTTTTCAGAAAGGTTACAGGTTTTTCATATTATTAGTCATCAGTATGTTGGTTTTTCAGAAAGGTTACAGGTCATCACATTGGGTATCTTGACATTAGATGTATTTCTCAGCAAGGTCAGAGCTTTATCATATCATCCTGACCACCAAATTTGTATTAGTCTTCTGCAGATGGCTGGGGATTTTCCATGAACCCAGTCATACTTAATTCTAACCATCATAATAACATCAATAATGGAAGGCTTCAAGGGCATCGCTCCCAACAATATTCAGCAGATCTCAGAAATGCTTGAGGACCACAATCGTTAAATATATCTGAGGCACAAAAACTTTGTTCCTACTTATGTGCTTCAGACTCAAACCTAAAAACACACACAAGAAGCTAGATGAAGCTTATTTCTAGAAACAGTTTGAATGATTTTACACACACACACACACACACACACACACACACACACACACACACACAGACACATACACACACACACAGACACATACACACACACACACACGTTTAAGGCCTAGGTAGCTGTTACCTATCTAGCCAGCTATTTTGTGCTATTATTAATATTATAGGGAAAATTGTCATATGCTTTTACTGCTATTACTAGTATGTTCTGTGCTTTGGTGTTTTTGCAAACCATTTATAGTAGAAGTCAGTAGAACTGCTTTGTATACTTAGCCACAATAAGCTTGGACTAGAACCAAGCACCCAGTAAGACTTCCTGAACCTGTGTATGTGTCCTTATGGTATTTGTCTTTATAAATTGCCCTGAGATGAACCCCAACTTAAGAGAGACACCTGTACCTATTTAAAATAAGACGTTCATTTTAAATAAGAGTCAAGTAAAGTTTAAGTTCCCAAGACCTCCCTAAGAACTGGCATTCTATGAAGAAGAGAGACATGTACATAGGTAGCTGATATTCAAGTTGGCCAGTTGAGACATGAATGTTAGAAAAGGCAAATTCTTTGCCATATTTGAATACCTGAACCAATGGGGGATGGACAAATGTCCAACAAAGATATGGTCCTATGGAAATTCCTTAACCCTAAATTGGTGGAATAACTTGGTAGAGACATTTATAGATCTTAAAAAGCCTTATAAGATCTTGACTCATGGTCCCAGTTCAGGTTCTAAGTCTGCACTCTGACCTGATCAGTCTGTCCAGGGGCATATGATTAATTAACTATCCCTTTCTGACTGAGATTGCTGTACATGTGATTTGCCAGGCAACTCTGGAAGTTCTCAATAGTTTTAATAGATTTTGAGATATTAATGCCTTAAGAAAAGTTGTAAAGTGTAAAAACTGAAAGCAAATGAGATTAGTCGCTAAATATTTTTGTTTTCCTCTGTTCCATTTTAGGTTACTCTTTTCACATGAGTTAGAAATTTTGGATTTTTCTTTGACAAACATACATGAATTTAGAGAAGGAGAGAGCCATGCTCCAACCCCCAAACCAGCTTTAATTTTCAATTGAATTTGAACCACATGAAACCATTTACAACTTTTGTCTGTAGACGGCAGAGATGCCATCTGTCCAATTTACTTTTTTCCTATGATGTTTCCCTTTATGAGGTTTCCTTTTACTTTGGATGCTTCATTTGTCCAGTGGTCTCCACATTCCTTAGTTGGTTGCCTTTATTTTCCTGGAAAGGTAAAAAGAAAACCTTTTCCCAACTGTAAAACTAGGGGGTTCCTTCTTTGGCAGGTTATATATTTCCTAGGAGAAAAATATTTTTTGGCACTGGAAAAAATATTATTTTTTCAATTGAAATAAAAAGTAATTTTAAAAATTGAAACTAAATATACTCTAGTGGATAAATATATTCATACATAAGTATATTAGATTGAATGAGCAAGTCATCTGATGAACTATTACCTCTTCTTGTTCAGGAGGTCTCTCCTATTTGAATCTAATTTTTATTAATTTTGATGGTCTCCATTCTTCTCCTCTGCAAACAAAGACAAAATCTCTGGTTTCCATATTGAGGTCAATATATCTTTAAAACATACAGGCAGATGTAATTGAGCAAGATTTTTTTTCTATCATACAATGTCTCACCATCACTGTTGTTCCTTTCTCATTAGCATGAAAAAATTAAAGTTAATAAAGCACTAGGTAACATATTTCTGGGGGTCTTTATATTTATTTAGTATATCTTTTAAAATGTGATTATACCATTCTATAATTGTTTGTCCTACAGGATTGTGTGGTATACCTGTAATATGCTTTATGTTGTCATGTATCAAAAAATAATTCATTTTACTAGAGACATATGCTGGAGCAGAGTCAACCTTAATTTGTAAAAGTATGCCCATAATAGCCATAACTTCTAATAAATGTATACCTACAGAATCAGCCTTTTCGAACGTAAAGCTGTTGAATACTGAAATTTTGATCATGTATACACACCCAAATAGGAATCTATGTTATATACTTTAATTTTTCAAACTCTGCAAAATGAAATGCATCTACTTGCCAAATTGCATTTCTTTGTGTATCTTTCGGGCTAGTTTCTGTGCATAATGGAATTTGGTTATTCAATGTACACATAGGACATTTCCTTATAATTTCATTGGCTTGTTGCCAAAGAATTGTTGTCAACAATTCTATTTTAAACCTCTAGTGTTAACATGGTGTTTCTTATGAAACTCTGGAGCTTCTTGCACATTTCCTGTTAATAGATGATCAGTTTCATCATCACATTGTGCTAGAGGTCCTGGTAGACCCGTATTGGATCTGATATATATTATATCCAAAGGATGATTTCTATTTCTGATTACTTGTTGTAACTGAATAGTGAAGTTAATTTTGAACAATGGAGAATAAGTTCAGCAGTTTCAATATATAAACAACTCTTTCTGCATATTGAGAATCAGTAACTGCATTAAGAGATTCAGGAAAATATAATAAGATAAAAATAGTATAAAGCTCTGAGTTTTGAACTGACTCATATGTGCTCTGAGCCACTTTACTTATTTTTCCTAACTTATAATCTGCCTTTCTGGATTTATTTGTATCAATATAAAAATTAAGGACTTCAGAAATTGGTGTCCTTTTTAATATACAAGGGAGAATCTGAATAGTTCTTTTTATAAATTTAAACCTCTTGGTTTGGGGATACTTGTTATTAATCTCTTCCAAAAATTACTGTAAGCTTTTTGTTAATTTTCATGAGGCAATTTCAGCATTAATAAAGGTTACTACAATCTCTGTTGTGTCTATTCCTGCTAATTGATGAAGTCTCATTTTTCATTTCAGAATCAATTCAGAAACCTTTCTACATAGGTCTTTATTTTTTTTAACTTGTATGCTAAAAATATCCATTACAAATTATTGTCTTCTCTTTGCATAAGAATTCCTGTGGGAGAATGATTAGAAGGAAAAATTGGAAGGAGTGAATTGGCCTGAGCCAGGCTGAATCCATGGCAGAATGAAAACTAGTAGTTCAGGCGATTAGGCCTAAGTTTCTACTTTCCAGAACTGAGCAAGTCAGTTACTGAGACAACCACAGTCTCATGGAAAAGGGACTCCCTCCCACCTTGGAAAAGGACAGTTAGCCAAGCTTGCAGCCTAGTGGTCAAGAGTTACCCCGGGTCCTTGCCTTGAAGCAAGAATAGAATAGTTAAGTATGCTTTTCAGACATAGAACCCACCGATCAAAATATAGATAACCTACCCCTCCCTAATGTTCCTCTTTTTGGCTTTAAAACTGAATCTGTGAATTCAGACCTGGTCATTCCATTCTGATGGAATTGGGCCCCTGCATGCAAGAATTTGTCCAATAAACACTCTTTGCTTTTGCATACTATTTGAGTCTGGGATATTATTCTTTGGTGAGTCACAGATGCTAACATATCGTGCATTGGCCAGAAAGTGCTGAAGATCCCCCACTCAAATAGCTGAGTGTATTGGAGGGCTTCTCTATCCACTGATGGGTAAGTTTGGGAGGGCTCAGTCTGTGTCTATTTCTGTTCGTTTTCTGCCTGGTGCCAACCCGGAGGCCAGGAAGAGCAAAATGGACAAGTATTTTGCCATACAACAGCCAGGGACTAAGGAGACACCCCTGAAATCCCATCTGGAGAGTCCCCTGAGTGCTCTCACATGGAATTTGGAGAACTCCTGAGAATTCTCACCTGGTTTCTGGAGAATCTGAGTATTCTCGCCTAGTTTTTTTAACCAGCTGTAAGTCTCTGCTACAGTTCTGCACAGAGGGAGAGAATGGCTGAAAGATTGTACCTGTTTTGCTCTCATTTCCCCTGGAATGAAATGTTCGCCTTTGTGTACTCTGTTCCAGTTTTTAGGCTACTATCTTGATTTTAAGTTGGGACAGGCACACAGCACCCCTTTGAGTCTGGTTATGGCCATTTTAGGGACTTCTGCCAGGTTGCAGAGAACCTACAGCTGATTGTTCCTTCCAGTAAGCTCACCACCTTTTAGAAGAATGACTGACCCACCTTTAAGATTGACTGGCTTCAGGAGGGGACTTTCCATCTCCCTATCAGGAACTGGGTAAAAGCTATATCCTATGAGGCACTTGATCACCCAGACAAGGTACCTAATATCACCACATGGCAGTGTTTAGTGGAAAAAAAACCCTCTTTAGATGGAAACATTTTAGTCATGTGCTGCACCACTCCTGTTCTCCTTCTCCTGAAGGACAGGTCCCCTGGCCACCCTTCTCTTCACCGGCTCCAGAAGAGCATCTTTGCTTCCCTCCTTTGATGCTGCCACATCAAGAGCACCCAGACAGAAAAAGAGGAAGGTCCTGACTTATCTTGGAGTCTGCCCCATCCCTGTGCTCGAGCTGTTGACTCAGCTTCTCATCAGGCTGACTCTATCACAACTCTGTCCCTCAGGGCTACAGGACACACAGATCCCCTGGATAGACAGTTTATGACCTACTTGCCTTTTGCCTGTAATGACTGGTATGCTTGGAAGATGCGAAATACCCTATTTCCAGAAAGGCCATAAGCTCTTATAGCTCATCTAGACTTAGTCATGCTGACTCACCAGCCCACCTGGCATGACTGTCAGCAACTGTTGCAGATTCTGTGTTGCAGAAAAGAGGGAGAAGATTTTGGTTGCTGCCAGGAAGTCAGCTCCAGAGGTGAATGGGTTACCCACCGTGGTTCAGGCTAATACTGAAGTGGTCTTTCCCTTGATTCAACCTGACTGGGATTGCAAAACTCATGAGAGTAAGGAGAGATTCTGGGCCTAACACCAGATTCTAATGGAGACACTCTGAGAGTCTTCCAGGCAACCTACAAATTTATCCAAGTTTAGGCAGGTTACCCAAGGAAAGGATGAGACCCCTAGGAGGTTTTCAGAAAGACTCATGTAGGCCTATAGAACCTATACCCACTTTGATCCTGAAGCTAGAGAAAACAAATTAGCTGTGAGCATGGCTTTTGTTAACTAGGCAGCACCTGACATTGGAAAAAAAATCCAGTGCTTGGAGGGGTTTTAAGCAACTGACAGAGCTGGTAGCTATAGCACAAAAAGTCTACAATAGAAAGACTCCTGAGGACAACAAAACTGGGGCTTGGACAAAATATTGTGAGCTGCCACCAAGCCAACTGTGACTGCAAGGACAATGGGAAACTGAGAGACATGACTCAGAAAAGCAAGATATGGCTGATGGAGAATCCTGGCCTTGAGTGATAGTGAATAAAAGACCAATGTGTCTACGGCAAAGAAATGGGCCATTGGAAAAATGAGTGTCCCAACAGAAATCCCAAAGTCCTGGAATTAGAGGATATCAACATGGCTCAACTCCACTCCATTAGCCTTGGGTAACCCTGAAGGTGGAGAGGAAACCAATAGATTTTCTGGTTGACACTTGTGTACAACATTCCATTTTAAAACAACTACTGGAGTCATTTTCAGATGGAAAAACATGGATACAAGGGGCAAAAAGCACTAAGCCTTATCCATGGACTACCCAAAGAAGGTGGACTTGGGAGTGGGATAGATAATGCCCTCTTTTATGGTCATCCCAGGATGCCCATACCTTCTTCTTGGGAGAGATTTCCTCCCCAAAATGGGCATTCAAAGTCATTTTGACCCAGAGGGAGTGAAAGTATTGGACAACAATCTCCTATCCATGTTTTGACCCTGGAACAATACAAGTTGTTCCAATGCTGGGTTGACACACTGCCAAACTCTGCTCCTAAATCCTCCTTGCATAAGTTATATAGCCTGTTACCTTACAGATATACATCATGACTGTTCCATAATTTTGGCACAGGTTCAAAACATTAGGCCAGACCTGACTGACATACCCTGGCCAGATGTTGAATGCACCCATATGGGAGCAATTTTGTTCAGAGTGAAACCAGGTATGTGGGGGCAGCAGGAATGGACTTGGCACAGAAATCTTTTGTTTGCCACTATCGAATCATCCTTACCTGGATGATAACCAACACTGCCATAGGCAAAATTGCTAACTCTATGTGGTGGTTACCTGGACCTTTGTGGTCTCCCAGATAAAAGAAAAAATGCCCCTCCCTGCAATCTTTTCCTGGTTACTGTTCCAATTCACCTGGGGTGAGGCACCAAAAGAGACAAGGGAGATTCTATGCTCCCCTAGGCATTCCTGGAGAGATAAACGGGCCAAGGAATCATTTGTGTGTGTGTGTGTGTGTGTGTGTGTGTGTGTGTGTGTGTGTGTGTGTGTGTGACTTGAGATGTAAATCTACCTGATGGATAAACTGGAATCCTCCTGTTAAAGAAGATCTTATCACCATTATCAGGTTTGGAGACACTAAGAAACCTAGGGTGGTAACTTGCCTTATCAGTTTATCTCCTCCCACTCACCTTCATACTTCTCCTATGTCCCAGAAGGGAAAAGTTCCTTCTCCTTCTCCTTCTTCACAGTCTCTTAAATACCCTTCAACTCAAAGTCCCTCCTCTCTCTTTCCTGAGTTTTCTTATATTCACTCTGTATCAACTCTGGTTTATTGCTTTGTATCTTGACCTATCATTGACTTTATTTAGCTCCTGTTTACAGATAGCTTTTGGATTAAAGGTGTATTCTGTTGCTGAGCCATACCACAACGTTTTTCCAGTTCACAATCTGGTCTTTCACAATATGATAAATATCTTACAGCACTCACTAACCATTAATGTGCATGTTTTAAGTATCTTTAATGGATTATAAATTAATAGTTTTCATAAGATTGGGATTTACAATTATATCTATGTTCTTTGAAACTTTTAAGTTTCAATTTGTAACTTAACAGTTTTTGAATTGAAACGCCTTTTGTATCACAATGAAACTTTTCATTGAAAATACACTCCATAAAACTCAAAACTGTGCCTTCCTGGTTCTTTCATAGTACATCATTACAAAATACAACAGTTTTTTTTATATGACTTAATGTATCAAACTTGCTAAATCTTAACAAAATTAGCAAAGACAAGAAGGTTGGACATGGTTGGACTGATGTTTTATACATTATGTGCAGATATGTCCCTATTCTTTTCTTGCCTTTGCACCTTCTGATTGGTTAAAATAAGAGCTAATTGGGGAGCAAGCTTAAGCTAATGTGATACCAGATTCTGCCTCTTTGCTGGGGGTGTCTAGAGGTGCTCAGAAAGGGCAGGGCCAAGTCTGGAAGGGGGAGTTCATAGCACATGTTTTGCTTCAGGGCATCAGACATAGCTATAAGTCAGACTGGAGGGGAAAAGTGGGGTTTGGGGCAAATGTTGTGGTTTCTGGTCTCCTCTCTCAGTACACACGGTGTACTACTTAGAGGGAAGTCAGGAGTGAGAGTCTACCACTACATTTTCCCTCAGGGCATCTGCATGCCAGGCAGGAATGGTAAAGAAGAGCCAGAACTAGCAGCATCTGTTCTCTCCAAATGGGAGCAAGTGCCATGTACTTGGAAGAGGTTGGAGAAGAGAAAGGCTATCTTCAGGATTCTTGCTGTTATGGCTCACTTAGGCTGAGGCCTTCCCCATGGTGACCTTTAATGAAGCAGATCTCTTATATCAGCCTTGGTTGTTCATCTTGCTTTCTTTTTTTTTTTTTTTTTTTTTTTATTAACTTGAGTATTTCTTATATACATTTCGAGTGTTATTCCCTTTCCCGGTTTCCGGGCAAACATCCCCCTCCCCCCTCCCCTTCCTTATGGGTGTTCCCCTCCCAACCCTCCCCCCATTGCCGCCCTCCCCCCATAGACTAGTTCACTGGGGGTTCAGTCTTAGCAGGACCCAGAGCTTCCCCTTCCACTGGTGCTCTTACTAGGATATTCATTGCTACCTATGGGGTCAGAGTCCAGGGTCAGTCCATGTATAGTCTTTAGGTAGTGGCTTAGTCCCTGGAAGCTCTGGTTGCTTGGCATTGTTGTACTTTTGGGGTCTCGAGTCCCTTCAAGCTCTTCCAGTTCTTTCTCTGATTCCTTCAATAGGGGACCTATTCTCAGTTCAGTGGTTTGCTGCTGGCATTCGCCTCTATATTTGCTGTATTCTGGCTGTGTCTCTCAGGAGCGATCTACATCCGGCTCCTGTCGGTCTGCACTTCTTTGCTTCATCCATCTTTTCTAATTGGGTGGCTGTATATGTATGGGCCACATGTGGGGCAGGCTCTGACTCATCTTGCTTTCTTGAGAGTAGATGTAGACACTACACTTTATTAGGAGAAATCCAGGGATTATATACCTTTTTGGGAAAAGGAAGTTAGAATATCCAGGGTCATTGGTTGAAGACTAAGGATATTGAGATACCTCCTTAGCCTGGAGAACTCCAGGTGCTATGCTACATGACTGAGTGCTCATGGTCTTCGGAGTTCGGTGTCATGATTAAGTGTTGAAGAGCCATATAGAGACAGGCAGGGAACAGCTCCACTCCTGGTGTTCTCAAATCTCTGAAATTCCTGAGATTTGAGCTCACTCAACCTCACCAGTTCTTGTGCCTGTCTGGTGCATAGTCCACTTGCCCTACAGCTACAGATACCTTTTACTAATTAATAAAAGTTTCCATGTAATGACTTGGAAAGTTCATGGGACTTTATAGTCTGGTGATACTTTGTGCCCATTGTGATAGGCATAAAGTCAAGCTTAGAGCCTGAGAAATTTTCTGTATGGAAGGCAGAGAACAAGCTGTTTCCAGACCTGGAGGTGGTTTCCTAGGGTTGGGATCAGGAATATATAGAGAGGCAGATTACCAAGGGTGGACCTTCTAAGAGACCATCTGCGCAGGAAGGTCAACTTTGTTCTCCCAAATGTGAGGCTTGGCTCTCACAGAAGGGCAAACTAGAGCCCATCTCAGGTAACATATGAGTCAGAAAAGGTAGTGAAATGAAAGCTAGACAAAGGACAGGTACCAATGCACAGAAGCCATAGTTTGAGCAGATGCTGTAGGCATCAAGCAGAGCAATTGCCTCTTTCCCGTAACTGCAGCAGCTGGGGCAGAGCTACCAGCCAGCACCATGTTCTAGATGAGCCACAGAAGAAGGATGTATTGCAGAAGTGGATTGGAGAAGCTTGGCCACACAGAAATCTGCCAGCTGTAAGCACCTGGAAATGGTAGAAAAAGCTGAGAAGTCATCAGACTTGGTAAGATACATGGAAAATCCTTACGACAAGAGTTAAATAATATAAAAAGAATAAGCACTTCCTCTTTCTCCCTGTACCCAGAGCTGACCTGGTTCCACAGCTCTCTGCACCCAAATCCCATGGGAGAGAGAACTGGACACCCAGAAGTGTGGACAATCCTGAGAGCTCAGGGGAGACCACCATGTCTTCTCACATTCCTGACACAAGAGGAACCTGCCAGGAGCCCTTTAGACACAGGAACCTAGGAGCAGTCAGGGAGAGGATCCTTCTGGTTTCTGCCTGTGTCCAGAGATGAAAGCCAGTCTTCAGGAGTTTTGACACACCAGAGAACAGAGGAAAGACCACCACTTCTGTTCAAGGAACCAGCTTGGAGCCCTCAGTCTGGAACAGGATCATTCTCATTTCTGCATGTGCCCTGAGCTGACCCTCTGACACAGTTCTCTGTACATAGATCCAGTTGGGAGAAAGCCAGTCTTCAGGAGTGATGACACACAAGCTTACAGGAGGTAAAGCCACTGTCAGAGACAGCAAGACCAGCTAAAACTAGAGACAACCAGATGGCAAGAGTCATGTTCAGGAGCCTAAGCAAAAGAAACCAAGACCATTTGGTTTCATCACACCAAAGCTAATACTACATATTCCAACACACTGGAAAAGCAGATGTGGATTCAAAATTACATCTCATGATGATGATAGAGGACTTTAAGAAGGACATAAATAACTCACTTAAAGAAATACAAAAGAACACTGGTAAACAAGTAGAAACCCTTAAAGAGGGAACACAAAAATCCATTAAAGACTTACAGGAAAGCACAACCAAACAGGTGAAAGAATTGAACAAAGCAATCCAGGATCTAAAAATAGAAATAGAACTAATGAAGAAATCACAAATGGAGACAAACCAGGAGATAGAAAACCTAGGAAAGAGATCAGGAGTCATACAAACAAGCAGCAACAACAGAATACAAGAAGATAAAAGAAAGAATCTTAAGGGCAGATGATACCATAGTAAACATAAACAACCATCAAAGAAAGTGTAAAATGCAAAAAGCTTCTAACCCAAAACATCCAGGAAATCCAGGAAAAAATGAGAAGATCAAATCAAAGGATATTAGGTATAAAAGAGAACAAAGATTTCCAGCTTAGAGGGATAGTAATTATTTTCAAAAAATTATAGAAGGAAACTTCCCTAACCTAAAAAAGGAGATGCCCATAAACATGCAAGAATCCTGCAGAACTCCAAATGGATTGGACCAGAAAAGGAATTCGTCCTGTCACATAATAGTCATGTAACACACAAAACAAGAAAAATATTAAAAGCAGTTATGGGGAAAAGTCAAGGAACATATAAAACCAGACCTATCAGAATACACTCAGATTTCTCACCAGAGACTGTGAAAGCCAGAAGATCCTGGGCAGATATCATACAGACCCTAAGAGAATACAAATGCTAGCTGAGGCTACTATATCCAGCAAAACTCTCATTTAACATAGTTGGAGAAACCAAGATATTCTATCACAAAACCAAATTTACATAATATCTTCCCATAAATCCAGCTGTACAAAGGATAATAGATGGGAAACTCCAACAAAAGGAAGGAAACTACACCCTAGAAAAAGCAAGAAAGTAATCTCCTTGCAATGAAACCAAAAGAAGGGAGCCACCCAAACATAATTACAATTGTAACAACAAAAATAACAGAAAACAACAATCCCTATTCCTTAATATTTTTCAACACCAGTGAACTCAATTCCCCAATAAAAAGACATAGACTAACAAACTGGATTGTAAAGAAGACTCATCATTTTTGCTGCATACAGGAAACATACCTCAGAAACAAAAACAAACACTACCTAAGAGTAAAAGGCTGGAAAAGAATTTTCCAAGCAAATGGTCCAAATAAACTAGCTGGAGTAGCCATTCTAATATTGAATAAAATTGACTTTCAAACAAAAATTATCAAAAAAGATAAGGAAGGACACTTTATATTCTTCAAAGGAAAAATCCACTAAGATCAACTCTCAATGCTGAATATCTATGATTCAAATGCATGGGCACCTACATTCATAAAAGAAACCTTACTAAAGCTCAAAGCACACATTGCGCCTCACACAGTAATAGTGAGAGACTTCAATACCCCATTCTCATCAATGGACAGATCATGGAAACAGAAACTAAACAGAGAAACAGAACTAACCGAAGTTATGTACCAATGGATTTAACAGATATCTTTGGAACATTTCATACTAAAACAAAAGAATACACCTATTCTCAACACCTCATGGTACCTTGTCCAAATCTGACCATATAATCAGTCACAGAACAGGCTTCAACAGATACAAGAAGAGTGAAATAATCCCATGAGCCCTATCAGATAACAGGCTCGTTTTCAATAACAACAAAAACGACAGAAAGCCCACATTGACATGGAAATTGAATGATGTTGTACTCAAGCACAACTTGATCAAGGAAGAAATAAAGAAAGGAATTAAAGACTTTTTAGAATTTAATGAAAATGAAGGCACAACATACCCAAACTTATGGAACACGATGAAAGTCAAAGGGATAAAAACTGGAAAGGAAGAAGTCAAAATATGACTATTTGCTGATGATATGATAGTATACTTTTAAGTGACCCCAAAAGTTCCACCAGAGAACTACTAAGCCTGATAAATAACTTCAGCAAAGTGACTGTATATAAAATTAACTCAAGCAAATCAGTAGGTACCTCTACTCAAAGGATAAACTGGCAGAGAAAAAAAATTAGGGAAAGGACATCCTTCAGAATAGTCACAAATAACATAACATACCTTGATGTTACTTCAAATAATCAGTGAAATATCTATATGACAAGAACTTCAAGTTTCTGAAGAAAGGAATTGAAAAATATTTTAGAAGATGAAAAGATCTCCAACACTCATGAATTGGCATGATTAATATTGTAAAAATGGCCATTTTTGCCAAAAGTAGTCTACAGATTCAACACAATCCCCATCAAAATTCTGTCAATTCTTCATAGAATTTGAAAATTCATTTATAACACCAATGGCTTATGTTCTAAGATCAAGAATCAACCAATGGGGCCTCATAAAACTGCAAAGCTTCTGTAAGTCAAAGGACACTGTCATTAGGACAAAACAGCAACCAATTAGGAAAAGATCTTTACCTATCTGATAGAGGGCTAATATCCAAAATATACAAAGAACTCAAGAAATTAGACTCCAGATAGCCAAATAACCTTATTAAAAATGGGCTAGAGAGCTAAACAAAGAATTCTCAGCTGATGAACATTGAGTGGCTGAGAAGTACCTAAAGAAATGCTCAACATTCTTAGTCAATAGGGAAAGGCAATTCAAAACAGCCCTGAGATTCCACCTCACACCAGTCAGAACGGCTATGATCAAAGAATCAGGTGACAACAGATGCTGGTGAGGATGTGGAAAAAGAGGAACACTCCTCCATTGTTGGGGGGATTACAAGTTGGCAATACTAATCTGGAAATCAGACTGGATTTTCCTCTGAAAACAGAACATAGTACTACCTGAGGTCCCAGTTATACCACTCCTGGGCATATACCCAAGTGATGCTCCAACATACAATGAAGACACATGCTCCACTATGTTCATAGCAGCCATATTTATAATAGCCCAAAGCTGGAAAGATCCTAGATGTCCTTCAACAGAGGAATGGACACAGAAAATGTGGTTCATCTACACAATGGAGTACTACTCAACTATTAAAAACAGTTATCTGTATGACAAGAACTTCAAGTCTCTGAAGAAATAAATTGAGGAAGATCTCAGGAGATGGAAAGATCTCCCATGCTCATTGATTGGCACTATTAATATAGTAAAGATGGCCATTTTGCCAAAAGCAACCTATGAATTCATTCAATCCCCATCAAAATTCCTACTCAAATCTTTATAGAGCTAGAAAAAGCAATTTGTAAATTCATTTGGAATAACAGAAAACCAAAGATAGCAAAAACTATACTCCACAATAAAAGAACCGCCCTTTTTATCTTAGCCATTCTGGGGTAATCACCGTCCTTGACTTCAAGCAGTAGAACAGAGCAATAGTCATAAAAACTGTATGGTATTGGTACAGAGACAGGCAGGTAGATCAGTGGAACAGAATTGAAGTGCCATAAATGAACGCACACACCTATGGTCACTTAATCTTTGACAAAGGAGCTAAAACCATCCAATGGCTAGCATTTAGAATTATAGCATTTTCAACAAATGGTGCTGGTTCAACTGGAAGTCAAATGTAGAAAAATGCAAATCTATCCATTCTTATCACCATGTACAAACCTTAAGTCCAAGTGGATCAAGGACCTCCACATCAAACTAGATACACTCAAACTAATAAAAGAAAAAAAGTGGGGAAGAGTCTTGAACACATGGGCACTGGAGAAAATTTCCTGAACAAAACACCAATGGCTTATGGTGTAAGATCAAGAATCAACAAATGGGACCTCATAAAACTGAAAAACTTCTGTAAGGCAAAAACACTCTCATTAGGACAAAACAGCAACCAACAGATTTGCAAAAGATCTTTAACAACCCTACATCTGATAGAGGGTTAATATCCAAGATATACAAAGAACTCAAGAAGTTGGACTCCAGAGAGCCAAATAACCCTATTAAAAAATGAGTACAGAGCTAAACAAAACATTCTCAGTTGAGGATTATTGAATGGCCAAAAAACACCTAACGAAGTGTTCAACATCCTTAGTCATCACTGAAATGTAAATCAAAACAACCCTGAGATTCTACCTCATACCATTCAGAATGGCTAAGATTAAAAAACTCAGGTGACAGCAGATGCTGGCAAGGATGGGGAGAAAGAGGAACACTCCTCCATTGTTGGTGGGATTGCAAACTGGTACAACCACTCTGGTAATCAGTCTGAAGGTTTCTCAGAAAATTGGACATTGCACGTCCTGAAGACCCAGCTATACCTCTCCTGTGCATATACCCAAATGATGCTCTAACATACAACAAAGACAAATGCTCCAATAGGTTCATGGTAGCCTGATTTATAATAGCCAAAACTGGATAGAACCCAGATGCTCTTCAACAGAGGAATGGATACAGAAAATATGGTACATCTGCACAATGGAGTGCTACTCCACTATCAAAAACAATGACTTCATGAAATTCATAGGCAAATGGAATGAACTAGAAAATATCATCCTGAGTGAGGTAACCCAATCACAAAAAAACACACATGGTATGCACTCACTGATTAATGGATATTAGCCCAAAAGCTGCAACTACCCAAGATGCAATCCACAGACCACAGGAAGCTCAAGAAGAAGGATGACCAAAATGCGCATGTTAGCACTCCTTCTTAAAAGGGGAAAACATATCCATAGGAGGTGATATGGAAGCAAAGTTTAGAGTGGCAACTGAAGGAATGGCCATTCAGAGCCTGTACCATATGTGGCCCACATATATACAGCCACCAAAACTAGGAAAGATTGATGAAGCTAAAAAATGCATGCTGAAATGGACCAGATATAGATCTCTCCTGAGAGATACATCCAGAGCATGTCCAATATGGACATCAATGCTAACAGCAAACCACTGACCTAAGAACAGGACCCTCTTGGGGAGAATTAGAGGAAGTATTTAAAGAGTTGAAGGACCGCGCAACCCCATAAGAACAATGCCAACTAACCACCACTTCTAGGGACTAAACCACTACTGAATGACTATATGTAGATTGACCCAAGGCTCCAACTGCATATGTAGCAGAGAATAGCCTTGTTGATGCACCAGTGGAAGGGGAAGTCCTTGGTCCTATCAAGATTGGACCCCAAGTGCAGGCTAATATGGGGGGACAGTAAGGGGCATGGATGGGGGAATACCCATATGGGGGAGGGATAGGGGATGGGGACTCATTGACAGGAAACCAGGAAAGGGAATAACATTTGAAATGTAAGTAAAGAAATATATCTAATAAAAAAAGAAAATGTGAAGAAAAACAAAAAAAACAAAAAACAATGGCTTCATGAAAATTTCAGGCAAATGGATGGAACTAGAAAATATCATCCTGAGTAGTTATCTCTATCACAAAAAACCACACATATTATGTACTCACTAATAAGTGGATGTTAGACCAAAAGCTCGGATTACTCAAGATACAATCCACAAAACACATGAAGGTCACAAAGAAGAAGATCAAAGTGCAGGTTCTCAGTCCTTCTTAAAACAGGGAAGAAAATAACTCATAGGAGATATGGAGACAAATTTGGAGCAGAGACTGAAGGAATGGCCATTTAGAGCCTCCTCCACCTAGGGATCCAGCCCATATACATACAGCCATGAAACCCAGACAGTATTGCTGATGACAAGAAGTGCATACTGGTAAAAACCTGATATAGCTGTCGCTTGAGAGCTTCTGCCAGAGTATGACAAATGCAGAGGGGAATGTTAACATCCAACCACTGAACTGAGAATGGAGTCCTCATTGGAAGAGTTAGAGAAAGGATTAATGGAGCTGAAGCAACCCCATCAGAGCAACAATACCAACCAATCAGAGCTTCCAGGGACTAAACCACCGAAGCATACACTAAATCCGAAGCATACACATGGGCAGACCCATGGCTCCAGTTGCACATGTAGCAGAGTATGGCCTTGTTGGGCACCAACGGGAGGAAAAGCCCTTGGTCCTGCCAAGGCTGAACACTCATCCCCCACCCCCCCATCCCCCAATAGGGAAATGTTGGGGCAAGGAGGCAGGAAGGGGTATGTGGTTGGGTAGGGTGAACACCCTTATAGACGAAGGTGGTGGTTGGATGGGAAACAGGGTTTATGGATGGGAAAACAAGAAAGGGGATAATATTTGAAATGCAAATTTAAAACTTCCATCAAAAAAGCCACATCAAATGCTTAAAACTGCCAATCCTCAGAAGAAAAGATTTTAGAGAAAATTAAATGCAGAAAAAAAGTTTTTTTTTAAGAAAGATTTATTTATTTTATATATGTGAGCCTACTGTCACCATGTGGTTCCTGGGAATTGAAGATAGGACCTTTTGCAGGGCAGTCAGTGTTCTTAACTGCTGAGCCATCTTCCAGCCCCAAAGCATTGTATTGTATTGATTATTTTATTTACTTACATTACAAAAGATACCCCCCTTCCCAATTAAACTTTCTATCTCCTCCCCATTACTCGTTTTCTATGAGGGTGCTCCCCCACCTACCCACCCCCTTTCACCTTCAGTGACCTAGCATTCCCCTATGCTGGGTCATGGAACTTCCACAGGGTTAAGGAGCTCTTCTCTCACTGATGACAGATTAAGCCATCCTCTATTACATATGCAGCTGAAGTCATGGGTCCCTCCATGTGTACTCTTTCCTTGGTGGTTTAGTCCTTGGGGGCTTTGGGGTATCTGATTAGTTAAAATATTTTTTAGAAAGTGCAAGTAAATGCACATAGAATGTAAGAGAGAAAAGAGAAGAGAGAAATAAATAGAATGTTTACAAACATGCATAAAGTAATGAGAGTAAAAAAATTGAACATAGACAATCACGGAAAAACTGAGTCTAACTATAAAAAGTAGTTTCTGAAGGAAGTCTATAGAAGGAAATAAAAACATAAAGTCTCCAAAAGAAGGAGAGAACAATAAATAGCAAAAAATGTTCTGTAAATATGCATAATAGAGTGGAGTCTATGGGTTAGGAGAGAATTAGGTTAAAAAGTAAATATTTTCTGTGTTAAAAAATGGAAAATACAATACAGAAGGCATATGGATCCCATATACTTTAGTTTCAGTTATAAACATACAGATAATTACATTTCTAGTGATGATTACAATTTTCTATATCCTCTTTAACACAGATTGGAATAAAGCAGACTTGGTTAAGAAAAAAAAATGTGAGGAATGAATTGCTAGATTAAAGGCCATAGAAGAGATTATAGAATTCTTTAAATCAGAATAAAGAATCTTCAGTGATATTTTTCATTGGATATTTTTTATTTACATTTCAAATATTATTTCCTTTCCTGGTTTCCCATCCATAAGCACCTTTCCCCTTCTTCTATAAGGGTATATCCCCTTCCCATGCTCCTCCCCATTTTTGCCTCCCTGCCCTGACATTACCCTACTTCAACCTTTGCAGGACGAAGGGATTCTCCCACAAGGTCATCCTCTGCTCCATATGCAGCTGGAGCCATGGGTCAGTCCATGTGTAGTCTTTGGATAGTGGTTTAGTCACTGGGAGCTCTGGTTGGTTGGCATTGTTGTTCTTACGGGTTTGCAAGCCCCTTTGGCTCTCTCAATCCTTTCTCCAATTCTTCCAACATGGGTCCCATACTCAGTTCAATGGGTTGCTGCTAGCTTTTGCCTCTGTATTTGACAGACTCTGGCTGTGTCTCTCAGGAGACATCTATATCCAGTTCCTGTCAGTGTGCACTTCTTAGCTTCATCAATCTTATCTAGTTTGGTGACTGTATATATATGGGCCACATGTGAGACAGGCTCTGAATGGCCATTCCTTCACTCTCTGCTTCAAACATTGCCTCCATATCCCCTCCTATGAATATTTTTGTTCCCTCTTTTAAGGAATGAAGCATCCACACTTTGCTCATTCTTCTTGAGTTTCATGTGGTCTGTGTATTCTCTCTTGGGTAATTTGAGCTTTAGGCCTAATAGCCACTTATCAGTGATTGCATACCAAGTGTTTTTTTCTGTGATTGGGTTATCTCACTTAGGATGATATTTTCTAGTTTCATCCATCTGCCTATGAATTTCATGAAGTCATTGTTTTGATAGCTGAATAATACTCCATTGTGTACATGCACGACATTTTCTGTATCCATTCCTCTGTTGAATGGCATCTGGGTTCTTTCCAGCTTCTAGCTATTATAAATAAAATCTGCTATGGACATACTGGAGCATGTTCTTTGTTTTATGTTGGAGAATCTTTTGGGTATATGACCAGGAGAGGTATAGCTGGGTCCTTAGTGCAATGTCCAATTTTCTGAGGAACCCCCAGACTAATTTCAGATTGGTTGTACCAGTTTGCAATCCCACAAACAATGGAGGATTTTCCCTCTTTCTCCATGTCCTTGCCAGCATCTGTTGTCACCTGAGTTTTTTTATCTTAGCCATTCTGTCTGGGGCGAGGTGGAATTTCAGGGTTGTTTTGATTTGCCTTTTCCTGATGACTATTGATGTTGTGCATTCTTTACTTCTCAGCCATTTGATGTTCCTTAGCTGAGAATTCTTTGTTTAGCTCTGCACCCCATTTTTAATAGGGTTATTTGACTCTCTGGAGTTTAACTTCCTGCATTCTTTGTATATTTTGGGTACTAGCCCTCTATCAGATGTAGGATTTGTAAAGATCTTTTCCCAATCTATTGGTTGCTGTTTTATCCTAATGACAATGTCCTTGGACTTACAGAAACTTTCCAGTTTTATGAGGTCCCATTTGTTGATTCTTGATCTTAGAGCATAAGCCATTGGTGTCCTGTTCAGGAAATTTTCTCCAGTGCCCAGGTGATCGAGACTCTTCCCCACTTTTTCTTCTATTAATTTGAGTGTATCTGGTTTGATGTGAATATCCTTGATCCACTTGGACTTAAGCTTTGTACATGGTAATCAGAATGGATAGATTTGCATTTTCTACATGTTGACCTCCAGTTGAAGCAGAACAATTTGTTGAAAATGCTATCTTTTTTCCATTGGATGGTTTAACTCCTTTTTCCAAGATCAAGTGACCATAGGTGTGTGGGTTCATTTCTGTGTCTTCAATTCTATTCCACTGGCTAACCTGTCTGTCTCTGTACCAATACCATACAGTTTTTATCACTATTGCTCTGTAATATAGCTTGAGGTCAGGGATGGTGATTTCCCCAGAACTTCTTTTATTGCTGAGTATAGTTTTTGTTATTCCAAATGTATTTGCAAATTGTTCTTTCTTCAGAGGAATCTAATCAAAGCCCATGGTGCCACCTTCTGATGAGATTTCATAATGACAGCTAATAGAAATGCAAGATCGGGAACCAGCTATGAACCAACATAATAAGACCAGATGTTATATTAACACTGCCAAGTATCAGTTATAGAGGAAAGTAAATAGGCTGAGTTAAGAATTAAGTTTTTTTTTAATGATGCCACCAAGAGCAATGCCATATAGTAGCTTCTGTATGTTGTTTTGTAGAGATTGGAAAACTAAAGTATATACATGTATTGATATATCATAGAATTGATATTTATTCAGAATTCCAAGGGCCTTTTGCCTTGAATTCTGAAAAAGATGATTCTGAGATTGCACATAAATTATACATGAGCAGTTATATGCCTTTGCAAATTAAAGCTGATGATGCTATGGCATATTTTTTCTTTTTAGATATTGTGTTTTCTTTTCAGATATTGCTGCATAGAACATGTTACAGATGTATCTTACAACCTTATAGGTCAGGCACTTATAAAATATTTAGCTATACATTAAAGGAAATGCTCATAGAACAAAAAGGGGACATAGGATCTCTCAGACACAGACTGAATAATGCTCTCTTGAAATTAAAATTTTAAAATGTCAATTATACAAATAGCATGACTGTTAAAATAACACTGAATTTTAGAAAATAGTGCTGAATTGAATCAACATACCCATATATATGTATATGTAATATATATGCATATGTAATGTACATATATGTGTGTGTGAGTATCTGTGTGTGTGTCTGTGTGTGTACGTATGTGTGTGAGTATGTGTGTGTGTGTGAGTATGTGTGTGTGTGTGTGTGTGTGTGTGTGAGAGAGAGAGAGAGAGAGAGAGAGAGAGACCTCAGAATAGAAGTCAGTAAATATATTGCACTGGGGAAGAGTATGCATATATGTGTATGTGTACATGTATGACCTCAGAATGGAAGTCAGTAAATATATTATACTGGGGAAGAATTTATGTTGTTTCAAGAGGAAATGAAAAACTATGGGTCCCTTCAAAATTAATAAAGATCAGATTTGACTGGGAAAGTCCTCCTGAAAATCTTGGCTTCAGAAATAAAGAAAGAAACCCTGAACAACAAAACAAGTGAGTAAAGATTGATCCCTCAACCTGGGAACAGCTCTGAAATGGCTGAGACATGAATGTCTTTATACAGCCAACAAATCTTGTTGGCTACAGACTCTTCAGTCCCTTGTTCTCCTTTCATATGACATGGATGGAGATTTACATTACAATTGGTTATACAGTCCAAACAGACTTATAAAGTTTAATGATTTTCACCTGGTTAAATAAAGAGCAGAGAATGATCTTTAGATGATTTCTACACACCAGTCATTCCATATATATGTTAATGTATATCTATATCTATATCTATATCTACATCTACATCTATATCTATATCTATATCTATATCTATATCTATATCTGTATATATTTTTGTTGTGCTTTTTATACTCACATTCAGATTTATTTATTTTTATTGCTTATTTTATTTATTTACATTTCAAATGTTATCCCCCTACCCAGTTTCCCCTCTGCAAACTTCCCATATCATGCCCGCCCTCCCGCCGCTTCTATGAGGGAGCTCTCCTACCCACCCAACCATTCCTGCTTCACAGCCCTAGCATTTTCCCATGTTGGGGCATCTAGTCTCCACAGGACTGAGGCCATGCTCCTATTGATGCCAGATAGGGCAATCCTCTGCTAATAAGCAGCTGGAGCCATGGGTCCATCCACATATACTCTTTGGTTGGTGGTTTAGTCCCTGGGAGCTCTGCTATGTCTGGTTGGTTGTCATTGTTGTTCTTCCTATGGGGTTGCAAACCCCTTCAGCTACCCATAAAATTGAAAAGTTTCTGCAAGGCAAAGAACACAGTTAAAATACACAGGACAAAATAGCAACCTACAGAATGGGAAAAGATTGTTACCAACTCTACATCTAATAGAGAGCTAATATCCAATATATACAAAGAACTCAAAAATCTAAACTGCAAAGAGCCAAATAACCCTCTTAAAAATGGGTTAGAGAACTAAAGAAAGAATTTTCACCAGAAGAGTATCAAATGACCGAGAGGCACCTAAAGAAATGTTCAACATCCTTAGTCATCAGGGAAATGCAAATAAAAATGACCCTGAGATTCTATCTCACACCAGTTAGAATGGTTAAGATCAAAACTCAGATGTTGGTGAGGAAGTTGAGAAAGAGGAACACTTCTCTATTGCTGTTGAGATTGCAAGCTGGTACAACTCCTCTGGAAATAAGTCTTGAGGTTCTTCAGAAAATTGGACTTAGTGCTAACTGAGGACCCAGTTATACCACTCTTGGGCATATACCCAAATGATGCCCCAACGTATAACAAGGACACATGCTTCACTATGTTCATAGCAGCCTTATTTATAATAACCAGAAATTAAAAACAACACAGATGTCCCTCAACTGAAGAATGAATAAAGAAAATGTGTTTCATTTACACCATAAACAACTACTCTGTATTAAAATCAACAACATCATGAAATTTGCAGACAAATAGATGGAACTAGAAAATATCCTGAGTGAAATAACCTATTCAGAAAAAAGACACATAGTATATACTCACTGATTAGTGGATATTAGGCAAAAAGCTCAAAATACCCAAGATATAACTCACAGATCATATGAAGCTCAAGAAGAAGGAAGACCAAAAGCATGAGGCTTTAATTCTACTTAGAAGGGGGAACAAATAATCACAGGAGGGAGAGGGACGGGAAGGGAAAAAGGGAACAGAATAAGGTGTGGAAGGAGACAGGAAAAGTACAGAGGGTCAGGAAATTGAAAGGAGGTGTGTAGCAGTGAGAGATGGAGAACTGGAGTACCCACTAGAAAGTTCCAGATGCCAGGAAAGCAAGAAGGTTCCAGGAGCCAATGACAATGACTTTAGCAGAAATACCCAACAAAGGGGAGAGAGAAACAGTAGAGACCATATACAGAGGTTAGGCACGGCCCTCAGTTGAGGGATGGTGACACCCACCCATCACAAAAATATTAACACAGAATTGTTCCAGTCTAAAAGAAATGCGGGGACATAGAGTCTAGCAGAGATTTAAGGAAAAGAAATACAGAGTCTTATCCACCTAAGGATCCATCCCATCTGCAGACACCAAACCCAGACACTATTGCTGATGTCAAGAAGTACTTGCTGACAGGAGCCTGTTATGGTTGTCCCCTGAGAGGCTCTTACAGAGCCTGACCAATACAGATGTGTATGCTCCCAACCAGCCATCGGACGGAGTGTGGTGACCCCATGGAGGAGTTAGGGGAAGAAATGAAGTAGTATATTATGTTTAAATGTTTGTGTATTTTCAAAGCAAAGGGACCAGACACCATTGAAGATAAGACGAGTAGCCCCAATTTCACAGACTGCATCAACAGCTCAAAAACCAGCATCCAGAACAACTTCAAACCAGTTAAGATGGTCCACTCTCACTGACTGTTACAGCCAGGACTTCAATTAGGCCTTGTACTTTCTATCCTGAAAAAACAGGATAGTGAATAGTGTGGCTTGGCCAATACCCACTTTTCTTAGAGCTCTCAAAAGTTGTCGTTGCCCCAGACAGCAGGAAGCAATAAGGAAAATTACACTCCTTTCCTAAGATGAGAGATGGGTACTGTTTTGTTGTTCAATTAATCGATATTTGTCATCATTTAATGGGATTAGCCACAATATTTTAAGGTCTTGGCCAGGGAGAAAACATATTAAAGGATATTATAGTCAGGGATCTCTTTTCTCTCTTTATTTTCTTTCCATTATCCCTTTCTTCTATATAATGTTAGGTGAACACGGGGAAGAGGGATAGAGAAGAAAAGGGGGTTATAAAATTAGTAGGATAAAAGGGTAGATTATTGAATCTACTTTCAAACTGAAAAGCAACCACTAATCTCAAAAATATTTTCATTGATATGAATTATTGTATGTCGATACAGATTTAAAGTTACATTTTGCTACAACACGCTGTATATATGTTTTAACTCTCGCTTAGGGTGTGGTGCCTGTGCAACTCATTTAAAATGCAAAGTTCTAGTCCTTTTGAAAGTTGCTATTACACACTGTTTAGGATGGTTAAAAATGCAAGTTAGTAGTCAGTCAATCAAACTTGTGGTCTTGTTAGGGATTCGTTTACTTAATTACAGAAATACGGTTTATTTAGCCTCCTATAGATGTTTTCAAAGTTAATCAGATGGTAAATAGCTAGAAATAAGCAATGTCTGCCTATTAATATATACCTTCGATGGTCAGAGAGTCTTCAAACATTTTAGGGAACTATAGAATGTGACTTTTAAAGATGTTTATTTACAAAAGACCTTTCATGACAGTAAAACAACTCAACTCCTGGAAGTACTCTCATACTACTTCTAAGAAGATGATAAGCATTGAAGAACCTCCCTATAGAGTTTGTTTCAAATGTGGCAAAGCTAGCCACTGAGTAAAACAGTGCCCTGGCCTCAGACCCTCACAGAATTCTGTCTAAATTATGGACAAGCAGAAAAAGTCAGCTGCTGAGCTTTGCCAATTCAAAGTAAGTCCAGTCTTTTATATTCCTGCTTCACACAAAAAAGGAAAATGTCTGTTATATACTCTGGACCAGGAGTCCAAAGTTGGATGCTCCAATGTTATCAAGGATTCTTGGGTGACTATCTAGGTATTCATCAGTCTCTGTCGTTTCTATAGTATTGGAAGCTGCTTTATCTGCCCTTCCTGTTTACTCAGGTAATATTTGTTCTTCTTTGGTCTCTGGTGAGGTTGAAGAACAGATAGCTATAGACTCATAAATAAATTTACATTAGGATTTAAGGGAATAATAAAGTTTAAGAAGATATATATTGGTTAATAAACACACTATGAAAAATATCTATTAGATATAGAACTTTGAACTCACCAAGATAGGATAGATAGTACTTTC